>NC_140583.1:964630023-964987523 GCF_964204655.1 Triturus cristatus | reverse complement strand
ACTATAACATGTGTGAAACCTATGGTTTTTTCACTGAATATATATATACACACACATTCATATATATACACACACATACATATATACACATATATATAAACACACATACATATATACACACATACATATACACACATACATATATACACACATACATATATATAACAGCAGGTGACCTCTGTGCCCAGAAGTCAAGATGAACACGCACTCACTCGGAATCTGTTGCTTTTGAAGTTTGCTTTTAATTCATATTCATGAGCAAAACAAAGCTATGCCCAACGCGTTTCGGTTCGCAACTCGAACCTTGATCACGGGTAACAACCGGTCATGACCAGACATCATTTATTTCTATTATTGCAATTACTTCCTGTTTCCATAGTTGCAAAGCATTCTGGTCAATGTAGTGCATTGAATTAACACATGTGTAAGTTGTTGAAAATTCTAAATGAAATAAAATTCATAAAGAAGAAAAAGAAGGGAAGGTGATCATTGACAAAATCAAGTATAACACTCTATCCCAAATAATAAATTTAAACCTTGATTTGATAATCGTGTAGAAGCTCAAACGCCATATTTCGGCGATTCTACGATGGATCAACTTTGCTACCCTCCACGATAGGTGTCCTAAAACTGCTTATTTCAGAACTGTACTATTTCTATTGATTATACGCATTATGCGTGAGTGTTTCCACTCTGCACTTGAATCCCGTGGGCCTCACGCAGGGCACACAACGAAATTCGTTTTATTTATTTAATTGTTTACTTACCTCCAATTATCCATATTCTGGTTTTTAGTACCCCCCACCCTGCCCCTCCCCCGCCCCGCCTTTCCGCCCCACGGAACTCCCTCCACGGGCCGCGGCTGTTTATACACTGACACACACAGTAGCACCCTCATACATACAGTGACACCGCTAGGTACTCACTCATTCATACACTGACACATCCAAGCAGACCGTGATGATTGCAGTGATACACCCAGACACACACTGAAGAATGCACTGACATAGCCAGACACACACTGACGCATACGCTAACACAACCATACATACTGAAATATACTCTGACACACTCAGGCACACACTAAAACATGCATTTATAGATCTATACTGAGAGACTTATAGAACCTTTTAGAAACTAAAATCACCACGTTTGTAGTTAGTTGCTTGCTTAAAATAGCTAATTTAACACTATGTTCTGTAGAGGTAAATATATTCTTTATTCCTTTCTAGAAATCCACTTGTATTTAAAAAATAAGATTTATAATACCTGACCAGAGACAAACAAGAGAGTAACTGAGAAAACACTTACCAACTTCAAACTTAGAGAGAAAAAAAAAATAAGGTGGAGAATGTCCAAAGGAAAAGAAAAAAAAACTGGTAAGCATACTAAGCGGTTTCTGAAAAAAATATGCTGGCGTCAGTATGACAAGCTTGACCACATTCCTTTTCCCAAATTGTGGGAACAGACCTTACCTTCTGGCTCTGTTCTGTTCTTCCAGCCTTAGACAAAGAAGAAGAGAAGAGGATAAAACAAATACTGGACAGAACTGACTGTTATCAAATAAAAAGAATAAAGAAAAGCAATATGTGTTACACAAGTCTTAAAATCCCGCACCCTTTTACATAGGGTGGAGAATGCAGCCAGCACCCCCATTGATACAAATTAATGCTGTCATCCAGCAATTGATGCGGGGCCAATGAAAGTTGGAATAGGCCTTGGAGAGGCAGATGTCCTCCACAAAAGCGGACAGAGACATATTCAGAGACACTATGAAAACACCTGCAGAGAGTCTACATAAAGTCACTGAGGATCAATTTCAGCTTACTTCCAATCTCTCGGGATCCCGGAACACAAGCAGTGCGGGGACTAATGTAGCACTACAGATGTATGTCCCTGGAGAGGACCCTGGTGCCTTCTTACTAAACTTTGAAAGAGCTGCACAAGCTTGGCCACCAGAGAAAGGACCTTTCTTCTTAGCCCCCCCTACTAACAGGAGAAGCACAGGCCGCTTACCAAGTGCCCAACGGCCAGGGAAAAACCCCCTATGAAAAAATCAAGAACATTATGCTAGAGATGGATGCAGCGTAATATCGTGTGGAATTCCATAAAGAGAGGGGGACTCCCGGAGACAACCCCAAAATCCTTTTCTTCAAACTAAAGATGGTAGCAGTTAAATGGTTGAAACCAAAAGAAAACTCAAAAGAAGAAATAATGAATCAGATATACTTGGAACAGTACTTGGAAGCACTTCCAGTATCTACTCAGAAATGGCTACACCAACACACTCATCTCACAGTTCAACGGTAGAACAGGCCATTGAAATGGCTACTACCTATTACAGGGTTGAACCTCTGTTTTTTTTCTTGGGAGTCCGACAGAGGCCATTGAAGCCCTACCTCCAAAGAAGTTGGAAGGAATGAAAAAATACTTAGTAAAACCCCTATTGAAGCAACCATAAGGAGAGAATCCCCTGTATAAAGAACCCCAGTGCTTTGACTGTGGCGAGTAGGGCCATATAGCACAGTTTTCCCAATAAAAAGACAACAGAAGGACCTATGGAAGTTAATCTAATACCCTGTTCCATCTTATACATACCGGAGTTTGGACATTGCTTTTATGTAGGTTTGCAAAGCCCTGCTTGATTCCAGATGCAGACAGTCTGTGATGCAAAGTGACCTAATATATTCCTCACAAATCCTTCCCCGGGAGTGCTTAAAAACATAGGGGACCATCAGCTGTCTTTGAGACAGATCCAGCCAACCCCCTGGAAATCTGCTGACTATGTCTCGACGCTGACATCGGGACGTATTGAGCAGTGCAGCGCTTTGTGTGCTTTGCATTCTTCAAATCTACCTACAGTGTGTCGTTTTAATTTCAGCTCCAGCTGAGCCGCACTTAACTCAATTTAAAGGGTCATCAGCACTTCTTTTCTTTGAGTCTCGTTCAGGCTAGCTGGAGCTTTAACAGGAATCACAATCAGCTAGTCACTTTACAATACTCAAGATAAACTATGATTTTGGGGCCAGGTTTTGAGTTGTCCAAGTTTTGTATGGTAGTTATTTCATATACTGTTAGAGTGAGCGATAACCGTTTATAAAGCACTTTCTAACAAGTCGTTATAACAGCACAAACGAACCCTTTTAAGCAACTTTGGAATAACCAAACATTGAGGGGGAAAAGAAAGTGGTACTCTAATCATATCCTTTGCTGTTTGCATGTAGCTCATTGATGCCAGCTTATAACTCAATATGCTATTTTAAAAGGATTGTAACTTGCGCCAGGCCAGATTTTCTGCAAGAGAGGAAGTAACCCACTGAACTGTCTGCATAAAATACAAAACTGTGCTTTGCAGTAGGCATATTAGCCCTCTATTCAATTTTATGATATCAAAGGTGTGGCTAAACTACATACAGATCTCTCAAGCAAGTGCATTTAACACCCGATTTATCTTACCGCTCTGAACCACACAACTTAATTGGTACACAAAGATCTCTGCTGCAGATGCCTTTACCCCACGTGCTATTTTAAAATTCAGTGTGTTTGCGAATATTATGTACGTCGACATAGACTAATCCTCACATTTGTCCTTGTTAATTATTATTGAAAGCTTTCGCAGGATAGTCTTACAAGAATGTGTCATTTTGGCAATTTTTACTTCTTTTTTTTCCTCTGACAACTATATTGAGCCTAATGCTTTTTTAAAGTGGCATTGGCCAGGTCATTTTTCGGCCTACAGATGCACCCGTTTTAGCACTAAAAAGTGCTAAAACAAAATGTTGATAGCCATATTTGGATGCCGGGGAAGTGGCTATGTCTCTCGAAAAGACAAATAGCTACAGATTCGCAGATGAGTGGAAAAAATGTTCATCGTTTGTCTGGTGATTCTGTTTAAAGGCATACATTTAGATGAGGGGAGATGGCAGCCCTCAGAGCCAGGTCCCACAAAGGCATTTTCTGTTTTTCTGCAAGGCTGAATCCGGGTGTGCTGAATTAATGAGGTAGACCTTTTATGATAAAAAGTGGGTACATGTAGGCTTTTTTTTCTACAAAGTGTACTTTTTTTGTGTCTTACAAATCTATTATTGTACTCAGCGAAGTAGCAAAATTAATGTTAATAAAATGGCACCCATGTGATTCCATGTTTGATAGAATGTTAACTTGTTTGCAAATAACATTTTGAATAAGGTGTCCTGGAAAGTTTCGTCCCTACTATACACAGAGTCTTATCATTGGACTCTGCGTTTGCTGCTGTTAGTATTTAAAATAATCAATTCAAAAGACAACCGAACTGGTATTAGGAATTCGGAAACCTAAGTGCGAAAATCCACTGAAAATGTATCTGTAGTAAAAGTAGATTAAAAAACGTGGTTACAAATATTTTTTTAAACAAACTATAAGTGGAAAATTATTAATTGGGACAATTTAGAGCAAACAGGCAGTAACCATCAACCACACACATTTTTATCACAATTGGAGACATTTGAAAAAAATCACTAGCATCTTTTCGAAGGTAAACAGAATTGAAGAATGATATCACGTCTTCAGGTGATGGAATGCCATCTTGCTAGAATCCATTGAGAATCAATCAAGATAGCCCACTTCCTACGCCCGTGAATTCATTCGTGGAGTGGATGCCGAGATTTCAGCAGCATTTTTTAAAGCACGGCAGTGCCTACAGATTTCCACCAGATGGCGATGCATCTCTTTTGTATTCCTGTTTAAATATGCGCATCCAACCATGGCTGACAAATTGCCCATTACGTTATACACTGTGGTTTAACGTAGTTCCGTGGCGCCTTGGTGTTGTGGTTTATAACAATCTTTCATGTTGCCCTCTTTGTAAATGTATGTTACACGTGATAAACGTTATATTTCATTTTAAAGAGCATTTTTAGCGCGACCTTAGTTAAAAAAAAAAAACACCTCAGCGCTTAACGTGTAACAAGTGAAATACGTTATTAATAGCATAAAGACAGCCTGTAGCGTCATATCAGGGATTTCGAGTCTCATCGGTTTCACTTTGAGGAACTGGCCCCTTGTGGTGCGGACAATACTGGCGTAAAGAAAACCTGCCCTCCTTTAAATACCCACTGCTTGTACAATCCTGGGTGGATACTCTCGCCATCCTCAACAACAAAGCCATCCTCGTTGCCAGTGCCAAACATCTGACAGTCACTCTGGATAAAAGGCTCAGGCTTCAAACCCACATCCACACCATGGCCAGGAATGTGCAATATCAACTACGCCTTCTTTGGGGAACTCGCCACTACATTCCTGAGCAAGTCCTGAAATCTCTTGGTCAATCTCTGATTCTCTCCAGAATCGGCTACTGCAACTCTCTTTTGACAGGTCTCCCCAAGACCCATCTCGCCCCTCTGGAATCAGTTTTACATTCAGAGGCAGGCTTTGTGTGAGTGGCCATAAGAAACAACCATATATCAGCAATGCTTGCCACTTTTTGAGGGCTTCCCATTGAAGCCAGGGTGGTTTATCAAACTGCCTGTATCACCCTCAATGTCTGCGTACATCCACTCCTCGCTAGCTAGCAAACAAACCAAGGGGCATATTAACAAGGGCTTATCTCCGCTTTTTTGGCTTTAAAAGCCAAAGAAGTGGAGATAAAGATATCGCCCTATCAACAACAGGGTGCTAACATGCAAAATCGCAAGTTAGCACCCTTTTTCACTACGCTTCCCTTTGCATCTCTAATAAGATGCAAGTGGGCATTCCAGAGCAAAATAATAGGAGAAATGTCACTAAGCGACATTTCTCCTATTATCAAGCGTCACGCTAACCCTGTTAGAGACAAAAAAAGCAGTGCTAACCACGGTTAACGCTGCTTTTTTACGTCTGCTAATTTCCCGATTTAGCCATGTAATCCAATGGGAGGTGGATTACATGGCTAAATCCACCATGGGCTATCAACAAGGATATGCCTATCCTTGTAGTTTTATCGCTGCATTACCAGCAATAACCTCACAAAATGCCGCTATCGCTGGATTTTTTTATCGCCTAGGCGGTTAGCATTGTTAATAACGTGATAACCAGGCGATATTATCCAGCGATAGCGAGCGTTAAAAAAATTATCGCTAAGCGCCCTTAGCGTTAATTTTCCCTGTTCCTTGTTAATATGCCCCCAAAACTTTTGGGAGGCATCAGACATAGTGAAATGCAGAAACTCTGTTGTTGGAGCCTCCAACCTTCACAAAGGAACGACTCATGGCACAATCTTTCTCGGGTAGTGCGATTAGAATATGAAACTCCATACCCTGGGCCCTGAAACTACTTACTACCACTTCAATACTAAAGCAGAAAGCCCTTCTCCTACAAAATCATTTTGGCCAGATATCCACTTAACCAACCTCCCCAGGAAAATGTACCCTTCCCAAGACTCAATCCTACTGCACTACTCCTGTCTCACCTTACCTAATCTTGCTGTTACTACCTTCACCACCCACCTCCCCTATTATCTGTTAACAACTAATGCCTTTGTAACAAGCAAATATCCCTATGTTGCGACCCGCTACTTTGTGACTTTTGTAATAATCGTAACTAGCAACTTTTTTAACCTGTTTTTAGGTCTCGCCTTGCTATTGCGTAAGCGCTCGCAAAGCGAGACTATTGTAAAGGGGCTTTTCAAAGTGCTCCCAAAAGCGGATTGCATGGCTAGCACGCGCACAATCACGCGCATCGTGCCGCCATGCACTCTGTTTTTGGGAAGCGCTTCAGCCCACTGGCGGCCTCGTGCCCTCACGCGCGCCACTCCGCCGCGTCACAAATTTACTTTCACTTTTGCGGCGGGCGCTCGTTTATTTCAGCAACACAGTTTATTTCAGCAACACAGTATTTTGTGTGCTTTTGATACATGCACAACGGCCACCACTGCCTCATGTAACGTAACTTTTGTTGACGATGTATTCTGAAATTGTGCAGCCTGGATCCTCGGCCAGTAACCCAGCATAAAACCATACTATCTGTCATGTACAACATGTGCACATTGTCTTTGTGTGGTGTCTCCAAGCATAACCCACCCAGCCATCCAGACTGCTTGTGATTCAGAGGTGATTGAATATGTTTCCTAGTCAACGTTCTATCCACTATGTGCAACTCAAACAGTTGTTACATACATTCTAGATTATCTCTGGAGCTTTACAAAACCTCGGCATCCCCACTGGCGCCCTCGTGCGTGCCACTCCGACGCATCACAAATTTACTTTCACTTTTGCGGCGGGCGCTCGTTTACCCACCCAGCCATCCAGACTGCTTGTGATTCAGAGGTGATTGAATATGTTTCCTAGTCGACGTTCTATCCACTATGTGCAACTCAAACAGTTGTTACATACATTCTAGATTATCTCTGGAGCTTTACAAAACCTCGGCATCCCCACTGGCGCACTCGCGCGCGCCACTCCGCCGCGTCACAAATTTACTTTCACTTTTGCGGCAGGCGCTCGTTTATTTCAGCAACACAGTTTATTTCAGCAACACAGTATTTTGTGTGCTTTTGATGCATGCACAACGGCCACCACTGCCTCATGTAACGTAACTTTTGTTGACGATGTATTCTGAAATTGTGCAGCCTGGATCCTCGGCCAGTAACCCAGCATAAAACCATACTATCTGTCATGTACAACATGCGCACATTGTCTTTGTATGGTGTCTCCAAGCATAACCCACCCAGCCATCCAGACTGCTTGTGATTCAGAGGTGATTGAATATGTTTCCTAGTCGACGTTCTATCCACTATGTGCAACTCAAACAGTTGTTACATACATTCTAGATTATCTCTGGAGCTTTACAAAACCTCGGCATCCCCACTGGCGCCCTCATGCGCGCCACTCCGCCGCGTCACAAATTTACTTTCACTTTTGCGGCGGGCGCTCGTTTACCCACCCAGACATCCAGACTGCTTGTGATTCAGAGGTGATTGAATATGTTTCCTAGTCGACGTTCTATCCACTATGTGCAACTCAAACAGTTGTTACATACATTCTAGATTATCTCTGGAGCTTTACAAAACCTCGGCATCCCCACTGGCGCCCACGCGCGCGCCACTCCGCCGCGTCACAAATTTACTTTCACTTTTGCAGCGGACGCTCGTTTATTTCAGCAACACAGTTTATTTCAGCAACACAGTATTTTGTGTGCTTTTGATACATGCACAACGGCCACCACTGCCTCATGTAACGTAACTTTTGTTGACGATGTATTCTGAAATTGTGCAGTCTGGATCCTCGGCCAGTAACCCAGCATAAAACCATACTATCTGTCATGTACAACATGCGCACATTGTCTTTGTGTGGTGTCTCCAAGCATAACCCACCCAGCCATCCAGACTGCTTGTGATTCAGAGGTGATTGAATATGTTTCCTAGTTGACGTTCTATCCACTATGTGCAACTCAAACAGTTGTTACATACATTCTAGATTATCTCTGGAGTTTTACAAAAGACGATAAAGTTGGAATTTTTAATCCTAATAGAAATTTCAGCTACTTTAAACAAGGTTCACTATGTCGTCCTGCTTGAGATAGCGTGCATGGTGCCCTTCAAACTTTTTTTTTAGTGCTTTGAGTATCTGCCATTTATTGATTTTTTTTACCTCTACGTGTACCCTATATGCTCTTTTAACCTGCACACGTCACTTTTTAGGTCTCGCCTGAGACAGCGCTTTAGCGCTGCTCTCGCGAGAGCTTTTGTTAAAGGGGGATCTGGAAGTGCAAACTAGTGCTTTTCAGGCCTCTAAATACAGTGCATGTGCGCCGGGCGCGCGCACCATTTGGCAGCCTGAAAAGCACTGCCTGATCACTTTCACGGCCGCTTTGATGTCCTCAGTGAGCCGCGCGGCCACTGAGGACATCAAAGCGGCCGCGAAAGTGCACACCATTTGCCACCCCCTTCCTGCTTGTTGCCTTTGCTTCCTGTCACGCTACACTCCCTTCCTCTCCCACCCAGACCTCTTACACAAACTAACGGGGTGTCTTACACTTTTTTTTGTCATTTCTCATCGTGATGCCCTTTTCCCCCCACTTTTCATCTGGCATAACTCAACCCCCACCTCCTCTCTCTGACATAGCTTTCAATAGTAGTGATTTCTTTTTTCCTTCAACCGCATTTCAAAGGTAGTTCCAAGGGGCCCATTTGAGGCCGAAAAGCGATCTATAAATGACTCACTTTTCTCTGGGGTTTGTTCAAATTCTGTAGGATTTCTTTCACCTCCTTCGGCCACGTCCCGTCTCTATGTCCCATACCTCCTTCATTCATTTACACCTCACACCCTCTACTCCCTGACTCGTCTTCACTCCCTCACATTTACTGTCTCCCACTTTCTCCCTTCATTTCTACACTTTCTTCTCTATTTATCAGCAAGTCTTTTTGGTTGGTTGTTTTTTTGCAGTTTTATTTACTGCTGACTCGACCCAAAGGTATTGGAGTGCTTTACAACTCCCCCACTTCTTTCCTCTTTAATGATCTTTCGCCTGCCACTGCCTCCTCTATGATGTGCCTCCCAACTTCTCTGCTACCACCCTTGTGCCTTCTCCTGACTAGACACCCTTACTGTCATTTCCTATGTTTCTCTCCCCATCCTTTCATCTCCTGTACCCAGCACTTCTACTTCCTTTCCCCCTTCCCTTCTCGTGACCTCCACCAGGTCAGTTCCCTCTCCCCGCACTCCTCTATCTTTGTAAATTTTTCCTACCTCACTTACCATCCCGCCTTCTTCTCCTCCACTACTCTCCCCCTGCATTAGTCCATCCCCTCGCTACCCATCAACGCTCCCTCCTTCCCCTGCTGTCCCCTTTTCGGAGAGTTCCAATGTTTTCATCTCTCCTTTTATCACCTCTACCCTCAGCCCCCTCTTCATCTCTTCCCTCTTCATCTCCTTCCCCCCATAAGCCTCACTGACCTGCACTCTCCCTCGTCAGCATACTTCCCTCCTTTACTCTGATTTTATTTATGCTTTTTGAATTGTCTTTATTGCGATTAAAGTCTAAACTCTTTAAATCTGGGGTGATGAAAGACGGCTTGTCGGCCTACTTCAAAGCGGCGAACTCCCTGCACGCATGAGCGGCTTCACAAAGGAAACAGGCAGCCTCCCCGGTAGATAATGGGGGGGGGGCTCTTGTACTGTTGATGAGGACTTTGTTGGGGGAGGGAGCAGATCACCGACAGTTCGTTTTACCAACGCAGGTCCTTAATACACATTTTTTTGCCCAGCTTTATTTCAATATAGCCTTTCCCCTGCGCCTGCTATGGCACTCTTCTGAAGGGCACAGTACTGTCCCAGCAGTCCATAGGGAATACATTCGACACTTGTATGCACCTGGAATCGCTTTTAGGCGCTTCTCCTCGGGACAAGCTCTTTTTTTTTTCTTCTTTTTACGTACATTGCATACTTACTAATTTTACATTCTAAATCCTCCGATGTTGACAAGTTGTATAATTGGGGCAGAGGGAGTCAAAAACACACGCTTCTCGGCGCTATTCGGGGGTATGTAGCGCTATATCATTTAAATCTAGCAGCGCTTCGAACAAGCATTTGCAATGCAATAGGTCTCGCACGCAGTTATACGAGTTTGAGCTATTGGCATTATAAATGACAGTGCCTTTTATTTATGTTTTTAAAAAACCAAACTTAAATAAAAAGCATTGTCATTTACAATGCCAATAGCTCAAACTCCTATAAATGCGAGACCTATTGCATTGCAAATGCTTGTTATTGTAAAGCACTCTAACACCTTTAGGTAATGCCTGCTCTATATAAAAATGCATAAATAAATAAATACGGTGAGGAGGCCCCTCACCAAATCGGCATGCCACCGTGTCATCTTCTGCCTTCACCAGCAGTGGCGGCTCGCAGAGGGAGTGCTGTGGGGCGGTGAGGCCGGGCGGGGGAGGGTCAGGGTGGGGGGTAGTGGGATCGGACACTTACGATGGCCAGGAGTAAAGTAAGTAAATAAATAAATACAACTATTTACCTTGCGCTTGCTGCGAGCGCATGGTAAATTGTTTTATTCATTTATTTACTTTACTCCTGGCCGTTGTATGTTTGACTCCACTACCCTCACCACACCCTGCCCTACCCCGCCCCACCAACCCGCAGCACTCCCTCTGCAGGCCACCACTATTCACCAGTTCTCACAGAGCCAAGCAATCCCACAGGTTACACTGACCCACAGGCTACAGCAGCTTAACTTGCAAGTCTTGGGTCCTGCCCCGGGGCAGGGAAGGAAAATGGCCCCTTTGACAGCTGTTGTGGTAGTAAAATACAGCAATTATCAGGGTTCAATGGGCCCTTCAGTGCTCTGGGCAGTGGTGCTCCTGATGTACCAATACCCTGACAGGCCTTAGATGACACCTGCAAAGCTAACCCAAAAACAACACATACTCTTTCAGCTGTGCAGCAAATACAGGATCACGCGACGTGCAGTGATCCTCAGCCTGTGTCACAATCTCATTGTCATTGTTTTTTTTCTTTTTCACTCATCCTTCGCTCTTCCTTTCTCTTCTATAACATTCTGACCCCCACAAATGCTGTCTACATAATACATATTACTTACTGACTTGCTACAGGTCAAGTGAAAGCAGGAAGATCTGGTGGATGCTGCATTATCCATAAGAAAGGGCTGCACATGTCAAACTGCACAAGCTGCTGTGTCCTTTGTCCCTTAAAGTATGCATGCGGCAGGCTTCACTGGGCAGACCTGGGCATGCATGGCTGACACCCACCCAGCAGTACATGTAGCTCATGCTCCTTCATCACTGACTTTGAAGCAAGCCAAACAATATAAATAACAAGGCAAACAACATAAAATCACTGGCATGAGATTATGGAACACCCCGAAGAGATTATAGCTAGCATGAAATGAGTCCAGTATGCCCGAGCATTCAGCTCTGAATTCCGAGACATGCTTAAACTCAGCCAGGTGTTGTGCCTAGGGACCAGAATGGCACGTTTATCCTGATATTGGTAGCTGCAATTATGCATGTAGTAGAGTGAAGATGAGTGAGGGCAAGAACACATGAAGTTTATATTAATTTATTGTTGGGTCTGGTAGAAAGAGCATGGGCTATGAGTGTAGCCTATGTGTTTTGGTCTTGTGCGACATTAGTAGTAATGAACGTCATGTGTCGCTGTGATCACGTAGCCGCACTTATGTCTGGGATGGAATCAAATAGAGGGAGAGACAGTTGCAAATGTGGTTGGGTCTACCATCCCCTAAGGAGAATAGGTTCCAGTTCTTGTGTGGTTCTAGTCATCTGATACTTGTGCTTCTCTTTTATTTACTGGATGATGCGATTTTGCATGAGCCATGGATTGTGCATGTGTTGCTGCTATCATGCCTGTTTTAATATAAGTCGTGTGTCAAGCCATAGGTTAAAGTCACTCATTGGGATGATATTTGGAGGAATGAAACAGATTATATTTGTTTTCCCGAATGGCTATATTATATCCCAGGCTGCAGGGGACCAGCACCAGAATGACGGACAAATTAGGTTGTATAACACAACCACGCATGCCTAAACCATGTGTTCCTTAACAAAGTGGTTGGAACAACGAATGCGTCTTAACCACGCTAGTCTTTACAACGACTTGCCTTAGAGAAAGCGCTAGACTTTGGAACAGTATACTTTACTATTCCAACTCCAGTCCACGCAATAGTAGGGAAAGCGTTGAACTTTAAAGCCCAATGCCGCTTTACCTAAGGCATTTCGTTGTAAGGACATGCATAGTAAAGGCATGCATGGTAAAGATGCATTCGTTGTTCCGACCAGGTTGCAAAGGCAACGTGTGGTTTGGCCATCATTGTAATTGCTGTTTCCCGACAAAATGAGGTCAAGCAGCCACTCGTTTTTTTTTTCTTGTGATGCCTAAATTTAACGTGTCAGAGAGCCTGAAACCATAGATCACTGCTGATCTAACACCACTCCTGATCTTTACTTAAGGTAGGAGTAGGGAGTGCAGTCTATTCCAGAAAATATTTCTCTCTATCATTACAAATTCCCTCAATTATTCATTGTTACAAAAAACACACACATATTCAGATCCACAAGCTTTGTGTTTCTCCACACTGAATCTGTCTAATCAGAAGCTAGAATAAAACTAGAGGCACTGCCTTCTTCATTCCTTGATCCAGTCTGTCCTCTATAGGGCAAGGGGCTGACGATGGACAGACTGCATGCAGGCTTGTTTGGGTGACATGCTGCACTGAATCAGGTTCATGAGAAGAGTAGCACTCCTTTTACTTGCACAGTACAGCAATGAATATGTCTCAGCCACCCAAAGTGTGTGAAAATAAACAAGGCAACATACTGTGATTTTGTTTTCATGTGACTGTTATTTAGAAGTCATGTGTGTATGTCAGCGAAGTGGGGCAGTGCACTAAGCCTTCTAGGGACCAGCTGCGGCGTTCTGTCCTGTTATGAATCCTATGAATTAGGGCTAGTCAAGCTTTAATTATACCTATACAGACGGGCGAATTCTTGGAATTCAAACTTTCTCGAAGGAGTATTCAATTTCCAAAGTTTGCCCTAGGCGGGAATATTTTCACTTCTAACCCGATTTCCCGCATAAGGATGTCCCAACCAAAACGGACACAACATCGTGTTACAGTCAAATGTATTTCTCCGACATCACCTGAGCAGCACCCTAGAAACAAAATGTCCGCTAATCGGCAGAAGTCTCCTTAGCTCCTTTCTTTTCTTCAACTTCACCAACTAGGGGGCTGCGGAGCAGGTGCAGTTTAAAAAATATTAAGTTCTGAGGTTTGTGACTTTGCCTACTGTAACCGTGAGGTTGGTGGAAGTAAATGACAGCTCTTTCCTAAGGAACTGTATATAGGAGTGGGAATGGACATTGATTCACCAAAACTCTAGGGGTAGCGGAAGTGACATCACATGGCCTTTGACCCCCTCGCCTATGACATCACAAGAAGCGATCTTATATAACTCGTCTTCTCTGGAAATATGTCAAAAACATGACCTTTGGCCGTGACAGCAGCTTAGGAGTAATATCATTACCCTCTAAACTGATTACACTATTACTCAAGTTCCACGATAGCTACTAAAGGAAATGCATATGTGTTTTTCTTACCATGTATAATTTAGCTACGGTGTATGGAAAATTATAAACTCTTCGCATTAACAGCCGTGCTATAAGTGTTGAGGTTTCACGTAGGCTGTAAAATTAAATTAATTTATTCCATGCTGTAAAATTGGTTTATGGACTTGTGGCTCTCTGCTGTATCCTTGTTAGGCCCCGCTTAATAATAGGTGTGTTCTAGAGTGATCAAATCTATATTGTGATCAACCATTGCAGTATGTGTCTTGGTTTACACCAATACCAGCCGGGGTTTTAAGTGTAAGGGGCAGAATGCGCTGGAAGTTGTTTAGACAGAGCATTATGTTAGGTTCCACAGGCACATTTCATATAAAGGACACAGGCAGTCAGCTGGAGAAAAGGATGTACCAAAAGGTACAAGCTATCTTGTAGAGAAATCAGCCAGTAAAACGGTTCAACATGGCACAGTAAACAAGTGCACATTTCTGTCTTGACATCATGATGCCATCCTCTGGGTCCGACGCCACATGGTTATTTTTATTTATATTGGCCCCATACAGAATCTGATTTCCTGTGAAGTCATCACTGGGCAAAAAGTTGTGCGATATTCTTTCTGCTAATTAACTAATAGTTTTAAAACTGGAATTTTCCTACCTCATTTTGGTCACAGAATGTTGGCAGTTATGCTGCCCTGCACCCGGTCACAGGCAAACCACACACTTGAAAACCTGCAGAGTTGCTGCATCTGGTTTTCTTCTCTCTTTTCCAAGGATTGAAGATCCTTGCACGGGACTGGACTGCTGCTTACAGACCTGAAATGAACTGGGTGTGTTTGCAATTTGCCAGCAGAAAGGAAACATTTTAATTCATTGTAGTCTACATTGCACACAATTCCTAATGTATCTATCTGCAAAATAAAATCATTCTGAAATGTGACACATACCTCAATGAATTAAAATGTTTCAGTTGTGGTCAAGCAACAGAAATTAACTAATGCTCATATAAACCCAGTTTTCTTTCTGTTCTTGGCTCTGCCCTTCCTATCTCTGAGTTTAAGGGTTGCAAGGACACTGCCAGGGGTCGCAGAGGGCAAGCCTGGGGTAGCAGCTGCTACCACTGGCAACCCCTAAATGACATCCATGGGAATGGGATCCATATCTATTCACCCACACTCTTAAGGAAGACAGCGCTGTCTGAAGCTGCACAGAGGCACATTTCAAAAGGATGTATGAGCCCTCCTTACAAATATCCAGGATTTTTTTTGTCATAGATACTTGTCCATTCTATCTTGCTAGGTAAAAATGTAGCCATTATAATATAGCATTTACAAGGGCATGCCCATATTTACTCACTGTTGGAAGCTGGCTCTCTATACAGTGTACAAAATGATGTACACTGTGCAGAAAGTCCAGTGAATCCCCAAATGGTATCCAGAGGTAAAAGCCGATAATTCTATTGTTCTTTTTGTGTTAGTGTGGGCGAGTAGTTCGGCGTATCAGAGGGTAGTGCTCAGCATTTGTTGTACCCACAGAGGCATGAAATGAGACACACACTCAAGAATAAATCTGAGACAATTTATAAAAGTAATAGCGAATTTTATGACATTTTTAAGAGCAAGAACACCATTTTCAGAATTACAATTTTTGTGAAGTTTGGAAAATACATCACTTTTGTGCGCAATTACGTACCATTGGAAACCATTGTGACAAAACTGAAAAATGCATATAAAATCAGGCAATGCTTTCACAAAGTTCACCTTCTTATTTTAGGTCGATGTCAGGACCAGGTCTAAAGTTCTTGCAGGAGAGGTTCAGGAGCATCCCAGATGGGCCAGGAGCAGAGTGCTGAGGGTCTTGGAAGCTGGTGCACAAAGCCAAAGGCGGCCATTTTAAAGTACACTGCACAGGAGAACTCCTTTTAGGGAGGAGGTCGCATGGGCTTGGGGACCACAGGAGTACAGCTGGTTGGTCAGTGCTGGGGCCGGTGGGGCCGGGTGCAGAGCGAACAGGTCAGCCAGGCGTTGTGCGTCTTGAGGTCCTCGCAGTCAGGAGCAGACAAATTGGAGAGGCGATCTCAGGACAACTGGACCACTCAGGAAATGGGTCTTGATGTCTCGACGTCCCTCCATGGGTGCTTGCTTCTGGTGCTTAGGGAGGACTTTTCTTCTCGGTGTTTGCCGTTGGGGGTCCGGTACCTGGTATTGGTACATTGCGGCTCCCGTAGGTCCTGGTGTCTCCAAACTTAGTGTAGAGGCAGATCTGACCCTCTGGAGCTGCTGTACCTTTTCTTGGTTTGGTGCTGCGTCGAGGTCCTTGGGGAGCAGTAAGTCGATAAACTAGACTTCACAAGATTGGTGAAGGGAGTTTCTTGGCAATTTCTCAAAGGTTGGAGGTGCTCTGGGGTTCTTGTAGTTCTTTCAGGCTCAGGATGACACAGCAGGCAGCAATTGTCAAGTCCTTGAGGCAGCAGGCAAGGTCTGGTGCCCTTTTCTTTGACAACATGGCTTCAGTTCTTGTGCAGCGAGTCTTTTGTGTCCTAGTCTTCTCTTGTCCATCGAATCTGATGTTCAGTTCTTGGGGTGCCAACTAAATATTGAATGTAGGGGCATTACAAGGGGAGACAGGTAGTAGTCATTGGGCTACCTACCTTTAGGGTGTATACACCCTCTAGTGACCACTTCCTGTGGTCACTAAAGGGTGTAATTTCAGGAGAGAGGTTCACATCACCTGCCCCGCCCTAGGTGTGGTGTAGGCTAAGTCGGGACCCTCCTCCTAATCTAACTAATTTTCCCACTTTTCCTCCCACCAAAAGTGGAGCAGAGGAGGTTCCTGGGTTTGATTTCAAAGGCGGCATTGCCTTTGAAGTTTCCTTCCCAGAAAAGACATCCTGATCTGGGGAAGGTGTGAAGCACCCCCGCCCGAAGCAGGGTTTGTCTCTATTGTCTGAGAGCGCTGGTTCTCATCCCATGAGGTCAGAAGCATATCTAGTGGTGGCAGACTGGCAAAAAAAAGTCAGAGTCGACACCAGTGCTTGGTAGGTTTTCAGTGGACCCTTAAAAATGGTCTCCTGTGTAAATTTGTTAATACATTTTTTTTAACCCCAATCTAAAAGGAAAACAAAGCCCTCTGCTAGCCAACCTTTAAATCGATCTGGACAGTTACGTGCATTTGCAAATATGAAAAGTCTAAAGAATATCTCTTCAAAGGAGCTGGTATTGTTAGGCTTCAAGACCACAGCAGGGGTGGGGCTAACACGTGTACTGTTTGCCTCTGGAGAAGACGAAGGGTTAAGTTGATGCCTCTGCTCTGGCTCTGGTAGCAATTGGCATTTGCCTATGTGAAGGAGCTTAAGTAAAATGGGAGACAGCTCGCCTACCTGGGGATTTTTATGTGAACACAGTGAGTTAAAGCATAACCAGGTCACCTCTACTAGGTCCTTGGGGTAGAGAAAAGATGCAGGAAGGACCTGGTGTGAAAGGGATGGGTCACAAGAAAGAATAGTTACTGTTACGTTCCAAAATGATAGAGCCCAAATTTGGGGCAATCAAGATCTGCTCCATCTCTTTGACCTTGATGTGATTGGCCACCCTCCAATTTCTGGTAGAGTGAGGGCCGCAGTCACCAGAGGTGTAGTCCTTGGGGAGTGGTGAGCCCCCTCACTAAAGGCTTGCAGGGTTATCGAACTTCACCATGGAGTGACAGAGGAGTGAGGAGATGAATTTGTAGGAGCTAGGGCTTCTACTGCCTGGGTGTATCTTAGTATGGAACATTCATGGGTTTAAATCTTTCATGAAATTTGGTAATTATAGAGAGGTCCTGAATAATTACCCTTAACTGTTCCTCCAGTAAATCTGGCTGTTTGAACGCCCGGTTGTTGAGGGGTATGTCGCTGTAGTGCAAAATGCCACGGCATCGATTAGGGGAAGAGCATTCTGTGGATTACTGAATCTGGTGTCTGTCCGTTGTGGGAGGAAAGTAACGAAGTTGCAAACAGCTTGTGTATGGGTTCTTGTGTGCTTAATCAACCTATTCACTGATGATGTGGAGTCGAATTAAATGATCTGTTTAAACATATATGTTCCACCTGCCTGCCCTTTACCTGAGTGTGAACTGTTGAATTTGGCTAATTACGCGCAAAAATTGTCACTGGAGTATCCTGATGCTCCTTTTGTTGTAGGGCGGAACTTTAATGAGAAATCAGTGTTTAAACAGTTTGATGATTCTTTGAAGGAGCTGTTGTCGGCAGTAAATATTCCAGACTGTATTTTCCCAATAGGTGTCAGCAAAGGTGATGTGAAGGTTCTGCCCCGTTTACTCCAGCAGAAATTGATCAATGTTAACGGTGATTGTAATGGTGAAATACCTGCTGCCAGAACCTTTAAATATGGTGACAGCTGTATGACCATTGACTATGTGTTTTTCCCAATTTACTAGTTTGATCGCGTAAAAACTTTTTGAATTCTTGATTTAGGGCCTAGTGATCACAATGCTTAGTTTAGAGTTTACAAATCCTTGTGTGTCTCTTCTAAATACTACCTTGCCCCTGCAGGTAGTTTACCACAGAAGAATTCGAGTTTTGATCACGGAAGACTCACTTCAGTCCCTATCTTCAATTGAATTTGATTATCTAAACTTGGATGTAGGAGATGAAGGGATAGGTTGGTACAGCATATTGATGTTAACAATTACTAGCCCATTTCAAGCTGGCAAAGGGTGGGCCTAAGCCAGTTTGTGGTAGAAGAGAAAAGGAGAATAGCTAGTTTGATGATGACTGTCGGGAGGGAAGAAGAACTATGAGCAAGTGTCGTTGACATTTTAACACAAATCCAAAAAATGAAAGTATAAGAGGAGCTATAGAGGCATCGAAAATTGCATATTGTAACTTATGTGTCCCAAAAAATGGGAATTTGCAAGTTAAATTGGGAGCAAATGCTAGCAACTATGTAGAGAATGATAATCATTTTTGGCGACTAGTGAATTTGGTTACCCTTACTTCACCATCTTCCCTTGAGTCACAGACAAGTGAGCACGATTGGTAAACTTTTATTCATTCCCTCTACAGTGGTAAAGACTCCAAAAATGTGTCGGCGACCCCAGGAACCCCCCAAGTTGATAGAGAGGCTATCAAAGAATCCCAGTGGTACTGTCTGAAATCATCTGCAATATGAAAGCCTCTGGGGCCGATGGTCCAGATGGTCTCCCATCTGTTTTTTTAAAAAGAAGGAGCCTAGGAAGTGGGGCCAAATTTTGAGTGGGTTTTCAAAGTGGGTAACATCTACAGGTATCCTTCCAGATTCATGGAACGGAGCCATAGTGAAGCCTATCCATAAAAAAGGCAAAAAGGCCCAGCCAGCTAACTATTGTCTAATTTCTTTGCTGGATATCACTTCTAAGTTATTTGCCCAAACCCTATTAAAGCATCAAGCCGAAGAACAAGAGATCAGCTGTGCCCTTTTAAACCTCCCAGGAGGGACCTCTTTCCATATTTATACAGAATTGCAGATAGGATTCTGCTAAATGAAATTTTGCGTCTGAGAGTAGGAATTGACCTGGGATAGCGGATGCCAGTGTCCATGTAAGTGGGATGAAAATTGTTCAGTGAGCCAACTATTGGTGGAGTGTGTACTGTACCTATAGGACAGGAAGGAGATTCTAGGTCCAGTTTAAAAAACATATGGGATACATTCGAGAGAAATGGGATTGAACCTGGTATGTGGGATGAGACTGGAGTGGTGGAGTGAGCTAAAGAATGATGATGGATTAAACCCAGATCAGTTGACTGGGAGTGAGGGCTTGCAATGTTCAACACTCCGTCCATCATCCCCTTTAGTTTTGCTTTGTTCGCCCTAAGTTGGCAGGTTATGCCCAGACGTGGGTCCCTTGCTCACTTTGCCACTGGATTCAAGCTAGCCTGGCTGATGACGGCTGATTAGCCAGAAGCCGGTCCCAGGATGCTTGTTTCCGGTCCAGGGAAGACATTGCTTGGCAGTTCGGGCTGGACTGTTCCCATGAGGCACAGGGTCAGACTGATTTGCATATGTCCATGTCTGAACTGGGGTGGTGGAGTGAGCTAAAGAATGATGATGGATTACACCCAGATCAGTTGACTGGGGGAGAGTGCTTGCAATGTTCAACTCTCCATCCATCATCCCCTTTGGTTTTGCTTTGTTCGCCCTATGTTGGCAGGGTATACTCAGACGTGGGTCCCTTGCTCACTTTGCCACTGTATTCAAGCTAGCCTGGCTGATGACGGCTGATTAGCCAGAAACCAGTCCCAAGATGCATGTTTCTGGTCCAGGGAAGACATGGCTTGGCAGTTCGGGCTGGACTGTTCCCATGAGGCACAGGGTCAGACTGATTTGCATATGGCCATGTCTGAACTGGGGTGGTGGAGTGAGCTAAAGAATGATGATGGATTAAACCCAGATCAGTTGACTGGGGGTGAGAGCTTGCAATGTTCAACACTATGTCCATCATCCCATTTGGTTTTGCTTTGTTCGCCCTAAGTTGGCAGGGTATGCCCAGACGTGGGTCCCTTGCTCACTTTGCCACTGGATTCAAGCTAGCCTGGCTGATGACGGCTGATTAGCCAGAAACCGGTCCCAGGATGCTTGTTTGCGGTCCAGGGAAGACATGGCTTGGCAGTTCGGGCTGGACTGTTCCCATGAGGCACAGGGTCAGACTGATTTGCATATGGCCATGTCTTAACTGGGGTGGTGGCGTGAGCTAAAGAATGATGGTGGATTAAACCCAGATCAGTTGACTGGGGGTGAGTCCTTGCAATGCTCAACACTCCAGCCATCATCCCCTTTGGTTTTTCTTTGTTCGCCCTAAGTTGGCAGGGTATGCCCAGACGTGGGTCCCTTGCTCACTTTGCCATGGATTCAAGCTAGCATGGCTGATGACAGCTGATTAGCCAGAAACCGGTCCCAGGATGCTTGTTTCCAGTCCAGGCAAGACATGGCTTGGCAGTTCGGGCTGGACTGTTCCCATGAGGCACAGGGTCAGATTGATTTGCATATGGCCATATCTGAACTGGGGTGGTGGAGTGAGCTAAAGAATGATGCTGGATTAAACCCAGATCAGTTGACTGGGGGTGAGTGCTTGCAATGTTCAACACTCCGTCCATCATCCCCTTTGGTTTTGCTATGTGGGATGAGACATCAGGATGTAACCATTGCAATCGACCAATATTTGCATAAAATTGTACCATCTTATGCCAGGTTTTTTCCTCCCGTGCGGTCCTATATTGGGTTAATTACTGTTTAGGGATAACTGGGATGATTCTTGAACTATTAGGGGTAGATGTAGATCAAATAACGTGGATGCTCTGAATATGACATTGGCCTTCAAATTAGATAAAGTAATACCCTTTGCTGAGGCCGGTTGGGGTTAAGATTTTGATCATTTTGATAATAATGGAGATTGACTATGCACTTTTCTTGTATAATTGAGATTATGCCTACATTTCAATAGGGCCAACTGTTTCTTAGGTCTCGCCTGTCGTTAGCAGCGCGCATGCGCTGCACTCGCCATGCGAGGGCCTTTTGGAATCAATACGGATTCCAGATGTGCACGCGGACGGACAGAAGATGTGCAAGCGGGGACTGGATGCTTTACTCGCGGCGTGAGACGGACACACTATATTTTTCAAACTGGCGACAGCTTATCTTCTCTTCTCTTCGCTCCTCCCCTCCTTCTTTCTCAGGTCGCTGCCAGCCTGCCTGCTCTTTTTTTCCGCTGTGCATTTTCTTCTTTAAAATGCAGTCGAATGATCATTGTTATAGGATGTGATCAACTCAGCTCCCTGCGCCACGACGGACGCATTTTTGCCCTTTGTGTCCAATTAATAGCGGATATTAATAACTTTCCCTTTTCTCATCATTGGACGCAGCGGCGGGATGCTTTTCCAGCGGCATGTGTGTATATTGATTGATAATCCACCCAACACGGGTAGTTATTTGTTCTGCCTCTTTAGCCTGCTTTACGCAAAAAATGCAGCGTGTTGCTTTCTGGACTGTGTAGCTGCAGCGGCTTGGGGGATAATTTCTGCTGTGTTGTCCACTAATCGGTTGCAGCCCTCCCCACGGAACCAAATCCTTCCTGATTCTTTCAACTTGCCTTGCCTGGTCTGTCGCGCCTGTCTGTAGGATGCTGTCCCTCTGTAACAGTCCGATGCTTCTGATAGTCCTTTATCTGTGTCTGTTAATTTTGAAACGGCAGACATGGAAAAAAAAAAAGTTTGACCTACTTAGAACACAGGCCAAAGTATTATGTATCACACAAAACAAATATGATGAAAAAACTAAAACACTGTCAAAAGAATGATAAACATTTCGCTATTTCACATCAAATTGTTGCAAGATTTATGCTCAATTTAGTCAAATACCTACCGCTCCAGAACCAGAATGACTAAAGCTTCCCATTCCAAGTTGGCCGATGTCGCTTTCCTACACTTTAAAGGGTGAAACTGTCACCATGGCAACAGTGGGACTGCCGCGACTTGAAACATTGCTTGGGCGGAAGATCTGTTGGCTTCACATGTAGAGATCGCTGGATGAATGGTGGTGATTTTTCACAGTCGGACCGGAAGTTGGGGTGCTGCTGTGAAGATGGCAGGGATGGCTGGTATGGCAGGTATGGTTGCGAGAGACCCAGCGGTGGATCGATCACTGCGCTCTGTCTTTGGTAAATATTGAGCTAGAGGATGTGGTCGAGGGACACTATTGGGAAGGCGTCAGCAGCGAAGTGCAGATTGAAGGCCAGTGACTAAATTGAACATGAAACCACCACATAGGACAGACAACCTGCTGTAGTAGATGAGCAATATGTTATCATTAGTCTTTTACCTAGAAGTATGTGCCTGCGTAGCACATGCTTCTTTAGGGCGTCGAGCTCCTGTTCATAACTACTATGGTTTTGGTTTGCCTATGTGTGACATTGCCACATTTTTCATTTTGTTATTTTTGGCATTTCAACAGCTTGCGGGTGACACTTTGACACATTCTCACAAGTACAAAACAACAGTTATGAGTATGTAATGCAGTCAATTTCCGAAAAATATCTTTGTGCAAAATAAAAGGCTTTACATCTCAGAAATGATCCTCAAGTATACAGGCATGACTAGTGGGAGTTGGGAGATTATAGATACTTTGGACTGTTGCCTGTGATGGAGGGAGGCCATCTGTCTCTTCACTAGTTCACTTGTCTAAAACACTGCAAGTTACAGAGTACACTAGCTCCACATTCAGAGAATCGATGTTGTAAGCACCATCAAACATAAACATCTCCGAAGGTATTGGAGTGCTTTACAACTCCCCCACTTCTTTCCTCTTTAATGATCTGTCGCCTTCCACTGCCTCCTCTATGACGTGTCTCCCTACTCCTCTACCACCGCCCTTGCGCCTTCTCCTGACTAAACACCCTTACTGTCATTTCCTATGTTTCTCTCCCCGTCCTTTCATCTCCTGTACCCAGCTCTTCTCCTTCCTTTCCTCTCCCCTTCCCTTCTCGTGACCTCCACCAGATCTGTTCCCTCTCTACGCACTCCTCTTTCTTTTCAACTTTTTCCTACCTCACTTACCATCCCGCCTTCTTCTCCTCCACTACTCTCCCCCCTGCATTAGCCCGTCCCCTCGCTTCCCATCGACGCTCCCTCCTTCCCCTGCTGTCCCCTTTTCGGAGAGTTCCAATCTTTTCATCTCCCCTTTCATCACCACAACCCACAGCTCTCCTCTTCATCTCTTCCCTCTTCTTCTCCTTCCCTCCATAAAACTCACTGACCTGCACTCTCCCTCGTCAGCATACTTCCCTCCTTTACTCCTCTCTGCTCACTCTCCTCCACTCCTCCCGTGTCCTGGCTGGACCTCCCTCTCCTCCTCCGCTCCGCCGCTCTCATTCCCAAACTCAGCAGCCCTCCGCCCTGTCTATCAACTGAACTTTCCACTCATTCACCTCACCCTCTCCCTCAAGCCCCTTTTTTCCGACTAGCTCCCCTCTCTTCTACACCTATCTTCTCTCATCCCTCGTCTGCTTTGCCCTCTCCCTTCCGCAATCATTCCACCTCTCCCCACCCTGTCCACCTTCCTCTCATCTTGACTCTCTCACATTTACTGTATCCACCCCCACTTCATCTTGTCTTCTCCGCCTGCCCTCTACGCCACAACCCTGCTTTCCACCCCTCCCCTATCCGCCGCTCACTCCCTCTCTACTTCCCCCTTCGCTTCTCTGTCCTTTTTATGTCTCCTCTTTTCTCTCACTGCCTCTCGTATTCAGACGTCCATACCACCTTCTTCCTGTACCCACCCCAGTGTTAATTTTCCTCTCTCGTTTCTAGCCCTGCCTTCCTCCCTCTTCTACCCACCCTTCATTTAACCTCTATTTCTCCTTCCTCCACCCCTCTCCTCCTTTTCTTCTTATGTCAACCCTTTACTTTACTTCAGCAAATGGCATTGATCAGTGCCTCAAAATAAGCACTTGAAGCGCAGGTACAGGTTGTGGCGCTGGCTCAACATTCTCGAACTTTGTACAGATATTTTTTTATGCATTTTCGGGCCCGAACGTCCCACCTTCAAAACAGCACACTGTACCTGGGTTTTCAGCACCACCGGCCATGATCGAAACGAGCTGCTTACTTCAAAAGATATTATGTATTCCTCATAGTTTTAACAAGCATTGGCATAGCCAATAGGTCTAGCATTTGGGATCTTATAAGTGTTTAACCATGCAACAGTTAATGTTGTTGCACCAAGGATATTGTGCTGCATAACTAAATACTGATAAGGTCCCAAAGGCGCGACCTATTGGCTATGCCAATGCTTGTTTGAATATGTCATGTATGCCTGTAAAATAGTTTTGGTTTACTTATGATGTCTTTTCAAAAGGTATTTTAAATACAGACTATCCCTCTGCTGGTTCAAGCTATGTTGGTGTAACGGATCCCCCTTCCAGCCCGCCTCCTTACCAGGACAATCGGTCCATAGACCTTGCTCTCCTCGCTCACTTGCTCATGGGCGATGAGACATAGAAAGGGAAAACACAATCAGAGGAAAGGCGGTGGGCAGGGACAATACCTGGCCCGCCACCAACAAAGGAGTTTTCCCGACAGGAGGAGAAGGGCACAGACATCCTGTAAGGCAAGGAGATTAATTGGCCCATAAAAAAGGAAGAAGAGAGTGACAAGGGGTAAGGAGGAGGAGTGAAAGACGCTGAGAAAGAGGACAGAGAGGACGGTGCTCGGGGGAAAGAGAGACAACAGCAGGAGAAGACCCAGATGAGCACCGAGTAAAAGGAGGGGATAAAGCCCCAGGACAGCAGCGAGGCAGAAGATTCCCTGAGATTTGGTTTGAGATGGAGTACTGGATGCCGCCAGACAAGCTGCAGCAGCCAAGGAGAGCTGTGGCCACTTCCGTCGAGTAAATGGAGCTGAGAAAAGCACCGTTCTAAGCAGGGGAACACTCTTATGGGGATAACAGTAGAGTTTTGGGAGCACTGCTGTTGGGGAAATCAACAAACCTCAAGAGCAGGGAACCCTTATTCCAACTTCCTTTCTTTTGAGACACACCTGACCATAGAAAAGGCTTTGGCTAGTTCTGCCCCTCTTTACTTACCGGAGAGTCTCTCAATTGGCCCTTGTCACTTCTTCAGGTTCCGAGAGTAGCCACAAGTCCACTATTCCTAAGAAAATAAAAGGAAGGAAAACATAAGAGAGCACAATAGTAAAACATGGGGGATTTGGTGATGGGAGAACAAAATAATAAGACAGGATATAATACTCACCACATTTTTCCTATCTCTTGAGGGTACTGGCGGAAATATCCCACCTCAGATATCCTGTAGAGGAAAAGAATACCATCACTTAGCCTGTCAAGATTAGGAAGATAAAGCCCTCCTTCCTTTAAGATGAAGCCCTCCTTCCTTTAACGCCTGGAACTTTGCCATATCGATTTGTTCTATTATTGTTATTCAAGACCTATGTAACCCACCTGATTGTAAGCCCATGAATAAAAGGCAAATTTCGCCAAATAACCAAGTCTCTGAAACCATATTTCCACCAGTCCCTCTCATAAGTGGTCTCAGAAGTGGGATCAGAGGAAATGGAGGCTGGGATGTCTAAAATGGCGGAGAGGCACCAGAGGTTGGAAAAGGTCATGGAACGATTCCTATCTGCTGCAGAAGAAGAACGGTTATAACAGGTAAGGCAGAGAAATCGGATAAGGTGACCTAGTCACAAGATGAAGCAATCGGGAGGGTGGCTGATGCGTTAGGCCACCAACAACGACGCACTGTCATATTACAAAAGTATGTAAAGGGGAAGACCCATTTTTTTCCCAATAATTTTGACCTTTTGGCCTGCAGACAGGTGGGGCCAATATTTAGGTCCTCTCCTCACAGGAGATCAACAAACCACCTATCAGGCTGCCAACCCCCAAGGAACTACCCCAGACATGGATATTAAAAAGAGCATTCTGGGGGGTGTGGCTTGCAGCCGTTGAAGATGGCCGCAGCTTGGAGGAGCTCCAGAACCCCCGAAGGCCGCAGCTGAAATCCGCACACTGATTCATGCCCACAGCCTGGCAATAACGGCTGACCCAGCCGTCGGAACTCCAGCCGCACCTGTGGAATGAGCTGACAGACTTCCGTCAGCGCACATACTGGGTGATTGCGGTGCGCTCACGGAGAGGCCTGGGACCGCATGATAAGCCGGGGACTCGAGTGAGAGTCTGCCCGGCGGGAGACCTGGGAGACGGACGACGGCAACGCAACACCTGCACGACTGAGTCCGGATTGAGTGACACCTCCTCCCCATCGCGGTTCCGGGTCGCTCTGCACAATGCCCCGTAAGCGCCTGACGACCCCACCGGTTGGCCCTACAGATTGCCCGCTATGAACTGTGCTGCCGCTGAGGGCAATGACGGCGGCCCGCTCGGCGCTCGGACTGACACCATCCTGGGCCTGCGGTGGGAGTGCGGGTGCCCCTCCATCAGCGCAACCGTTCCCGTAAATAAGACCCGACTGCAGGAGGCACAGCGAGGAAGTGGTACCCCCTGCGCAGCTTCCTAGCGGCGGGATTGCCCAGCCTCCACCCCCATACACCGGAACATAACGGCGGCAACGAGAGGGAGTCTCTGAGCCTGAGGGGGACCCCGCATGAAGTGCCCAGCAAATCCGCTGGCAGCAACCACCACACTGCAGGCACCAAGATCCGTGCAATAACGCCAGTGACTGTCCCAAGCACCATACTACCCGGCCTCCACCACCATACACCATAAAATAACAGCGGCAACAGGAAGGTGCCTCTAGGCCTGAGAGAGCCCCGCTCCGAGTACCCAGCGAACCCACTGGCAGCAACCACCGCACTGCAGGCGGCAAGATCCGTGAAACAACGCCAGTGACTGTCCAAGGCGACATACTACTCAGGCGCAGCCGAGACCGCCCCCCCAACGTGGTATCAGTGACTTACTATGGCTGGTGAGAAACCCGACAGGCTGCGCACCAGCCAGAGAGGCGCAGGCAGGCGGCGGTGAGGGCACCATGGGGGGCCAAGGCCAAAGAGGGATCCAACAGAACGGACTGGAGAAATATGCAAACTGCAAGGGTGAGTCTGCTGACCCAAAGAAGGGCTGTCGCAGACGAAGCAGTAAACAAAGGCCCCACACCAGCAAAAGATATTACCTTGCAAGACATTATGGCTACGCTCAACAAGGTTCATGCATCGCTGGAATCAATCATAGATACAGTCACTACAGAACTGTCCCTCATACGCGCTGACTTTCGCAACCTTAGTTCGCGAGTGACGGAGGTGGAAAAGACGCCGACGGAGTTGAGCGCAGACACACGCATACTGAAGCAGCTTGAGTTAGACAACAAACAAATGGCGGCAAAGCTGGACGATTTCGAAGGTCGCTCCCGTCGTTACAACGTCCTGATCAAGAATCACTTGCAGCCAAAAGGACTCTCCAACTACTTCTCAGTGGAACGGGCTTACCGCGTCCCTGGAGGCAAACCGCGACCTGGTGCCCCCCCCGGCCAATTCTTGCGAGAATCTTCAACTTCTCATCCTGCAGACGGCGAGGGCGGCACCCCCCCTGCGGTACCAGCACACAACAATTTCCTTCTTTCCAGAAAGGTTTGGTCCCAAATCGAGCACGACAGTCACTTTCATACTCAACGATGAAACTCAAGAGGCGACGAACCGGACGAGCGCAGTAAATAAACACTACTATAGCAAAGACCGAATCCAGTTGACGCTGACCGCAGCCGGGCCTCAATATGTGAGACAAAAGTGGTGAAACAAAGACACTCTCCACCAAACTACGAACTCGCCATAACAGGCAATTTGGGACATTAACCATGTGATGCGGCCCAAAAAGGGGACAACTCGTGGACGCTCCTCTCCCCCTACATATGTGTTGGGTAAAGGGATTTAGGCCCTCTGCAAAGTTGGGGTGGCGGGAAATTTCTATACCGTCTTGCAGGGAAGCAGGGAGGGACCCAGGGTTAATAAGGAAAGTTTTAGTTTGGTTCATTTGATTGCATTGTTATGTTTTCAGGCACACAATATGCTTCTGTTGGCAACTCCACTGGAATTCCACCGTTACCTAGACCGTAAAGTACACACCGTCACTACACCACATGATCACTACTCCTGACACACCTCAACAAGACCATACGCACATGCAAACCCTGCCCATGATTTCCTGGAATGTTAACGGTCTCCGAGACAAGTTGAAACGCGGATTAGTCCTTCAATGCCTAAAATGCAAAACACCAGTGATAACAATGATACAAGAGACCCACCTGACGGGGACGACATGTAAAGCACTTGACAGATGGGGCTTCAAACTAGCGGTCCACTCAGAGTTCACAACCGGTTCTCGCGGGTAGGGATTCTTAATAAAAAACAGTACTCAATAATAGTCAAAGGGACATATATAGATGACCAGGGCCGGTTTGTGGCACTGACATGCCAATGGGAGAGCTGTCTACTTAGTGTAGTCTCCGTTTATCTCCCCCCAGCGCTTCACTCAGTGACGTTCCCGGCGCTAGGAGCGTTCTTGCTACAGCTCCCTACAGGGCAATCTAATCATAGACGGGGATCTCAACGCTATGCTAGACGACACTATGGACCACACACCCCCACGACACCAGCATAGGCCACACTCTGCACTTACAGACTTCATGGAGACACTGGGCCTCACAGATCTCTGGAGGCACCGTTACCCGCAGGCGCGCCAATACACATACCACAACAGCTTCTCACGAATAGATCACATCCAGGCACCGGCGGGTGAAATAGCTCACTTCTTGGAGATCTCCCACTTGCCGAGAGGTATCTCCGACCATTGCCCACTCAGTACTAATTACACATGGCAAACCACAACTAGACTTAGGACATACCCAATTTATCCTGGATATTTGAAAAACCCAGAAATAGTGAAGGGACTACTAGATGCTACCACACACTACTTTAACGAAAACGAAACTTCGGTCCCCTCACCGCTTACCCTGTGGGAGGCATATAAAACTGTATTCCGTGGGCAGGCAATTTCACTCATAACGCAACACAAGAAAGATAACACCCAGAGAGTGGACACACTTGAGCGAGAAATAGACGATCTGGAAAAGAATCAGGGACAAGATCCTTCTGACGATGTCACACATAGACTGCTCCTTAAGAAACAAGAATATAAAGACCATTTATGGGAAGAAACTAAGTCACGACTACCGACAATGCAGCATACAATATATGAAATGGGTGACAAAGCGGGCAAACTGCTGGCCTGGCTCGATAAACGCGAGAAAGCTGACAGATGGGTGGCAGAACTCAGCCTGCCTACGGGAGCCACCACGCAGAATCCACAAGAGGTAGTAGATCTCCTAGCACACCATTACGAACAAGTCTATGCCTCAGCACATTCACATACACAGGAGAAGTTGGACGACTCACGGAAGAGGAGTCTCAGCTTCTGGAAGCAAAGCTTAAGACAGACAAACTAGCCTTAGCAATCAACAAGATTCAGTCTGAGAAGGCCCTCGGCCCCAACGGACTCCCCATAGAATGGTTTAAACGTAACACTACAACACTAGCACCCCACCTTTTAACAATGTTCGAGGCTGGTCTAGAAGTTGGAGAACTAACACAAGACCAGCGTTTAGCAGCTATAGTGGCCATCCGCAAACCTGGGAAACCCCAGATGGACAGCACCACCTACAGGCCTATATCCCTGATAAATGCGGAAGCCAAAATCTTGGCCAACCCCTTGGCCAACCGACTCATACCGTATCTAGCCAAATTAATACACCCAGACCAATCGGGCTTCATTCCAGGGAGGAATACGGCCCTAAACCTACGACGTCTCCACGGAGTTATGGGACGCAGACACACGATACAAGAGGACGCCAATGTACTCTAATTGGATACAAGAATGGCCTTCGATATGGTCGAGTGGCCCTTCCTGTTTGCTGTCCACAAAAAGCTAGGATTTGGCCCCACGTTCTGTACTTGGATACAACTCCTTTACACTAATCCCCTGGCGCATGTGGTGGCGAATGGGCGCATCTCCAGAGAATGTTCACTGCATCGAGGAACACGACAAGGCTGCCCACTATCGCCACTGCTCTTCGCCCTAATACTGGAGCCCCTGGCAGCGTGTGTACGGTAAGACCCGCTCATTCGTGGGCTCTGCTGGACTGCCAACTATGAAGACCGTATATCGCTGTACGCAGATGATATTCTCCTATACCTGGCCTCTCCTAGAAGATCCTTGTCATGCCTCCTAGATATCTGTGAATCCTATGGGAGATTCTCAGGCTCCACAATAAATTGGACGGAATCCGTGCTCTACGTTCTACATGGCCCCCCACCACGACTGCTGACTGGCTGTAACGATAAAATAGTGACAGATCACTTTTAATATCTAGGGATACATGACACGCACAGCCCTGAGATATTCTCGGCCCTCAATCTACACACCCCCCTACAACGGCTGCAGCGAGACACTAAGCACTGGCAATCGCTACCGTTAACACTCTTAGGTAGAGCGGCACTCTATAAAATGATGGCGTTACCACGTTTTCTTTACGCCCTTCAAATTACCCCTTTCCGGATTCCCCAATCCTACTTCCGAGCTATAGAAGCAGAGGTCACCAAGCTCCTCTGGGATAACAAGCCAGCTCGCATAGCGATGGCTAAACTGTGTTGAACATGGTATGATGGTGGAATAGCGCTCCCAAATATCCAGACCTACTATTGGGCATCCCAACTAACGGTAATTAACAACTGGCTGCATGTCCCTCACATGGACCCGGCTTACGGGCTAGATAGGATACGAATGGGAGACGAAGGTCCGGATCGTGCATTATACGGCAAGCCACAGGCCCTGCTGGGTCCGACGAGTCACACCCTCCAAATATAGCAGACAGTACAGAAAAAACTGGGCTGGCACAACAAAATCACACAGGCAACACCACTTCGGGTCACGGACAGACTAGGTAGACTGGGCAAGAGCAAGGGATTCCAACAATGGGATGCTATTGGCATCTCCAAGGTCGGGGACCTCTGGGTACGGGGGAAGGTGATTACCTTTGACCAACTCCAATCCAAATATGGGATGGCACCAACGGAGCGATTCCAATATTATCAAATAAAGCACGCCTTAGAGGCAGTAATCCCACCCGCCACTGACTTACCAGAGGCATCGCCATTAGAGGACAGGTTACTCATGGAACATATGGACAAAAAGGCAATCTCTATGACGTATCGAAAAATCATCAACAACGCACCTGACCCCACGCAAAAGCTCCGTGATAAATGGATCACGGAACTGGGAGACATTGGCGACTGGCAGGACGCATTAGCCTCACTCAGGGAAGTGGTAATCCCGTCTAGACTTCGTCTGATACAACTTAAGATCCTACATAGAGTGTACTATACACGACCGACACTCCACAAAATAGGGAGAACGGACACTCCACTTTGTTTGAGGGGGTGTGGGGCACTCAGAACTTTTTTCCACACTATCTGGGAGTGCCCTGGGATAGTGAAATATTGGAAATTGGTAATGAAAAAAATCACACGATTCAGTGGCAGCCCAGTCCCGCCTGAACCCAAACGCTGCCTTCTAAACATATGGGAGCCCACAGACCTTAACACCACAAGACAGACATGGGCAACCTTAGGAATGATGTTGGCAAAAAAGAATATTGCTAGACACTGGGGTGCAACGGTCGCCCCCACACTCGCAGAATGGTGTAAAGACATGGATATAGCTATGGTAGCTGAAAAGACTTTATATGTACGCAGGGGGTGCCCGAAAAAGTGGATACGACTGTGGAAAGGGTGGAACACATACAGGGGGGAGATATGCACCTTAACACTTGTACCACAAGACCCAGAAAAATTACTATAAAGGAGATCTCCGTAATATAATATTGTGATTTACATGTGGTGTACGACTTATATATATGTAACGTTACACAGATGACTGAAGTTTACAAACTAACCGGTGGACGTGCCAAACACGCTAAATGTAAGAAGGAATATCTGACTGTCTGTAGGTTTTACTTTTGTGTCGTTTTATTATGGAAAAAAAAGATTTAAAAAAAAAGAGCATTCTGAAGAGACTAGGGGTAGACAGAGAAACATATAGGGTTAAGCTATGACAGATTAAGGAGGGACCCAATGAATCTCTCCAAGCTCTGTATTATCACGTTAGGGATATGACAGACAGATGGATCCACCCGAGACGTCCACGAAGGAGGAGATAATGGAAAATATATATTTGGAGCACTTCCTGTCCTCTTTACACCCTCCCATGCAGAAGTGGGTAAGACAACTTAGTAATGTTACCCTTGAGACAGCAGAGGAAATTGGGAGTGCCTATAGTCGAGCACAAGACATCACCAAAGGGAGAGAAGTAAGTGGCTGGAGGGGCAAGAATCTAGGTCCAATAGACCCCAAGGTCCCTGGAAATTAGAAAGCATTCCAATAGTGGCCGGACCAAGTTCAAGGCCCCCACAACCAAGCCAACAGTGATTTAATTGTTGGGGGAAGGGACATATCACCAGGTTGTGTCCCCAACAGGAGGAGCCCATGGACATTGGAGTTGTGTGGTCTTCATATTATACTCCTACTGAAGCCAAGTCGTTGTATCGCTGTACAATGAAAGCAAATGGGGATCATGTCCGGCTCTCTTGGACACTGGTTGTCATCAGAGTGCCAGTAGACCTCAGGTCATCCCTGCAGGGGCGTCTGAACCGACAGGTACTGTAAATATCCATTGTGTCCAGGAAACCTGGAAGGTGGGAGAGTCAAGGATGATGATTGCTCCCTTTTCACAAGAAGAAGATAATGAAAGCCCTATACCCCCCAAGCAGAAACAGTGGAGAAAATAGAGATGGGCAGATAAGCAGAAGGTGTCAAGAGTAATGCCTGTCTACCGGGAAGAATAGGTCTGGGAATCAAACAGAAATATTTGAGCTACACAGAGAGAAGAACCCCAGTTCAGAGAAGCCTGGAGTATGGCTAAAAAAGGAAGAAGACCCAAGAGCGGTAGACCCTCACTTTATCACACAACAAGGGTTGTTGTATCAAAAAGGGGAGATAACACATCCCAAGCAGTTGCTCATAGCCCCCCCCACCCCCCTTTAGGGACAAAATCCTGTTCTTTGTCCCTAAAGCCATCTATTGGGGAGTCACTTTGGGCCGGAAGAAACAGTGAAGGCAATATTAGAGAGATTCGTTTGACCCAGTGTTTACAGTCATGTCGTGAAATACTACAATGAATGCCCAGTCCAACTGCATAGCCAATCCCTACCTCAAAAAGTCCCCTTGTGTCCCCTGCCAATAATCAATTAACCGTTTTTCAACAGTTCGGATGAATATCATTGACCCATTGCTACCTTCTCGGAGTGGGTGTCGGTATGTCCTTGTAACAGTAGATTATGCCACTCACTACCCGGAGACTCTTCCTATTCAGCATTCGGCTACCTCCTATATTGCTAAGGCAATGATTGAGTTTTTCTCGTGGGTGGGTTTTCCCTGGGAAATACTTACTGACCAGGGGACCCCGTTTATTGTGAAATTGATTAAACAGATCTGTGAACAGCTGGGTGTGATTCAAATCCATACTGCGGCATACCATCCCCAGACCGACGGCCTGGTGGAATGGTATAATGCCACCCTAAAAACAACATAAAAATAAATTCTGGATCTAGAAGATCAAAATTGGGAGCATGCTACCCCTAGCTTTGTTTTCTATTAGGTATCAGGAACAAAGCAGCACAGTGTTTTCTACTTTCGAGCTCTTATTCGGCTGAAGGCCTCGCACATTGTTGGATATATCTAAAGAATCTTGGGAACAGGACAGAGATAGTTCGAAGCCCTTGCTGGAATATGGAACAGGATTAAAAACTCGATTGAGCCAGATAAGCGAAATAATAGGAATTAATCTAAAACGAGCCCAACAGGCCCAGAAAGTTCAATATGATAAACGTAGTAAACTCTGAGAATTTTTAATCAATCAATCAATCAAAGTACTTGTAAAGCGCACTACTTACCCGTGAGGGTCTCAAGGCGCTGAGGGGAGGGGGCTGCCGCTACTGCTCGAAGAGCCAGGTCTTGAGGAGTCTTCTGAAGGTGAGTAGGTCTTGGGTCTGCCGTAGGTGGGTCAGGAGGGTGTTCCAGGTCTTGGCGGCGAGGTAGGAGAAAGATCTGTCGCCGAAGGTCGTTCGTTGGATGCGGGGGACAGCGGCGAGGGCGAGGCTGGCGGTGCGGAGCTGGCGGGTGGGGGTGTAGAAGCTGAGTCTTCTGTTCAGGTAGGCTGGTCCGGCGTTGTGGAGTGCTTTGTGTGCGTGGGTGAGGAGCTTGAAGGTGATCCTCTTGTGGACGGGGAGCCAGCGTAGGTCTCTCAGGTGGGGGGTGATGTGGCTGCGGCGGGGGATGTTGAGGGTCAGTCGGGCGGATGCGTTTTGGATGTGTTGTAGTCGATGCAGGTGTTTGGCTGGGATTCCTGCGTAGAGTGCGTTGCCGTAGTCCAGCCTGCTGCTGACGAGGGCCTGTGTCACTGTTCTTCTTGTTTTGGTCGGGATCCACTTGTAGATCGTGCAGAGCATGCGGAGGGTGTTGTAGCAGGCGGAGGAGACGGCGCTGACCTGCTTCGACATGGAGAGGGAGGAGTCGAGGACGAATCCTAGGTTGCGTGCGTGGTCGATGGGTGTTGGTGCTATTCCCAGCGTGGTCGGCCACCAGAAGTCGTTCCAGGCTGAGGGGGTGGGTCCGAGGATGAGGACCTCTGTCTTGTGTGAGTTAAGCTTCAGACGGCTACACCTCATCCAGTCGGCGACGGCCTTCATTCCCTCGTGGAGGTTGGTTTTGGCGGTGTGCGGGTCCTTAGTGAGGGAGAGGATGAGCTGGGTGTTGTCGGCATAGGAGATGATGTCGAGGTCGTGTTGGCGGGCCATTTGTGCGAGGGGGGGCATGTAGACGTTGAACAGTGTCGGGCTGAGGGATGAGCCCTGGGGGACGCCGCAGATGATGTCGGTGGCTTCGGATCGGAAGGGTAGGAGGCGGACGCTCTGGGTTCTGCTGGAGAGGAAGGACGTGGTCCAGTCGAGGGCCTTCTCTTGGATTCCGGCTTCTTGGAGGCATGTCTTTAGAGTGCGGTGGCAGACCATGTCGAAGACGGATGACAGGTCCAGGAGGATGAGGGCTGATGTTTCGCCATTGTCTAGTTGGCGCCTGATGTCGTCTGTGGCGGCGATGAGGGCTGTCTTGGTGCTGTGGTTTCATCTGAATCTGGACTGGGAGGGGTCTAAGATGTTGTTGTCTTCGAGGGGGCGGGCCAGTTGCATGTTGACTATTTTTTCGATGACCTTCGCTGGGAACGGGAGTAGGGAGATGGGCCGGAAGTTCTTGAGGTCCTTGGGATCCGCCTTGGGCTTCTTGAGGAGGGCGCTGATTTCGGCATGCTTCCAGCTTTCTGGGAATCTCGCTGTTTCGAAGGAGATGTTGAGGACCTTTCGTAGTTGGGGTGCGATGGCTGCGTCTGCTTTGTTGAATACGTGGTGTGGGCACGGGTCTGACGGAGATCCTGAGTGGATAGAGTTCATGACCTTGCGTGTCTCGTCGTCGTTGACGTTGGCCCAGGAGGTCAGGCGGACGGTGTGGGTGGTGTTCGCAGGAGGGGGTGGATTCTGGCATAGTCGGGGCGGTCCTGGTGTTGAAGCTGTCGTGTATGTCAGCGATCTTGCGGTGGAAGAAGGTGGCTAGTGAGTCGCACAGTTCTTGTGAGGGCGGGATGTCATTGGTGTTGGCGCTGGGTTTGGAGAGTTCCTTCACGATGCTGAAGAGCTCTTTGCTGTCGTGTGCGTTGTTCTCCAGGCGGTCTTTGAAGGAAGATCTCTTGGCTAATCTGATGAGGTGGTGATGTCTGCGGGTGGCGTCCTTGTGGGCTGCATGGCTGTCCGGTGTGCGTTCATGGGGCCATTTCTTCTCCAGTTTCTGGCATGCGCGTTTGGAGGTCTGGAGCTCGTCGGTGAACCATGTGGCTTTCTTGCTGGTGTGACTGTTGGGGGGTTTCTTGAGCGGTGCGAGGGTGTTGGCGCAGTCGTTGATCCACTGTCTGAGGTTGCGGGCGGAGGGGGCTGGGTCGGTGGGTGGGTTCTGGGCGAGGGTGGTGGTCAGCTGGCCTTTCGGTGACTTTGCTCCAGCAGCGGCAGGGCAGCAGTGGGGTGCGGTGGTGCGTGGTTGGTTTCTTTTTTTTTTTTTTGAAAAACCTTTATTGACATGTCAATCAAGAACAAGTATGGGCCTACAACCCCCCGGGGCCGGCCGCTAAGCAATCAGAGCAACAAAGATCAAATGTAAACACAGGCAGCACCTCGGGGAGCAGAATCTTCATGCTAATACTGTGAACAGCGCAGGTAGGACACCAGGAGAAAAAAGGTTTTCATTTTACAATGGAACAAGACAGAAGGATCAGGTGCCGAACAATTTCCCAACAGCGATAAAAGGTATGCAGAGTAATAGACGTAAGCAATAAACAGCAATCTATTGGATCAATGGTGCAGACACAGGAAATTCAGGATGGGGAAGAATATCATAAACAGTTGCGCCTGCAGTCCCCCGCCCGAACTCCCAGAAAACACCCCGGAAATTGTGGCACACATGAAACGGCAACGAGTCATAACAAAGGAGGTGTATCACACTGATCCCAGAGAAAGAAAAACAAGAGGAATCAGAGAAGAAAAAGGAGGCCATGGAAAAAGAGGTGAAAGACTAAAGAATCCCCTCCCCCACCCCCCACCCTGCACCTCTGCAGATGAGTACGGCCCCACCCCCCAGCAGTGTGCCTGTCGCCCTAGAACCAGACCCGAAATATAGAAGAATAGGGAAAAAGAAGTAGGAAAAGAACCCCACCAGACGGGGGGTATAGAAAGTGTTAATAAACTGGAGGAGGGCCCTCAAAACATACCCCCGGCTTCTCCCTCCCGCACGGTAAGTTTTCCCCAAAGTAAACAATAAACAGCACAAAATCGATCGTAACAAAGAAAGATGGGGAACATTATGCACCTATTATGCTAATAGCTATGCCATGAGAGCACGCAACCCCTGAGCCCGCCCGTCCACTAGATGACCACCCCTGAAGGATCAGTCTTATCCCTGACCACTCTTTGCAATTCTGCCCATGCCTACCCCTCGACCCAGCGCCATGTCCGATGTTCCAAGGTAGAGGAGTGTCCAAAACCGACCGAGAAGCGACGCACACAGGTGGGGTGGAAGTCTCTGAGCACCAACACAGTCCGCATCATGGAGGGACGGGCTTCCCAGTGCCGCCCCAGGATCTGCACTGCACTCGAGGTCCAGGAAGGCAGAAGCAGCCAAGGTAGACAATTGTTGCTGGAATTGTCCCCGGGTCGCCGGGGGCTGTGTACGGGACGAGGCCACCACCTCCCACTCAGGTCCAATACCTCCGGGACAGATCAGACCCTCAGCTAGCCGATCACACGGTAGCATATTGTCCGGAGTGTCCAACAATGCGCTAATCTCAGGGGTGGCCGCAACAGTGTCCTCCTGTGCGCAGTGTGGGAAGTCCCTGTGTACCTGAGGACAGGCGGGCCGCCGCTGTCCCAACGCTGATGCCACACCGTCGAGCTTACTCCCCAAGACCCCGACGCCATGAACCAAGGAGGAATGAAGAGCACCAAGGGCCTCGAGGAGGTCGCCGTACCCCAGCACAGCTCTCTGCGATCGCTCCGCCACCCTCCCAAAAGTCACACACTCCCAATCCTGCTGCGACCCAGTGGACAGGATGGTAGGCCGCATCGCAACAAGATGGCCGCCAAGTATGCCCGACCCGTATTGGGGCCGGGACCCAGGGACAAGCGCCTCGAGGTCCACGTCGCTGGAGACAGGGTTCCGGGGGCAGGCAAAAAGTTATCCGTTGCGTTGTCACGGGCAACCGTCGTCCCCACCACGGACCAGCTCCCGCGAAAATCCGGGAGCGGCCCGCAAGGATCAGGGCGAGATACGGGCGGCGTCCGGGCAGCTCACCATCAAAGGCAGGGGCAATCACCGGAGGATCTGAGAATTGCACCCCCGGGCATGCACTCGGTCCGCTACGCTTGACAGTAGGAACAACCCCGACGAAATGTAGGCCGAGTTTGGCACCGCTCCGGTGGACCGACTCCACCCAGCCACCACAGGCCGCTGTTGTTGAACTGCCACCCGGCCAAGGCGTCCACTCGAGGTCCTGGCTCCAGGGCTGCACGGGCCGCAAAGTTCAAATGCACATTTCTCCGGCGATACCGCAGCCAGAAACCTCGGAGTCACACGATCGGGTGCCACTCTCCTTCAGAAACACAATCGCATAGCACAGGCTGAGGATCTCGTGCAGGATATCCGTGCGGGATGCGGAGGTTCACGGAGCCGGGAGTCTACGCTGCCGTCCCGGTCGCCATCTTGGCTCCTCCCGTGGTTGGTTTCTTGAAGGTGAAATGGATGCAGCGGTGGTCGGTCCAGTGGGGCTTGGTGGTGTGGTGGTAGGCGACGTGGGTGCTAGTGGAGAAGATGGGGTCCAGTGTGTGTCCGGCAGCGTGGGTGGGTGCAGTGACGAGTTGTCTGAGGCCGAGGTTGGCGAGGTTGTCGATCAGGGTGGCGGAGTTGGCGTTGTTGTTGTTCTCGAGGTGGAAGTTCAGGTCCCCGAGGAGGATGTAGTCCGTGGAGGCGAGTACGTGGGTGCTGGCGAGGTTGGCGATGGAACTGATGCCCAGTACTTTTGATGTTACTCTCCTCTGATAATAAAATGTTATGCCATTGGCAGGGACCCTTCACTATCCTTGAAAGGGTTACACCCGTTCCTTACAGAGTAGAGGTGAACAAAGAGAAAAAAAGAATTTCAAATCTACCTTATAAATCTATGAAAGGAATGGGAAAGACCCCGCCCCGTGTTGTTTGGAGTGGTCTGGGAACAAACTGATCAACCTCTAACCTGCCTTGACCCTGAGTTGGACATCAAACAGAATCAAGAGTTGCTAGAACAGTTAAAACCTTATCAAGAGGTATTTTCCAACACTCCGGGAAGAAAACATACAGTATTACACGCAATTCACACCAACCCTGGAGATAGAGTACGATTTGAAATCCTATAGAGTGCCAGAAGCCTGTATGAAAGTCATCGAAGAGGAGGTACAATCCATGCTGCAAATGGGTGTCATTGAGCCCTCAGTCAGAGAATGTAATTCCTCTATTGCCCTATTTCCAAAACCTGATGGGTAAATTTGTTTTTGTATTGACTTTAGAGAAGTGAATACAATCTCCAAATTGGATATATATCCCATCCCTGGGTCAATGAGATGGTAGAAAAACTAGGAAAACTCACAGAACATCAGTACCCTTGATCTCTGTAAGGGTTACCGGCAGGTCCCTCTAAATCATCAGGACAAAGAAAAAAATACCTTCTCTATCCCAGGGGGGTTATATCAATTCACTGTCCTCTCTTTTGGAGTACATAGGGCCCAAATCACCTTCCAGTGACTGATGAATATAGTATTGAAACACCACAACTCCTACGCTGCGGCGTATATTTATGACATTGTCATATACAGACCTTCATGGGAAGCCCACCTGAAACACCTACGGAATGTTTTGGAAGCACTGGGCTCCATAGGCTTCAGTGTAAACCCAGGAAAACGTCACCTGGCAGCTAGAAGGGTGTAATATTTTGTGTTTGTTAGGAGAAGGTTTGATACAACCCCAGAGAGAGAAAATCACATCTATTTTTTTAAGATACCTTTCTCGAAAACAAAAAAAAGACCTCAGGGCCTTCTTGGGATTGGTAGGTTACTACAGAAGATTCATACCCAGTTTCTCTCAATTTGCTTCTCCCCTAACTGATCACATAAAGAAGAATAAGGAAGCTGACCTACGGTTACGTCATCCTTCACAAGTGGTCCTAGATGCTTTTCATATGTTACAACATATGTCCTCATGTCAGAACCCATCCTTCTCAGCCCCAATTTTACAAAACCATTCATCCTACAAACAGACGCCTCAAGGGTTGGCTTGGGTCCGGTCCTATCCCAGAAAGAGGAAGGGGGGAGGAGGAGAAACCCATTTTATGTATGAGCCGCAAGCTGTTTCCCCGAGAAAAGAACCACGCCACTGTGGAGAAAGTAGCATTAGCCATTAAATGGGCTATCAAAGCCCTTTGTTGCTATCTGGAAGGCCGGGATTTACCCTTATAGACTGATCATGCTCCTCTTGAATGGATGGCCCACAAAAAGGGTAAAAACCCATGCATACTAAGATGGTTCCTTGCCCCTCAGCCCTTCCATTTTAAAACCCAGCACCATAAGGGAAGGGAACAAGACAATGCTGACTTTTTATCCCGATACCTGGTGGACTCATTTCTTTCAAGGAAGTAAGCATGGGAGGAGATGTGTAACGAATCCTCCCTCTCAGCCAGCCTCCTTACCGGGACCACGAGCCCACAGTCCTCACTCACTTCCTCATGGGTGACGGGACATAGAAAGGGAAAGCACACAATTAGAAGAAAAGCTGTGGCCAGGGACAATATCCAGCCCGACACTAACAAAGGACTTTTCCTGACAGGAGGGGAGGGGCGGGGACAATCTGCAAGGCAAGGAGATTGATTGGCCCATAAAAACAGAAGAAGAGAGTGACTAGGGGAAAGGAGGAGGAGTGAAAGACGCTGCCAAAGAGGACAGAGAGGATGGTGCTCGAGGGGGGGGGGAAAGAGTGAAGTGCAGGAGAATGCCCAGATCAGCACCAAAGAAAAGGAGGGAACGAAGCCCCAGGACAACAGTGAGGCAGAGGAGGCACCCAAGATTTGGTTTGAGATGGAGAGATGGACATTCCATTGCCCGACAAGCTGCATTAGCCCGCCACAGATCAGGAAAGCTGTGCCCAGTGCGGTGAGTAAACGGAGCAGGGAACAGTACAGTTACAGGCGGGAGAACACTCTTACGGGGATAACAAGGGAGTTTTGAAACACTGGTGTTGGAGAAATCAACAAACCTCAAGAGTGGGGAACCCCTATACCAACCCCCTTTCTTTTGGGCCACACCTGACCATAGAAAAGGCTTTGGCTAGTTCTGCAATTCTTTACTGACCGGAGAGTCTCTCTGGTGGGCCTTGTCACTTCCTTGGGTCCCAAAAGTCGGTGGACGTCCACTATACTTGAGAAAATAATAGGCAATAAAATATTAGAGAGCACAATAGTAAAACATGGATTATTTGGTGACATGAGAACAAAATTAGAAGACAGGATATAATACTCACTGCTTTGTTCGTATCTCGTGAGGGTTCTGGCGGCGACATCGCACCTCAGAAATCCTGTAGAGGAAAAGAAGACCATCATCTCGCCTGTCAAGATTAGGAAGATGAAGCTCTACTTCCTTTAACGTCTGGAACTTTGATATATTGATTTGTTATATTATTATTATTGAAGATTGATGCTAAGTCCATCAATTAAAGGCAAAATTTGCCGAATAACCAAGTCTCAAAGCCATATTTCCTCCTGTCCCTCTCACAGTTGGTCTGTTATAATGCCCTTTTGCTGCCTAAAGTATATGTAATGAGTCTTGTATGTTGATAATTATGGCCTTGCACAATGAACCTTATTTGTTATTTTTGAGATTTTATACTATTGTTTTAATAGGGCTAACTGTTTTTTTAAATTCAAATATCTTAGGTAAACGTACTTTATGATATGCTTTCAAAAGATATGCTAAAACATGGATTGTTCCTCTACCGGTTTGTGCCATGTACACCTGGTACTTTGCACTTTTGCTGCCTAACTATATGAAAGGAGTCTATGTTGTAGGTTAAACCAATGCACTTCTAAAGAATTTGATATGTATGGGTGATGTAGGTTGCAGATCCCCTTAAGATGTACTCTAGTTTAGAAGAGATTTTGTCTTAGGTCTGTTGAATGTGCTGTTTGTACTGATATGATTAAGTTCTATTTTTCGGAGATTTTATATTATTTTTATTGTATGCTAATGAACTGGGTAATGTGTTATATTTGTGTAAGAATGTATTTCTTGTAAATAAAAAGAATCTGAATCTGAGAGGGATCTGCTGTGTAAGATACAGCGGCATATTGTGCAACCCACTCGGTTGTTAGCACTTCCCCTGTTGACCCGGAAAGGGTTTATGGGTTTACTGGCTCATCTCAGAATGGCTCTCAAGGTATGGAGTACTGTCACTAAAGCTCAAGGGAGTGCTGACATGTATGTGCCACAGTTGATCCCATGGTGTACAGTGCTGTGTTCTTACAGTCCGGTATTTATGCAGAATTATGACGGGAGGTGTACTCCTCAGTGCTTAGGTGATCTGTATGAGGATGGCAGATTGCTGGGCTTCACATCCTTATGCAACTAGTGGAAGATTATAAATAAACATTTTTGGGGATGATTTACTAAGATTTTATGCCGTGTTTCCATCATAAAAGTGATGCAATTGCCTATCTAACAGGATCGCATTGTATGCGGATGATGTCCTTTTTTTTCTAACTGCATTGGATAGGTCGGGGCCACGAATCCTGGAGATCATGCAAATATTCGGGGATAAGAGCGGGCTGTATATGAACCCGCGTAAGTCCACGCTGTGGGTCTTGGGAGCTCGGGTGAGAGTGGATATGTGGGCGTCCGAGCTACAGGTGGCGGTGGGAGGTCTCAAATAACTGGGTGTATTCCTGTCAGATGTGCCGGCCATATCTTTGGAGCGGTACTTGGCACCGTTCTGGGAGCGCGTTCGTACAGAAATTAAGATCTGGCCACGCATGCCCTTAACAATTTATGGCAGGGCGGCAATCTTCAAAACGGTTGCGCTCCCCCGCCTGCTATACCAGTTACAGAATCACCCGTACCTGATCGCGCCTAGATGGTTCTGGCTGGTGGATTCGGTGCTGGGGCAGTTCCTTGGGGGGGTGGCGTGTGGCGTTGCGTACGTGCTTTCTCTCCACTTACTGTGGAGGTCTGGCGACCTCAGATATTCTATCGTACTACCAGGCCTCGCACCTGTTAGTTCTTAATGAGTGGTGGTATGGGGACCGGGTGGACCCGGCCTATGCATTGGAGCGACACTTTATGGGGCCTCACACTCTTCACACGATTCTCTACTCAGCGACGCTGCGTGGTACGCTACCACCGGGGACAAAGATAGTATTCCAAATTTGGCGGCAGTCACTAAGACGAATGGGGTGGTGGAATACCCTTACTAGAGAAACTCCTCTGTGGCACAATGGACGCCTGCCTGATCTAGCGGCCTTGCAGGGCTTTTGGGGATGGGATGCCATAGGTATTTCCACCCTGGGGGATGTCGTGCGGGATGGGTCCCTTAAGTCCTTCTGGGATCTACAGGTGGAATTTTGCATGCCCCGGTCCCAGTTCTATCGGTACCTCCAGCTCCGCCATGCGCTTTCCCCCAGCCTGGAGGGCCTTGACTCTCTACCCGAGTTTAGCCCGTTGGAGGCAAAGGTTTCCATTGGGGATCTGGAGACCAAGAAGATCTCGCGGATATATCAGTCCCTGGTCACTCACAGTGCTCCTACGCCTGAGAAGTTACGGGGGTGTGGGAGGAGGATGTTGGTACGCTGGAGGAAGAAGACTGGAGGGAGGCCCTAGCCGCCCCCCGGGAAGCAGCCATAGCGATGCGTCTCTGCCTCATTCAATTTAAGTACCTCCACCGGATTTATTTTACTAGGGTTCAACTGTGGCGGGCGGGATTGATTGCCTCCCCGGAGTGCCTCTGGTGTGGCGGGGTGGAGGGCACATTCCTGCACACGGTTTGGCAATGTTCATCACTGGATCGTTTCTGGAGGGGGTATTCTCCTGCCTATCGGAGGTTTTAGGGTGGACACTCCCACGCACACCACAGTTCGCCCTGCTGCATGTGATGGAAGGGATCGGGGGCAATGTTTATAAACAGCATCTTATGCAGCTGGGCCTCACATTGGCAAAATGTGATATAGCCAGGAGGTGGAAGGATACACGGGTCCCCTCGGTGGCCGCCTGGAAAAATGGTCTTGACTTCTGCATGGGGCTGGAACAGCCAATCTTTGTGGCCCGGGGATGTCCGCGTAAGCACTACAAAATATGGAAGCGTTGGGCGGACTATAGGGGCTTGTGGCTGGAGCCTCTGATCGCAGCAGATGAGGGTAGGGACGGGGAGGTTGGGCCTGGCACGCGGGGGGTGAGGGGTAGCCTGGGGTGTGTGTGTGCTAAGACTGGCACTTTCCTACTTCTGTTCTGGTTTCTCGTCTATTATTTCCTTTAGTCCTATATTATCAGCTGGTGGACTGGTCTCAGGGGTCGTTGCGCAACTCGCGGGGGATGCGGGGGGGGGGGTAAGTTGGGGATGGAGGGTCCGATATCCTAACAGATACTCAATGTCAAATATTTTGGTTGCTTTGTTTCACAAAAAGGTCAGTTGCTGTCCTGCAAATATATAACCTGATACAGCAGTGGCCTCTGGGGTACAGAGCCCTGTGTCTTCTGTGCAATTTGACAATAAAATTTGTTTAAAAAAAAATTTTTAAAAAAGTGACGCAAATCACGATTCAACCTCCAGCGTTAAACTTCTTTAGCACTGGAAATAACGTGAAAGTAATGCAAAGCAACTCTTGGCGCTGCTCTGCATTACTTAGTGCCAAGGGAGCGTATCGTGGGTGGAGCATGGGTGTTCCCATGCAACCACCCAAGGTTTCTGACGCTTAACCCAATTTACTAAACAAAGTAGACTGGGTTTAGCATCAGAAAACTGCACCCTTTTAAAGTAGGCGCAAGTAAGGAGAAATGCTTTCATTTCTCCTTCCTTTTCCAGATTTGCATGTGTGCTGTACTGTAGAGCACGCATACAACGAGCGAAAAGGTTTGAAGTGAGTCTCAGCATAGTATCTTGTACTGGAAAAGTACCCTTCCAGTACAAAACCTATGCTAGACTCACAGAGTGTCTTGCTCCGCCTTTCAGATAATACAGAATCTCCCACACGGTGGCTCAAACACGGCGAAGCAAAACGTAAAACACCTAGAAAAGGGTTTTATTTTACAAAATGCAAAGACTGTCTTATTAGAATAAGGCTTGGGGTTTTATTGTATGCAATGCTCTCTAACAGAAAGGCTTTCCCAGATGCCAAATGCAAATGTTGGAAAGAGATGTATATTTATATTTAAGCAATAATAACACACTTGGCAATACTTAAATGCATGAATAATACAAATGAATAATGAATAAACAAGTAGCAAAAAATATGAGATAAAACTCAAGCTAATATACTGGATGTCCTGCAAGAGATAAGAAAGATATATACACTGAATCACAAAGAAAACACCTCAACTGATCAAAGCCACTGGCCATACACCACAATGGCAATAATCAAAACTCAACACTTCACCTGGTGCAAACACTGCATCTTAGCCCACTCCTGACTAGGGGATTAAACAGCCTGGGATAAGAGCCTCAGCAACCAGGCTTCCGCTGTACCGAAGTAGACGCGTCTGTCCCCATTCGGATTCTAAGATCCCTCAGCTTTATAATCTCAAAACACACACTAGAAGGTTCGAGAGTCTTCCTCTCGGTGCCAAGGAAACATACTGGAACTGGCCAGCTTCCAGCTAAGCATTACACGGCAGGAACGAGTTCCCACTTTCCCTCTACATTCTCGCATGTTCCAGCCTTTATCTTGACAAAGCTCACGAAAGCCTTCCAGGGTACATTAAACAATCTCTCACAAAACAAACCTTGAATGTGATTAACACAAACAACTTGCAAGCGTGTCTGTGCATACAGAAAAAGCTGAAGCAAGACAGAGTCAGAATTCAGGATGACATGAGGCCATGTCAAAGCCAATAGTACTTGCCAATGTACAACACAATGCCCATTTGTGCACCACTGCTTATGGCATCATATACTTCATCTCTCAATATAAAACACAGTGCACATTTGTGCACCACTGCTTATAGCATCACATACATCATCTCTCATACTTTATCTCTTAATATACAACACAGTGCACATTTGTGCACCACTGCTCATAACACTGTGCTTCAAGACCACAGTACATTCCACACCTCTCTCTCTCTCTAGTGCTTTCAAATGCACTTCCCATACGTTCTGTTCTTGGCAAGCTATTCTACTGTGTCAGCTCCCACTGAAAGACTGCAAGATTACAAGAAAGAGAAACAAAGCATATGCAGGACGTCGTACATTCAGGCTAGGATAAAATAACACACCAAAGTTAATTAAAATGATGGTAGTCAAAGGTCATCACAGGGTGTCAGACCACAAGAGTGCCTCTAGCACTAAACGGAGTCACCCTTTCACGTTGGCGCAAAGGTATCTCCGTGGCGCATGGCAGTTGATTTAATCGCAGGCACTAGAGAGAGGGGAGGAGAGTGCATTATTTTAGTAAATTTGGCGCTCTCCTCCTCTCTCCTTTTCAAGCAGCGCTGCGCAGGATTTACAGCTGCTGCACTGTGCTGGGTAAAAAAGCAGTAAATCTACCCCATAGTTTGCAGCAGCCATACCAAAAGTGTGGACACATTTTCCCGGGAGCCTGATGTAATCAGGTATTGGCAGGTATGCAAACTGGATGTACATTAATTTCAAGGCTACAACTGATACTGGAAGGTCCAGTGCTAGAGCTGCATGTTGAGGGCCCTAGGCTGGCACCATATGCTGATGGCACTACCTTGGCACTGTAAGTAGAGGGCACTGTTCTAACTCTCCATGCTGAAGCCCCAGTACTGGCATGCCCTGGTGATGGTCTAGTGCTGGCACTAAGGGTAAGGGTCCAGTGCTGGCAATGCATGCCCGGGTCCACCTGAAGCAGCAGTGGTAGTACACAATTGATTGTGCTTACGGTGAAGTGGTGGCGCACCACTGCTGGAATTTGTAGAGAGCAGACTGGGGCTGGTAGTGGCATCCCTATACTTGTCTGGTTGCAGGCAGGGCTGAGTCCAGAGTGAAAAACAAAGCGTCTTCAAGTGGCTCTGATTCCTTAAAGTAATCCCAGGCACAAACATACCAAAGCTGGGTCCCAAGTGCCACCCAATTGGATCCCCCATTCTTCCCACCTCCCGTAGTACAATGCATTGTGACTCAGCCCCCCTTCCATGTCTGCCGATGTTTGACATTTGTACATCTTACAAAGGACTTAGCTGGTGGCCACCAGAATCTGGCCGTAAGCTGCAAGTGTTTATTTACATATTAAGGAATGAAGACATTGACACCAGTTTAACGATTTCTCTGATATCTCGGGTGTCATTGGGAAAGCTGGGTTGAGTGTTTGAAAAGTTTCAGCATGCTTTCCATCCTCTAGTTGTGTTTGCTATGTTCGCCCTACGTGGCCAAGAGTATTTTTAGACGTGGGTCCCTTGCTTGCTGTGCCACTGGATTCAAGCTAGCGTGGCTGATGAGGGGTGATACCCCAAAACCGGTCCCAGGGTGCTTGTTTCTGGTCCAGGGATGACCTGGCCTGGCAATTCGGGCTGGACTGTTCCCATGGGGAGCAGGGTCAAGAGTGATTTGCATATAGCTGAGTCAAAACTGGGGTGGCATGATGAGCAAAAGAACAATGGATTTAACCCAGAACTCTTGACAGGAGGTGAATATTTGAAAAGTTTCAGCACTCCGTCCATAATCTTGTTGTGTTTGCGTCATTGGGAAAGCTACTGTCCCTTTTCCGTGCTGACAATAGACCTTCCATTTGGGCCTTCCAGGCCTCCCTCAGGCTGCTGAGGTTCTAGAGTTGAAACTACCAGCAAGGCTGCTGCGTTTGATAAGTTCCATGAAATGCTGCGTTTTGTTTTGGAAATCAAAGGAAAGTAAGAACAAATAGGTCCAGCGATATTTATCTGCAACTGGGTGGAACTGTAGTTGACAGGCCGACGTTACAGGGGCGAAGTCTTGATAAAGCGAGCACGTGGCACCTTGAAATGAGATTTTTTCCATCTTATGTGCCGCATGTAAGATTGAGTCTTTTACCTCAAAGGAATGGAGTTTCGTCAGAACATCTCGAGGTCGTTTCCCCCCTCCAGGAATCTGCGGGCCCACTAAATCGACTCTGTCAATGTTGATCTTCATCTGCTCATCATCCAGCAGTTCTAAAAACAGATCTGTTGCAAAGTCTTTCAAGTCTGGGCCCTGGGCCTTCTGCGCCTTCTTCCAAATTTCGAATGCAAATGTTGTTGCGCAGAGATCTATTTTCTAGATCTTCACATTTCAAGATAGAGGTCTGAAGTTGCGTGCAGAGGAGATCAGTTGAGTCTTCCACATGGCCAATTCATTGTTACCGTCCTTGTACTTTAGTATCGAGGTCCAACGTGCGGGTGCCCACTGAGTCTATATATTGATGTAGGGACGTGAGTTTACCAATAATGTCAAATTTTAGTGCCTCTAATGAGGAGGCTAAATGGGCCTTCAATCAATCAATCAGGGGAATTACAAGCGCACTACTCACCCGTGAGCGTCTCAAGGCGCAGGGGGGGTCAGCAGCTCTGTAAGAGCCAGGTCTTCAGCACCTTCATGAAGGTGTTCAGGGAGGGGGCACGTGTGATGTCGGTGGGGAGCTCGTTCCAGGTCTTGGCCGCGATGTAGGAGAAGGATCTTCCTCCTGCTCTGGCTCTGTGGATACGTGGGGTTTCGGCGAGGAGGAGGTTGGTGGAGCGGAGGTTGCATTTGGGCACGTGGAGGGTGATTCTGTCATTGAGGTATTGGGGTCCGGTGTTGTGTAGACATTTGTAGGCGTAGGTGAGTATTTGAAGGTGACTCTTTTCTCGACGGGGAGCCAGTGAAGCTTGCTTAGGTGTTGGCTGATGTGTTTGCCTTGAGGGACCCTGAGATTGAGTCTGGCGGCGGTGTTCTGTATAGGCTGGAGCTTGCGGAGTAGGGACTTGTTGATGCTGGTGTAGAGGGCGTTTCTGTAGTCCAGCCTGCTGGTGATGAGTGTGTGGGTGACTGTCTTCCTTGCCTCGGGGGGGGGATCCGTTTGAAGGTCTTACGGAGGATGCGGAGGGTGTTGAAGCAGCTGGAGGTCACGGCGTTGACCTGTTGATTCATGGCAAGGGAGGAGTCAAGTACAATGCCGAGGTTTTTGGCATGGTCTGTGGGGTTGGGGGGGGGCTGCAGAGGGCGGTGGGCCACCAGGTGCTGTTCCACACCGAAGGGATGGTTCCGAGAAGGAGGACGTATGTTTTCTCTGAGTTGAGTTTTAACCAGCTGTTGTTCATCCAGGCTGCGACGCACTGCATTTATTCCTGGAAGTTGAGTTTGGTGGTGGTAGGTCATTGGTGAGGGAGAGGATGAGTTGGGTGTTGTCCGCGCAGGAGACTATGCTGAGGCCGTGTCATCGGACGATGGGGCGAGGGGATCCATGTAGATGTTAAAGAGGGTTGGGCTGAGTGATGATCCCTGTGGGACTCCGCAGTCGATTTCAGTGGGATGGGAGAGGAAGGGTGGCAGTCGGATCCTTTGGCTTCTTCTGGTGAGGAATGATTTGAGCCAGTCGAGGGCAGTGCCTTGTATGCTGGCGTTGTGTAGTCTGTCTGTGAGTGTGCAGTGGGAGACGGTGTCGAAGCTGCTGACAGGTCGAGTAGAATCAGAGCCGGGGTGTGACCCTGGTTGAGGAGGGTGCGGATGTCGTCAGTAGCGGCGAGTGCTGTGGTTGCTTCTGGGTCGAGGATAGCGTGGTCTCCGATAAATCTTGACAGTTCTGCGTTGACGGTATTCTCAACGACTTTAGCTGCAAAAGGGAGGAGTGAGATGGGCTCGTAGTTCTTGAGGTCAGTCGGGTCTGCTGAGGGCTTTTTGAGCAGGGGCCTGACTTCTGCGCGTTTCCAGTAGTAGGGGAAGGAGCCGATCTTAAAAGTGGTGTTGATGGCGCATTGTAATATGGATGCGATGGTGGTGGCGGCTCTTTGGTATATGTGGGGTGGGAGGGGGTCTGTGGGGGCCCCGGAGTGGATGCCTTTCATGGTCGCAGCGGTCTCGTTGGTCGTGATCGGTGTCCAGGTGGAGATGGTGGTCTGGATGGTGTTGTCACCGGGTGGGCTGACTGCGGGGTTGAGTGTGTGGTCGTTGAAGTTGTCATATAGGTTCTTTATCTTCAGGTGGAAGTAGGAGCTGAGTTTGTCACAGAGGTCCTGGGAGGGGGGGATGTCAGTGGCTTTGATGCAAGGCTTGGTGAATCTTTGGATGACGCTGAAAAGTTCCTTAGAGTTGCCGGAGTTGGCGAAGATTCTGTTGTGGATGAAGGTCCTTTTGGTGGTTCTGATGCATTGATGGTATACGGTCACAGCGTCCTTGTAGATGGTGTGGTTGCCGGGTGTCTTACTGTTTCTCCTGTTCTTATCCAGGCATCTGCAGGTGCGCCTGGCTTCCTGGAGGTCGGTGGTGAACCAGGTGGCTTTTCAAGGGCGTTGCATGTCGGGGTTGCGCAGCGGGCGAGCTTGTCTGTGCAGTTGGTGATCCAAGAGTGGAATTCCATGGTCACGAGGTTGGCGTCGGTTGCAGCAGGGGGGGTGTTTCCGTTGAGGGTGGAGTTGAGTTGTTCTTCATTGACTCTGCTTCAGTTCCTACGCGGGAGGCGCAGAGCCGGTTCGGGCGGCCTGGGTCTGTTGACTATGAAGTGTACGCAGTGGTGGTCGTCCATGGGGGCTGCGTGGTGTGGCTGAAATGAACGCTGCTATCTCCAGCGAAGATGGGTTCATCAGTGTGTCCTGCATTGTGGGTCGGTGTGGTGACGTGTTGTTTCAGTCCAATGTTGGCGAGGTTGTCCCGGAGGGTGGCGGAGTTGGGGTCGCTGAGGTTGTCTAGGTGGAAGTTCAGATCTCCGATGAGTAGGTAGTCTGCAGCGGCGATGGCGTGGAGGGGCGATGAGGTTGGTGATGTGTTGGCGAAGGGTGCTCAGGGGCCGGGGGGGTCTGTAGGCGAAGGTGCTGCGGAGTTGGGGCTAGTCTGGACCAGAAAGTGCAGGTGTTCTGCGGCGGGGAAGTTTTCGCTGGAGGTGGAAAGGCGGAGGGAGCTTTTGTGTGCTATGGCGATGCCTCCTCCCGGGTGATTGGAGCAGTCCTTCCTCTGGATCTTGAACCCATTCGGGATGGCAGTCAGGGGCCGAGGTAGCGTTGGTCCAGGTTTCGGTGAAGAAGGCGACGTCGGGAGAGAGCGCGTCCAGGAGGTTCCAGATTTCCACAGCGTGCCGGTGCATGGGGCGTATGTTGAGGAGGATGCATCTTAGGGCATCGGGGGTGTTGGCAGCCGGGGCGGTGGTGAATGTCTGGTGGCAATGTTGGCAGGAGAACTGGCCATGGGTCGAGTAATCCGCGGGCTGCTGGCAGTTGTTGTTTCTTCCGGGGTTGAGTGCGAGGAGGGTGGCTGGGTCATAGCATTTGATGGTGGGAGTTCCAGGGTCCCTGGTGCTGGTCGGGTCGTGGACGGGCACAGATGGGCTTGCCTTTGGCTGCCATTAAATAGGGGAGAGGGGAAGGACGAGAGGCTGGGAGGCAGGAGCTGGGGCTGTCCGGGGGGGAGGAGCCGCAGCGGCGGGAACACGCAAGGAAAAGGTTAAAAGAATGAAAAACAGCTGGGGAAGCAAAAATTTAAATAAATAAATAAATAAATAATGTGGGTGAACAGGCAACGGCTAAGGGCTGCAGCGAGCTGCAGGATGTTGCACAGGCAGGCAGGATGGGGCAGCGGAGTGGGCAGCAGGTGTGAACCTCACCAGGAGGTCAGAGGACTGCGGAGCGGCGACAGCGCTGCAAAGCTGCTGGGGAGAGAGTCGACCCGGGCCAGAGGTCAAGGTCTTTAGCTCTTGTTGGAGGTGTAGAAAACTGGCTCTGTAAATACTATACCAAAGTAAGGTATAGTGTACACAGAGTCCAGTGGAACCCCAAAGGTAGGCAGAGGTAAAAGTAGATAATACCTTAATCTCCATTTGTGGTAGTGTGGGCAAGCAGTAAGGCTTTATCAGAAGGTAGTGTTAAGCATTTATTGTACACAATCAGGCAATAAATGATGTCACACACTCAAAGACTGTACTCAGACCAATTATGTTTACATAAAAATATTATTTAGTTGCATTTTACTTTCTAGAACCAAGCCAGGCCTGGTACAGGTAAGTGTAATAGTACTTTGCAAGAATACTGCAGTTAAATACAGTTTGACTGCAGCCGATTGCAATTGGATTGGTTACAGGTAAGTTATTTGTTCATAAAACAGTTGGAATTACTTTTCAGTTACTACTGAGATTACTTTGTACATTACTTTTCAGATTACTTTTTAAGTTACTTTTTCTACTAAGTGTGATATGCCTAGATATCACACTGGGACATTTCCTAGATAAAAGGTAAGTAAATCAGTTTTTGTACATATTCAGTTTCTTAAGGTTTCATACAAACCAACTCCACACTTAAAACACTTTTCACAAGAAAGCAGTCAATGCAATCCTATGGGAGAAAACAATGTTATTGGTTTAACAGTAAGTACTTAGTTTTGGGAGTTGGTTTTCTGGGGTTAGAACAAGGGTTCCCCCAGGGTCAAGAATGCACTCTCAAAGTACCCTAAGCTGCACTAGGGCAGTCGGCTGCAGAGTGCTGAAGCCCAATGTTATCCACTGGGGGCCTCAGGTTGGTGGCTGCTCACGAGCAGGCCACAAGGTTGTGGGAGAAAAGGTCCTGGACTTAGGCTCAGGGCAAAGGGGGATCCGATTCAGGAACGGCCAGGTGCAGGGTGCTGTTTTGGCGTCCTGTTGTTTTCGATGGGGATTCTCTCATTGCAACAAACACTACAGGCTCGGGGACGAAGATCTTCTGGAGGTGACCACTAGTTGGAGGGGTAAGTTGGGATGTCTTGGGATGCCGGGACACCGTTGGTTGGGCCACCCAAGGCCATAGGACGTCGGGCGCAGGGGTGTCCTTTGCCGTCGGATTTTTCTTACCAGCTCTGGTTGCCATCGGGGGGATCTGCCAGAAAGGGTCTGCAGGCATCAGTTGGAGACTTGAGGTAGGTCAGGGATCACCGGATCCCAGGTCAGGATTGCTGGGGAGACCTCCTCGTGGTGTTGGGCCACTCGAACTTGGGCACTGGGCATCGGATGCAGAGTGATGCAGACTCGTGGATTTGGCTGGAACCAGAATATGTGGGTGAGCAAGTCTGGTGCTCACAGGAGACAACGTCTGGTTTGGGAAGGCATGGTAGGTCCTCCAGGTTCTGGAGGGCTTCTGGCTGTAGGACACACTGGGATGTTTCAGGAGCAGGTCGAGTTCGGGACAGGCCGGTAGGGCTGGGGCCAAGTCAGTTGGTGTCCTCCTCTTCTTCTTTCAGCATGGCGTCTTCGGTTCTTCTTATTGTTGATTCTTCTTGTCTCAGGAGGCAAGGTTTAGGGTTGCCCCTAAATACTAAATTTAGGGGCGTTACAGTAGGTACAGGTCAGGACCAATGGTACACCCCCTATTATGCCACCCTCCAGTGGGAGGGGGACATAAGCCTCACTCTGATTGGCTGGGTCCCCCCATCTTCAAGATGGTGGGGACTGAGAGTTGTGCATCACCTCACCTCCCCCACCTGAGGAGTTGGGTTGGCAAAGGTGGGCACACCTCTCCTCCTAACTTGGTTTTCTGGCCGATTCTCCCATCCAAAGTGGGGGTCAGAAGCAGCAAATGGCTGGGGTTGCTCACAAAGGTGGCAGGCCTTTCAAGCTTCCCCTTTGTGGACCCAGCCCATCCTGGGGGAGGAGGCCTGGCACCTCGTCTCAGGATGTGCTTTGTTTCAGGACCCCTAGAGCGGCCGGCTCTTGACCCAGGGGTCCAGAAACATGTCTGGTGGTGGCAGCTGGCGAGCAGCCACCCAGCCAGGACACTAGAGTTAAGTCATTTTTCAGGGGGGTATCTCTAAGATGCCCTCTGAGTGCATTTTTCATTAAATCCGACACTGCATCAGTGTGGGTTTAATGTGCTGAGAAGTTTGATATCAAACTTCCCAGTTTTCAGTAAAGCCATCATGGTGCTGCGGAGTTCGTAACGACAACCTGCCGGACCATATACTCTTTATGGCATTACTGCACTTACAATGTCTAAGAAGGGACTTAGACACTAGTCATAGAGGCCTTCTCTGAGGGCTGCAATTGGGTTTTGCAACAGTAAAATTTAGGGAAAGAACATAGGCCCTGGGTACCTGGTTGGCAGGAACCCAGGGCACAATAAGGCAATGTGCATCAACAATAGGCAAAAAGTGGGGGGGGGAAACATGCAAAAAGAGGGCACTTTCCTACAGAAGGTCCCCTTTAAAGCCTCGTAGGGAGGACATGAGGTCTTCTTTGGTAAGAGCAATGACATCACCTTGAGTAGTCGCATTAGGAGTGTCCCTTGCCTCCACCAGCATGAAACAGCTAGACACTCTGTTGGCCTGGGGCTTTTTTAGAGGCATAAAAACAGTCTGCACAGTTAAAGGAAATGGCTACAAATTGATGGCATCTACAGTATGTGCGACAAAAGAGTATGTTGCATGCATTTCATCCTGGTGCCATTTTTTTACTGCGGCGTGTCAGGCAGAAGGTACGTTTTTCCTCACATTAGTGCTGTGGAAGGAGACAGTATGGCTGATTCTAAAAGGTGTCATCACTGTTAGGGGGTGAGGTAGAGGTAGCACTCAGGCCTTTCGCATTGTTTTGTACAGCCAGTCTCTTGTCCGTTAACTCGGCCAAGGCTTCCAGCCCTCGGTAGTTGAGAAGCAGCAGATCTGTGGGCCTTCAATTTGGGAGAAAATCAAGTCGTTGTAGTTGGACGCATCTGCACAATCAATCAATCAATCAGGGGTTTGTATAGCGCAGCTACTCACCTGTAAGGGTCTCAAGGCACAGGGGGGAGGGAGGGCTGCTGATCCGACTGGGCGCAGGGGTACAGTCGAAGAGGCAGGTCTTGAGATCCTTCCTGAATTGGGTCAGCAACAGGGATTGCATGAGGTGGAGAGGCTGGGTGTTCCAGGTCTTGGCGGTGAGGTGGAAGAAGGATCTTCCTCCAGTTCTGGTCTTGTGGATCCGTGGGAAGGTAGCCAGGGCGAGTTGGGCAGAGCGAAGGTGTCTGGCGGGTATGTGGAAATGAGAGGCCGGGGTTCAGATATGCGGGTCCTGCATCATGGAGAGCTTTGTAGGCATGTGTGAGGAGCTTGATGGTCATTCGTTTGTTGACTGAAAGCCAGTGGAATTCTCAAAGGTGTTCAGTGATGTGGCTATGGCGGGGGATGTGGAGGACCAGCCTGGCTGCTGCGTTTTGAACATTCTGCAATTTCCTGAGGAGTTTCTGGGTGACGCCGGCATAGAGTGCGTTGCCGTAGTCGAGTCTGCTGGTGATGAGTACATAGGTGATTATCTTTCTGGATGCTGTGGGGATCCAATGGAATGTCTTTTAAAGCAGGTGTGTGTTGAGCTTGAGGCAGTTATCTTTCATCCATGTGGCAATAGCCTTTAACCCACTGTGGAAGTTGATTCTGGAGGCTGTGGGTTTGTTGGTGAGGGAGAGGGTCAGCTGGGTGGCGTCAGTGTAGGAGACGATGTTGAGTCCATGGTTCCTGATGATGGCAGCGAGGGAGGCCTTGTAGACGTTGAAGAGGGTGGGGCTCAAAGAAGAGCCCTGGGACACTTTGCAGCTGATCTCTGTAGGTTTTGAGAGGAACAGAGGTAGTCTGACTCGCTGTGTTCGGCCAGTAAGGAAGGAGTGGATTCAGTCCAGGGCCTTGTCGCTGATGCTGATGTCGTGGTGTCTTGTGATTAGGGTGCAGTGGGAGATGGTATCGAAGGCGGCCAGGAGGTCCAGAAAGATGAGGGCTGTGGTTTCACCTTGGTCGAGGAGGGAGCGGATGTCGTTGGAGGCGACGAGGAGTGCGGCCTTGTGCTGTGATTGCTTCGGAAGCAGGGAGATGTCCAGGACATGGTTCCCTTCGATGAACTCGGAGAGTTGGGCGTTGATGGCCCTCTGGATGGCCTTGGCTAGGAAGGGGAGCAGGGAGATGGGTCTGAAGTTCTTTAGGTCTGTCAGGTTGGCGGATGGCTTCTTTAGCAGGGGGTTGATCTCGGTGTGTTTCCTGTCGTTGGGGAAGGTGGCAGTCTCGATGGAGCAGTTCATAGCGCGGCGAAGCTCTGGGCGATGGAGGTGGCTACTCTATGGAAGATGTGATATGGGCAAGGGTGCGATGGGGCTCCGGAGAGGATGCTTTTCATGGTCTTGTGAGTGTCATCTGTGGTGAGCAGAGCCCCGTTGAGCAGGATTTGTTGAGGTGTGGCGTGGTTGCGTGCAGTGGTGTTGGGCGTGGTGGGAGGGTCTTGGGTGTCAAAGCTGTTGTAGATCGGCCTGATCTTGTGGTGGAACAAGGTTGCAAGTTTGTTGCAGAGGTCTTGGGAGGATGAGACATCTGTGGTCTCGCATTTGGGCCTGGCTAACTCCTTGACGATGGCGAAGAGTTCTTTGCTGTTGTGTGCTTTGGCATTGATTCTGCCTTGGAGGGCTGTTTTCTTTGTGGTGTTGAGGAGAAGGTGGTGTACGTTAACGGTGGTTTTGAATGTTGTATGGGTTTCCGGGGCTTTATTGTTCCTCCATCTCTTCTTGAGTCGTCTACAGGTGCATCTGGATTCATGGAGGGTGGGAGTGAACCAGCTGGCTTTCTTGGAGTGTTGCTTGCCAGGTGCCTTCTTGAGGGGTGCCAGAGTGACGGCACAGTTGAAGAGCTATCGTGGAGGTTGTGTGCTGAGGTGTTAGCGTCTGTTGATGTCAGCGGTGTGGTAGTGCTGAGGAAGGCAGTGGGATGTTCTTGTTCAAGCTACGACAGGGGGGGGGTTAGAGCGGGGTTGTATGGTGAAGGCAAAGTGCACACAGTGGTGGTCGTCCATAGGAGTTTGGTGGTGTGGCTGTAGGTGATGTTTCCACTGGCGGAGAAGACTGGGTCGAGCGTATGGCCCACTATGTGGGTTGGAGCGGTGACTAGCTGCTTAAGTCCGCTGTTGGCGAGGATCCCCAGAAGGGATGCAGTGTTCTGGTCACTGGGGTTGTCCAGGTGAAAGTTGAGGTCACTAAGTAGGATGTAATCGGGGAATGGTAGAGCCTGGGGTGCAATGAGGTCAATGATCGCGTTGGTGAAGGGTGGGCAGGGACCAGGAGGCGTGTAGACAAGGGTGTCATGGAGGGTGGTGTTGGGGTTGGTCTGGATCTGGAAGCGGAGGTGTTCCATGGTTGTCGTTGGGTCGTCCGAGTGAGTGTTCTTGTAGGTGATGTCGATGCCTCCTCCAGGTCGTTTGAGGCCTGTCCTTGTGGGTGATTTTGTAGCCGTCGGGGATAGCAGTGGCGATGTCCGGGCCAGAGCTGGGGTTAGTCCAGGTTTCAGTGAGGAAGGCGATGTCAGGAGAGGTGGCATCGAGGAGGTCCCAGATTTCTGTGGCGTGTCTGTGGAGGAAACATGTGTTGAGGAGGATGCAGCTGAGCAGATCAGGTGCGCTGTTGGTCTGCTGAGTGGTGAGAGGAGCTGGCCTGTAGAAGTAGGCGAGGGTGTAGCTGCAGTTTCGGCAGGAGACGGGTCCTTGGGTGTCCTTCAGTGACGCGAGGTGGCAGGCGGCGTGGCGTCTTCTGTTGAGGGCGAGGAAGGTGCTGGCTTCATATCCGTGGGAGGTCCGAGAATCAGGGTTTGTGGCTCTGGGTACAGTGCAGGTGCAGACAGGCACAGACGGGCTTGCCTTTAGCATGCCAGTGACGCAGCCGCGAAGTGGCCGCCATTGAGTAGTGTGCGGGGACAGCTGGGAGGCAGGAAACGTGGGAGGCAGGAAGGAGTCACTGGAGGGGTTGGGACTGCAGGGGATCACAGGGGCAAGGGCGGGGAAGCAAGGAGCATAGTAAAAGAAAAGTGCAAAAAGGGACAGAAAAAAGGCAAAAAGCAGAAAAAAGCAAAAAAAGAGAGACAGAAGGGCAGCCCAGCAGCAAAGCAGTGATGCTCTACCACAAGACCACCAGGGATGAGGCGCAGGCGGGAGCCTGCAGGTGGAGGAGGGCCTCGAACTTCTGACTAGAGTGTCAGCAGCAGCAACTGGGGCAGCAGCTACCAAGCGGAGCTGTGCAGGGAAGGGATCAGTCCACTAGTAAGGTCAGTGGACTGCACCTTCCTTGCGCAGCGGCCACCAGTAAGTAGTGTGCGAGGGGCTGGACAGCTGAGAGGCAGGAAACAGGAAAAAGGCACTGGAGGGGGCAGGGCTGCGGGGAATTGCAGCGGCAGGGGCAAGGGACGGCGAAGCAAAGAGCAAAGGAAAAGAAAAGTGCAAAAAGTGACAGGAAAAAGGCAAAAAGCAGAAAAGAGACACAGAAGGGCTGCCGAGCAGCAAAGCAGTAACGCTCTACCACTAGGGATGAGGTGCAGGCGGGAGCTTGCAGGTGGAGGAGGGCCTTGAACTCCTGACTAGAGGGTCTGCAGCAGCAATGGGGGCAGCAGCTACCAGGCAGAGCTGTGCAGGTAAGGGAGCAGTCTCAGTGGACTGCACCTTCACCACGCAACGGGCACCATTAAGTAGTGCGCGGGGACCTGGGCAGCTGGGAGGCAGGAAAGAGTCACAGGAGGGGGCGGGGCAGCAAAGCAAGGAGCAAAGAAAAAAAATGCAAAAAGGGACAGAAGGAAGACAAAAAGCAGAAAAAGAGACACAGATCAGCCCAGCAGCAGAGAAGTGACGCTCTACCACTTGACCACCAGGGATGAGGTGCAGGCGGGAGCCTGTGGGTTGAAGAGGGCCTCGAACTCCTGACCAGAGGGGCAGCAGCAGCAACAGGGGCAGCAGCTACCAGGCAGAGCTATGCAGGGATGGGAGCAGTCCACTAGTAAAGTCAGTGGACTGCACCTTCACTGCGCAGTGGCTGCCATTAAGTAGTGTGCGGGGGCTGGATAGCTGGGAGGCGGGATACTCAAGAAAGAGTCACTGGAGGGGGCAGGCTGCTGGGGATTGCAGGGGCAAAGGCGAAGAAACAATGCGCAAAGAGCGAAGGAAAAGAAAAGTGCAAAAAGGGACGAAAAAAGGCAAAAAGCAGAAAAAAGGTAAAAAGCAGAGAAAGCTGAAAGAGAGACAGAACGACAGCCCTGCAGCAAATAAGTGCCGCTCTACTACTAGACCACCAGGGATGAGGCGCAGATGGGAGCCTGCTAGTGGAAGAGGGCCTCAAATTCTTGATCAGAGGGTCAGCAGCAGCAACAGGGATAGCAGCTACCAGGCAGAGCTCTGCAGGGAAGGGAGCAGTCCACTAAGGTCAGTGGACTGCCCACATTCCACCAGTATGGTCCAAGATGCAGGAATGTGAGAGCACCCTTTTGTGCTCTGCATCAGAGGTGGGGGCAGTGGCACCGGGGGCTTCCTGTTCTTCTGTTGGGCTGTCATTGAGAGCATGCCTCTCCCAAGCTTCAGAAGGCTGTCTCAAAGAGATTGATTTATGCAGATGCCAGACTCAATCAAGCGCCAAAAACCGGGCACTGCTCCTCTGGAAAACCGCTGTCTTTGCTAGTGGCAAGTCACGGTTAGTCTTCAGGGATTCTAAGGCTTGTTTTTCTATCAGTGGTAAGTTGTATGGAACATACCCAAATTGCTGTTTGATTTACCTTACCTCTTGAAGTACAAATTTTTCAAAGGCCAGGATCTCTGGTGGTATGGTAGAGGAAGGTGGAAGGAATGTAGGCTGGGGCGCAAAAGTGACCAGTTAGTATTTTGGTCTAAGGGTTTGTTTAGATAAAAATGCCTTAATTTGATCCATCGAAAGAATTTCAGTAGATGTTCATGTAGGATAAAGAAATTACTACATTCTGTGGGAACAAAAGACAGACACTTACTTAAAAGGTTGATTTCCTGAGATGAAAGTGTATGCTGAGATAAATTAAAAATCGGGATTGTTTCAGTGTGGGAATTCATATCCCTTTTGGGAACATTTCTTGTGGGGGTCCCCAGTGGTAAACTTGCCATTCCCCTCGGTATTCGTAATGAAAGTTTTCCCTGTACCTTCCTCTCCCATGGCCTCTCCCTAAAAAACGGGTAGGTTGGGGGGGTGTGGTCTCTTGTGGTCTGGGTTGGAACTAGTACCCTCCCCGGGGTCAAAGTCCTCCGCAGAGGTATTTGAGGATTCCGAAAAGGGCACCGATTTGTGGCCCAAAATAAAGGCCTCAATTAAGGGGCCATCAACCCTTCTTTTGTTGGAATCTCATCTTGGGTGGGAGCTGTCGGGGGACTAACACGTAGATGCTAGTGCCATGGAGGGAAACTAAGGCTCTCACTATGTTGTCAACTTCAAAAGACACTAAGAGGGGTGGGCCAACTAAGGTGGCCGAGTGGATGTGATCCACATGGGCTCCGCTGCAGCATCTCTAAAAAATCAAGGCACCTGAACCCCTAGTGCCCCGGACAGAACCACCATGCGACGTGAAGAGTGGTGGACATCGCGGGTCATTTTTTAATCGCCTAGATCGGGAAACTGGCAGAGAATTCAACGCTGCCTCGTAGGCATGTATCGGGAGCAGTGTGGCCTTGCCAGATGACTCGCGGACTTTCAAGTTGGGTGACCCTTTTGACAGAAGGTGCCAGAACAATTGGCTATTCTTTTGCTTCGATGCCTCTACAAGCGAACAACAGTTTTCTGACTCCCAGTCCCTTTTTGCCTTGGCTTGTGCTAGTTTATACAACTTCCTGCTGTTTTTTATGTCAGTAGGAGATTTCGACATTACCGCCACTATTAGATCCTCCTTGGCTTTTTTGCAGGCCTTATTGAACCATGGAGCAGTTTTCCGTTCAAATAGATTTTCATTACATTGTTTGTTAAAGAATGGTCTTATTGTGGTGGTCAGTTGCAAGAATATGGCCATGATGTCATCTATACTGGTAGCGGTATTACTCAGGTCAGCGAGAGTCTGCTCAACCTCAGAATATATTTTAGGAATAGCAGTTGGATCAGCAGTATCATAGGCCATTTGACTCTTTTGTTGTTGTTGCTAGCGATTACTGGCAAAAGACACACAATTGATGGACGGAATGCAGTACAAATCAAAACATTCACCCCCAGTCAAGAGATCTGGGTTAAATCCAACATTCTTTTGCTCACCATACCACCCCAGTTTAGACCTGGCCATATGCAAATCAGTCTGTCTTGACCCTATGCCTCATGGGAACAGTCCAGCACGAACTGCCAAGCCAGGTCCTCCCTGGACTGGAAACAAGCATCCTAGGACCGGTTTCAAGTTAGCGATTACTGAGGCGCTCTTGGGCCAGGGGTTTCCATACAGTAGGGCTGTGCCAGACAGCGCGAGAGCCAGGGCATTATGGTCGCTATCTTCCCGGATTAATACTACCATGTCTTTAACACTAGACCAGAGTTCAAGATCTACAAGGATATAGTAAATCCTGGAGTTAGTAGCCCCCCTCTTCAATGTATGGCATGCTTCTCTGTCAGAGTCTGTCCGACCGCTGCAGGCTCGGATCCCATAAGTGATAGTGAGTGATAAGACCTGTTGCCCCACCCTGGTGCATTTCTTAATGGGTGGTATCTGGAGCTTCGCAATCCCTCTAGCTTTGTCTCCATCTGATATTAGGTTATGTATATAATTAACAGGTTCAAAGGTTGTGTTGAAGTCGCCTGCAACTATGAGTTGGTGATTCCCCTTGGCTGTGTCAAGATAGTTAGTTAACGTTGTTATTGTGCCAGATAACTTATGGGGACTATTGAAACGATTATAGATGTTAAAAAGCCTAATTTGGATATTACCTTTCAAAGATGACAGTTCCATCCCAAGTATTTACTCAGAGCCGAGGTGTAAAACCTTAGTTTTGTAGGCTAGTATGTTTTTAACCCAGATTAGAAGACCACCAGCTGGGCTGTCAACTGTTGCCCATCTGCCCCAGTCAGCGACAGGAAGAGGCGGGGCAGGGCCTGGTCTCTTGGTCCCTGGATTTGGACACCCGCATTCCTTCACTACTGGCCTGCTCAAGTTAGCACATTTTTCTCAAGTAATTCAATTCCATTGAAATGGCGGCAAATTCGAAATCTTTGGGTGGGAAGGCGGCTACACCAAAAACCCTGACAAACTCCACACTTGATTGTTTCCTTCTTCGGGCTGCAAACGCTATTGACAAGGAGATCCAGGTTGCGAAACGTCGGTTATTTTTGGGAGGGGGCTTGGCTGGTCCTATCACTGACCCATCTGTTGTGGCTGATGTACAGGCTGCTCAAACGAATGACACTGGCTTAAATAATCATGCATCTACCAGAGGTCTATTTGTTTCACCTCCCGCTCAGCAGCATTACTCATCACCCCCAGTTTCACCAGCACGCGAATCCACTGTTAAAAGGTAAAACACTTGGAGCCTACACAGTGTACACGTACTAGATCCAGGAAAAATATCCAGGGCCTAAGCCCAGAAGCCCGCGTCGAAACATTACAAAGATCACCCCCTACAAATGGCGCCAACTCAAATCACCGCGGTATTAACATATTTTCTAGAAGAAACTATTGCCAAGAATTTTTTACCTATCCTAGCCAGACTTGATAAACTGGAGTCAACTATGGAATTAATGTATACTTTGGTTGCCCAGGGGCTGGGGCTAAAAGGAACATGTTGGATGGGAAGGCAGACCACCGGGGGGTATAAACCCTGGTGAGGGGTCCTCAACAATACACGCTGATCCATTAACCTGTACTGTGAAGAATGGTCCTCCTAAAAATGTCGCTAGTGTACTATCACAAAGGCACTTAGGGCCCTCGTGTACTAGACACCAGGGGAATGCAAGCTCGCCCCCTAGCACAACCAGGCCAAGTCCCTGACCTTCAACCTCTACTGGGAACGTGCCAGGTTGCAACCAACAAACACCCTCCATAATGCGGCACAAAAATGGACTGGTTAATCGATATGACAAGGCGACTCTCCATCTTCCACCCGTGTGTTGCCCCTACGTGGCAATTCTCACTAATGTTCCATCACTGCAGGAAAACCAAAAATAATCACAGAACCAGTTGAAGAACAAAGTCTGTCACTGGCTATTATAGAATACACATTTTTCAAATTTCTAATTATCATGAAATTTTGTTCCTAAGGCGGGTAAGCTGGGTTGGCCCGCTATGTAAGTCCTTCCCTGAAGACTGTATTGTCATAAACTGTCGATCCCCAATCCTAGCAAGCCAACTGCTTGGATGGGGGTCACACTTAGCAAACCAGAGGCTGGGCCAAGGGATCGACATTCTACCGCTTGGGTTCTTCTATAGGCATCTTGAATGCAGAGGGGGGAACAATCTGGTCACTAAGCTACCTAATAAGAAGCCGCAGGCACACGCGCATCTCGTGCTGTGGGAGCCGCAATGAGGTTTTAAAGCGCCTCCGGGCGCGTGTAGAGCGCCAGCGCCTCCTGGCACAATGCAGCCTGGACGATGCAGTCCCCTAGGGCTGGGCACAGAAGTTGCGGCGTCCCACGCTGCGAGAGCCGCGATTAGGTTTTAAAGCACCTCCGGGCACGTGTAGAACGTCAGCGCCTCCTGGCTCGATGCAGCCTGGACGATGCAGTCCCCTGGGGCTGGGCACAGAAGTTGCGGCGTCCCACGCTGCGAGAGCCGCGATTAGGTTTTAAAGCACCTCCGGGCACGTGTAGAGCGTCAGCGCCTCCTGGCTCGATGCAGCCTGGACGATGCAGTCCCCTGGGGCTGGGCACAGAAGTTGCGACGTCCCACATTGCGGGAGCCGCAAAGAGGTTTTAAAGCGCCTCCGGGCGCGTGTAGAGCATCAGCGCCTCCTGGCACGATGTAGCCTGGACGATGCAGTCCGCTGGGGCTGGCCACAGAAGTTGCGGCGTCCCGCGCTGCAGGAGCCTCAATGAGGTTTTAAAGCACCTCCGGGTGTGTGTAGAGCGTCAGCGCCTCCTGGCACAATGCAGCCTGGATGATGCAGTCCCCTGGGGCTGGGCACAGAAGTTGCGGTGTCCCACGCTGCGGGAGCCGCTATGAGGTTTTAAAGCGCCTCCGGGCGCGTGTAGAGCGTCAGCGCCTCCTGGCTCGATGCAGCCTGGACGATGCAGTCCCCTGGGGCTGGGCATAGAAGTTGCGGCGTTTTGTATAGTTGATGTTTTGAATTATGTGAAGGTAGTGCAGAGGGTTAAATGCCTGCTGCAGATTACAGAGTGCATATAGTGTAAACAGATCAGCAGGATACTGCTTTTAAAAGAGACATCCTTTTGTTACTTGCAATTTATAACTTACAGTCCTGATATAGGACAGTGAGCTATTAATGTTCATCATAGAACTGCATACACACTGCAAAGTATACAGTAGCGCATTGGTTAATGTTGCAAATGGGTTAATTTGGGTAGGAATCAATTCTTATTATTAAAGAAAACTCCCAACTATGCTGTTTCTTTTCCTGCCCTGAGTTTGTGCGTCTCCACACCAAGCACTCCTAAACTATACTGCCTACCAGTATGGCTGACTTGTGACTCCTACACTTTTAGTCCTTTGGCTTATGTAACATTTCCTATACACTGATTTACACACGCATGTTTGATTGTCTCGGTGTAATGTGTGTGTGATGCACAGTGCTCTGAAATCCTTTACTGGTATGAGTGGCACTATATAACTAATTCAATGCATCTGAGAGAGAGTGGTTATGGAGACTTGGCCACTGTTAAAGGGTGGTGGTGAGGGAATCCGTGGTGGAGGTGGTCACTGGGGGGCACCAACTAACATTGTCGCACTGGGCGCCACCAGCGCTAAAGCTGGCCCTGCCTACGAGCTGGTGAGTATTCATATAATTTTGATTCCTCACAACCACACAAGAAATTTTTTAATTCTGGAAGCAAATCCGTGTTTCCCCGTTTTGTTTCAGAAACGAATTGCCCCATAGTGTGACCGGCTGGCACACTCCTCCAAATACATTGGCCATAGGATTAACTCTTCCCTGACTTACTCCGCATTTCTAATTTACTTGCGGAGTCCCTAGCCCCCTCGGGACTCTGGTATGCCATTTCCAACAATTTTCAAACATAAATGGATCATTATCCCTTGGCGATTCGAGGCTACTCTAATTGAATTCACTTCCCTCAATTCCCCAGCTAACCACAGCCCTCTCCTTTTGTCCTTTTCTCAGGTTCTAGAACATTCATCAGGTATTGACCATGGGGTTTTTATTCATTATGGCCCTTATTTTAATCGGGCCCAATTCATCCCTGCCAAGTACCACGCATCAGGGGTTAGATTAATGCATTTTAATGCAGGTGTCTACTTAGTCATGCCTGATTAGAGCTTCTATGACATTGAGCATTGCCTTTAATTAACCAAAATTATTCCAGTACGATCGGCTGCTATGGATGTTGCCAGGCTCTTTTACTCTGCTGTCTGGGCCTAGGACTTGCTTGTTGCTATGGTCACACTTACAAACTAAACTTAAACTAGTTGATACTTTGTTTAAGTTTTGTGTAGCACACCAGCCACGAGAACGGAAAAAAAACACAATTGCTGACCTCCCCATCCACAGACATGGACCATTCATCCTCAAGCATCATCTCCAGGAAGCGCGCCGGACCCATCTTGTAGTTTGGACAGGTTTCTCTATGTTTATCTGGGCTGGGGTGCCTACTCTTGCCTGCTCAGACACTGTGGCGCTGTACTGCCTCGCAGCGCCTGGGTAGCAAAGTGGGGAAGGTGCTGGATGATTCAGTTTTTGTTGTGGCTGGAATCACAGGGGAGTCAGGCAAGAGCATATCTTTAACATGGCTCTCTGTTGCTCCTTGCACCGTCTCCCCATAATGATTGTCTGTCACTGACGCTGCTGGACGCCCTTATATTAGGGAAACAGCCTTACTAACGAAGCCTTTACAACGATTGACCTGAACAACGAATCCAGAACAACGACCTCTCTATGAACCATGACATCATTAACTACGACTTACACGAACAACGACTTTCCTAAACCACGAATAAAACGGCCTCCTAACTAGCCAACATATGGCACTATTGTTATATATAACAATGACAAGCCGTGGTGTGAGAGTGTTTATAGTCTTTTCCAGACTGGGTCCCGCCCTGGCAGATTAGACAGATGTTGAATACTATACTTACCCATAGGGTTTGGATCTAGGAAATAGGTGGGAATGGGTGGGGATGTAAAATAATACCCAGGTATGTTTGTTAAATGTATACATTAACAAAACAAATAAATTAACAACAATTTACATACAAGCCCCCAACACTTTTCAGGCTTCGCCTCAGGGTTTTGTGGCTAATATGCCATTACAAGAATTAAATAAATGGCATTTTATTCACTGTGAATGATAACAGGATAAAAGTTGAAATACGAACTTTATTGGCTGTGGATGTATTTTTGTTATGAGAGTTCATTTAATGTTTTAAAATACTGTCTGTAAATACCGCAAGATGTCTATATTCCACACTGTAAGGGACGAGGGGGCACACATGAAAGTACAAGGGACCATGTACGAAAGAAATACTATCAGAGCTTGCTGCCCTGGTTGTGCAGTCCATCACTAATGAACATGATCTGCAGTGTTCATATTTTCCCTATCTACGCCTTTCGCTCTATTTTTTATGTCCTTTGCTGAAGACATCAGTGACCCTAGAGTGAACATGGAGTACATCCATGTTTCTTTCCTTATTTTATAAATAGTTTAGTAATCTAGCAAAGTGTATCAGGCCACTTCAGCACATTAGAGTAACATGACATGTGCTCTGTTGCACCAGAGACCTCTCTGTCTTGGTAGGGCTGGGGGCACCGCATTGGCTCTGGCACGGCAGTCAGAGAATGGTCTATCTTCGGTGTACCTAGGCTCCATACGCGTGCCAACAGATGAAGCATTGCTTCTTTTACCAGGCTGCCTGACTCTATCATGGAAGGCTTTTGGACAGAAGTTTGTCATGGAGTCTCATGATCAAAAGACTGCATGCCCTCTCCTACCGTGTTTCAAACATGCGTTTTATTTTAGAGCAGAATGGTATATTCAGGAAATGAGCAAATTGAATATTTTTCGTTGTTTAGGAAGTCGTTTTTAAGAATGTAGTGGTTTGGCATTGCTCGTGGTTTAGAATTCGTGGTTTAGGAATTCGTTGTTAAAGTAATAGTTGTTAAATCATATATCCGTTATATTATGTTCAGATCTAAGAAATCAGGAAGCCCCATGTACGTTCCGCTTACAGGCTACCAGATTTCCTATATTAATAATAGCTAAACTTCGCCTGCCCTCTGTACCACGTCGTCAGCAGCAAAAATGAGCACTGCTGCGCTGGGAACAGCTGCCATTCAGGGACCGCAATAATGAAGAGTCCAGTAAAAATGAATGACGTCCCAATTCATTATACAAAATGCCAATAAAATTGGATATAAAAAAAAATAATAATAATGATGTCCCAAAGAGCAGCACTGTGCATTTGTTTTGAGGTATATTTTTCGCCCTTTCACCAAATATTTTTCTCTAATGACATTTTTATTGCAGTTGAGTTATATTCTTGCTCTTAATGAGTGGTACTGGTTTAAATTGGTAATTTTGGGCTACTTCTGCAACGCGTTTGAGACAACTAAAGTGACACAAATTAGTACGGTCGGTACTGCAGCTTGCGGAGTGCCTGGTAAAGGGGTCCCATGATTTTAGTGTTTACTCTGCTTATTCTGCTCGTATGTTTTAAAATCAACTGTTCTTAATATTTTTAATTACACAGACTCCTCTTACCTGTAATTCCGTGTACTGGCATTGATTGCGTGCTTTCCCGGTCCACCGTGGATTGATCCGATTGTGTGGGGGGAATTGACGCTAACCCAGGGGACTTCCAGTAGAAACCGGATCTGAGGTTAGCAGTCTAGCTGCCCACCTCGGTACATAAACCGATGCCTGCCTCAACGCACAGCGGATGTGTGAAGCCTAAGGCAAGCCCGTCTGCGCCCATCCACTCCTGGACGTTGCCAGGAGCAGGAACCCCTGTCGGTTTCCCCCCTGATCCAACTAAGAGAGCTAGCGACCTTCACTCCTATACTAGCCATGAGCTACTAAGGATTAAATATAGCTACTTCTCTAGACACCCTGTAAAGAATGCATGCACTACACCCGCAGTGATAGAAGGACCCTTCTCATGCAGGTCCTGCAGATTCCAGAGTATGGATTTAGAACTGTCCCAGGTTAATAAAATTCCATCCGACCAGGGAAAAAGCCAACTACATTGTACTAACGGAGAAGAATGTTCTCCCCAGATCGTCCATAGCAACGGAGGCTGGAACTGCTTTTTGGTTAATGTTCGAACTCTGCCCAAACATGCAGTTAACATCTGGGATCTGCTCTCTTCCAATCTACGTCACATAGGGTTTTTGACAGAAACATGGACCAAACCCTGCTCTAACCCTGCAATTGCGGTGGCTCTCCCAGAAAGCTATTGCATTCAAAAATTAGATAGACATCGCAGGGTGGGGGGGGGGGGGGTATAGCTATCATCTGTAAAGACCCCATCAGAATCTCCATCTTAGACCGATTATGCAACGACATAATGGAAATTCTAGTCTTCAGAATTGACTTACACCCACAACTCAGCTGGAAAGGCGCTCTTGTATATAGACCCCCGGGACCACTCTCTAACTTTACCCCCCAACTGTTGGAACTTATCTCTCGGCATGTCATTTCGAGCAGACACTTTTTACTATTAGGAGATTTTTAATGTGCACAGTGAAAATACTGCTAACCAAGATGCCTCTTCACTACTGACAGACCTGTCCACACTCGAATTAATTAAGATCAACAACGGCCCTACTCCCGCTGCAGGGCATGCTTTAGATCTCATTTTAACTAACTCTCCCAACATTTCCTGTGGAGCAAATCGCCCCCTGAGCTGGTCAGACCATTCACTGATCGAATTCCAAATCAGTGACTCCACGGAACATACTGTTCCTAAATCACAGCTTAAAAGGTGGTAAAGACAGTGGCATAAACTCACGCCTAATCAGTTTCATGATACCTTTATACCACCACAGAATTCCGATTCCGATAGTGTGGAGGAGCGCTTAGCATACTTCAATGCTAGTATGAAAACCACTGTCAATCACCTAGCCCCCTTAAAACAGTGCTTACTATCTACCAGACGCCACCAGACAAAGTGGTACTCTGCCAAACTCCGGACTGAAAAAAGGGATTGTAAAAAACTGGAACGCCACTGGCCTCTTTCACATAACTCGCAAGACAAAGAAAGATTTATACAAGCCATTGACTCAATACCATAAAAATCTGAAATCTGCCCGTAAAAATGCATATTGGGCTGCAACTTGAACAAGCAAAGAACACCCCTAGAACACTCTACCAGATTTTAAAATCTTTTACCAATCCTAAAGCGGGCGACACCGATGAGGCTCCTTCCCAAGCCCTATGCGACAATGTAGCCAATCATTTCACCCAGAAAATTGAAATGATCTATAATAAAATCACCTTGACCAGGGACCCCCAGAGAGGCATTAAAACACACTATCCATCGACTATTCCAAATGCTGTGACACTGGAGAATTTCCCAGCACTTACGCCTGCTGAGGTAGAAACTCTATGAAAAATTGTTAAATCAGGGTCCCTATTAGACCTTATCCCTGCTAAAACCACCTCCCTGCTATCCAAGCAACTCGCTGCCCCCATCTGTTCAATTCTTAACAGCTCTATGAAGGAAAGTGGTCTCCCTCTAGAGTGGAAAGCAGTGCAGATTATGCCCATCAGGAAAAATCCTAAAGCCCCCTTGGAGGATGCATCAAACTACCGCCCTATCTCTCTGCTCCCCTTACAGAGCAAACTTCTGGAAAAGCACATCAACAAGCACCTGTCTGAATTTGTCAAAGCCTCAAACTGCTTTGATCCCTCTCAGTCGGGGTTCCGACCCAGACATAGTACTGAGTCTGCACTGGTTGCAGTTACTGATAACATCAGAATGTCCCTGGAAAACGGTCAAGCAGTACTTTTGGTGCTGCTTCACCTATCTGCAGCCTTTGACACCATCTCTCATGAGACCCTGCTCAAGAGACTTGAGGGACATAGGCCTCCAAGGGAATGCTTTAAATTGGCTGTCCAATTTCCTGTCTGATAGAACCCAGACCATCAACCTGGGCCCTTTTTGCTCGCAGACCACAAAAGTGACAGAGGGAGTACCTCAGGGCTCCTGTTTGAGCCCTACTTTATTTAACATTTATGTTACTCCCTTGGGGAGATTACTGAGGAAAATAGGTTTCAGTCCTATCTCCTATGCTGACGACACTCAGCTTCTACTCTCCTTCGACAAAACTAACCCGAACATTCAGACCACCTTTATGGAGGGTATGAGGGTCATCGCTGACTGGATGAGGGATGCCTTCATCCATCTTAACGTAGGGAAAACAGAGATGATGCTGTTCGGAGATGCTGTGACGAGGTGGTCTCCTAGATGGTGGCCAGAGGAACTGGGCTCTGCCCCAACCCCAAATCAGGTGGCAAAAAATCTAGGAGTCCGTATAGATTAAAAACTAACACTTGGGGAGCATGCCACCGCTACAGCTGGGGCAAGCTTCCATACTCTTAGTCTCCTTCAAAGAGTCTTTCCTTTCTTACCAACCTCCACGTGGAAAACTTTAGTGCTAAGCTGCCTGGACTACTGCAATGCTTTGCTGATTTCAGCCAAAGAAGTTTCTTTAAACAAATTGCAGGTCGTCCAGAACACTGCAGCCCGCCTGGTTGCCAATGCCCCTCCTAGAACAGCTTCTCTTCCCCTACTTCAAAAGTTGCACTGACTTCAAGTATGGAAGAGTATACATTCCAGATGTGCTGCATTGCTTATAAATTTCTAAACGACTTGAGCCCCAGCTATCTATCAGACAAATTCGTAAGGTACCTGCCATCCAGGTCCCTCCGGTCAGGGTCCAAAGCACTTCTGCACATCCCATGCTTTAAAAAAGCTTGCATGGGTGGCAAAGCTTTCTTCCATCTAGCTCCCCTCTATTGGAAACAACTTCCTATTCACTTACGCCAATGCACTGACTACCTGGTATTTAGGAAAGCTGCTAAAACCCCTAATGTTCAGATTTGTCCATCCATGGTTGGTTACAGCAGTCATAGCGCCGTGATACCCCTAATGGGGTGATTCGGGCGCTTTATACATTGATAAATAAATAAATAAATAAATATCAAGAATGTTATCACATTTTGGTTCTGAAAAGGAAAAGGAATATTGGTGAAAGCTATTGTTAAAAGCGTTCTCATTTTGCACTGCGGTTTATGGGTTAGGAGAAAGGCTGGTTAAAAGAAGAAGTTATAAAAAAATTAAACTTACAAGAAAAAAGCTATTTAGAGTGGTTTTTAATTCGCTATAAAGTGTCACACAAGGTAGGGAAATGTCACTCATAAATGGCCTAAAAGCCTACGATTGTCACACATGAACAAACTGGAAACTTGGCAGCTATGACAATTTTATGTTTAAAACGTTTTTATTGAAACAAAACAAACCATGGGGGAGGGGGATAGGAGGTTAGGGTACATATAATACAATAAACGAAAAAGGTGCAACTCAAGAGGGTTGGCGAAGGATAGCTCGGTGGTCCAGAGGAAAAGCACAGTAAATGAAAGGGAAGAAATGCAATCTGTGGGATCCCTGCGTGCATATCCAACACCCCAAATCTGAGCAATGAAAGCCAGCAGCAACTCAACAAAGCACAATCCACCCCCCCCCATCCCTCATCCCCCCAGTAAAGAAAGGAGGGAAAAAAAACAATACCCCAACCCCCCCGTCCTATGGTCCCGCGCCAGATTTATCCGCCCCAAAAAGCCCCGCACCCCCCCCCCCGAGGACCCCGTCTCACATGTGATCTAGTCCGCCGGGATCACCGGCGGCGTCAGCCTAAGATACCTCGGACAGGTGAGCTCCCGGAATTCGGTGGACAGCAGCGCTAGAAAGGGTTGCCACAGCTCTTCATATTGGTCTATCTCCCCCGCCACCGTAAGCGACAACTTCTCCATTCCCAGCACATGCCAGAGCCTATGCAACCAACCCGTAATGGAGGGGACAGTGGTGGTGCGCCAGTGGATAAGGATGTTCTGGACCGCAGACCCCAGCGCAATCGCGATCTGCCTACCCCTGCGGGACTTCAGTGGGTACATTAGGTCATTGGGGAGGCCCAGCAGGACATACGCTGGGAAGCGCGGCAGCTCTATCCCAAAGTGCTTATCCACCTCGTCCAAAACTTCCTTCCAGTAAGCGGTCAGCACGGGGCAATCCCAAAGAATGTGTGAGAGGGTACCCTCCTGCCCGCAGCCCCGCCAGCACCCCTTGTCAGTGTGTTTATGCATTTCATACAGTCTCTCCGGGGTGTAGTACCAATAAGTGGACACCTTAGTAAAGGTCTCCGTAAGGCCCGTATGATATGCAGAGTGCCGCGCCCGATACGCAATTTTGTCCCATTCCTTGTGGCTGAGCGTCCTACCCAGTTCTCTGTGCCAGCGCTCCCTCCCCGGGTTATAATAGTGAAACGGCGGGGGTTGTAGGTACTTGTACAGATCGGTAATTAGCTTAGCGTCGGAGGTCCGGGTAGCCAGCCACCTCTCATACGGTGTAATTTGACGAGCAGCGGTGTCACGCACCTGGGGCTGGAAGGCCCAATGCCGAACCTGCATGTAGCGCAATCTGTCCAGCTCCGTCAGGCCGAATTCCTGGCGAAGTTGCTGAAAAGGAATCACGCCCTCCGGTCCATAGATCTGGAAGAGCGCCCTGCAGCCCGCATGCACCCAATGGGTAAAAGCTCCCGGCTCCATCCCTGGGAGAAGTCCGGGTTGCCCACTATGGGTGTGAACGGAGAAGGGAAGGTGGTGAGGCCCCGAGCCTCACAGACTGCATCCCACACCCTCAGGGGGACCCGCGTAACAAAAGAGGCGTAAAGGTTAGGGGGGCGATGCGCGCGGCGCAAGAATGGAACCTCTTGTAAGGTGCGGCCCGCCACTGCCTGGTCTTGAAAGAGCCAGTGTTTGTCGGACTCCCACCTGCTCCACTCCACCAAATATCGCAGCTGTGCCGCCTGAAAGTACTTACGGAGGTCCGGAATACCGAGACCCCCCGCCTCCGGAGCAAGCGTGGAGAGGACCCTCTTCATCCGTGGCTTGCGGCCCTGCCAGACAAAGCGGGAGATGTCAGCCTGCATTTGTCGTATCCAGCCCACCGGGGGCTGGAGAGGTAGGGCCCGAAAAAGATACAGTATCTGGGGCAACACCGTCATCTTAACCGCCGCGATGCGCCCCAGCCAGGACAGTAGGCCCTTGCTCCAGCGGCCAAGCTCCTCCTTGATCTTCCTGCTGAGGGAGGTATAATTGGCCGTAACCATCTCCGGCAATGTGGGCGCCAGCAGAATCCCCAGGTATGGCACCGTGGACGAGGACCACTGCATGGGGAAGAGTCGCTGAAGGTCCCTCCTGGTATCCGCAGCCAGGGACACGTCTAACGCCACTGACTTACTCATATTCATTTTGAAGCCGGCCACACGTGCAAAGGCGTCCAGTTCCTGGAGGCAAGCAGGCAGCGACCTCCTAGGGTCGTCCAAGGTCAACAGGACATCGTCCGCATAGAGACTAACCGTGTGGACATACTGGCCCATCTGGACCCCAATAGCATCCGGGTTGTTGCGAATCCTCTGAGCAAACGGCTCCATGTAGAGGGCAAACAAAAGCGGCGAGAGGGGGCAGCCCTGCCTCGTGCCGCGTTCGATAGCAAATCCACCGGAGCTACACCCGTTGACCCGCACCGACGCTGAAGGATGCTTGTAACAGTTGAATACCATGGTGCGGAACTTATCACCGATTCCCAATTTCTTGAGAACCAGCTCGAGATACGGCCAGTGAACTCTGTCGAAGGCCTTCTCCGCATCAACGGACAGCAACATCCGCTCCCCCGGGATCCGCGAGGCCTTCTCCAGAACATGCGTCACCCGCTTGGTATTGTCAACCGTCTGTCTGCCGGGTACAAAGCCAGCCTGGTCCGCCTCCACCAATCCGGGGAGGCGTGGACCCAGCCTGGAAGCTAGAATCCCCGTATACAACTTGAGGTCGACATTTAAAAGCGAGATGGGTCGATACGAACCGCAGAAGGCCCGGTCCTTCCCAGGTTTCGGGATTACCGAGACCGTCGCCCTCAGGAGATCCGGTGGGATGGCTCCCGGTTCGGAGAAGGAATTAAATAGCCGAGTAAGGACAGGGGCCACAGCCGTGCAAAAAGTCTTGTAAAACAGAGACGTGTACCCGTCCGGGCCCGGGGCCTTACCATGTTTCAGCCGCGCGATAGCGGAAATCACTTCCTCAACATGGATATCTCGCTCCAGGTGGTCCGCCTGAGCAGGATCCAGCACCGGAAGGGTCACTGACTCCAAATAGCCTTCGGCATCCCGCGGCGAGGAGGGCTCCTCAGCATACAGCGCCTCGTAGAAGCCGCGGAAAGATTCCGCTACCTCTGCGTCCCCGAAGACGACCACCCCGTCCGTACCCACCAGTTCCCTCACGACGCTACGCTGCTGCGTGACCCGGAGCCGGTGTGCTAGGAGCTTACCACATTTGTCCCCCCCAGTGTAGAAGGCATGCTTCAAGCGCAAGGCGGCATACTCCGCCCTATCAAGATCCAGTGCCGACAGGAGCTTCCTCGCAGCCTTCAACTGCCGCCACACCCTTGGCGCCCCCGTGCGGCGGTGGACCTGCTCAAGCTCCCGGACCTGAACGGTCAGCTCGTCCCTTTTCCGTTGCCGCTCCCTGTTTTCGGCTGAGGAGATGGAAATAAATTCCCCCCGGAGGACTGCCTTCAATGCCGCCCACTGTGTCGCTTGTGAAGTGTCGGTGTTGCTATTGTGAGTTAGGTAATCCTGTATGACCTCCCCAATGCGCTTCACTACAGACTTTTTGTGTAAAAGGGTATCCCGAAGGCGCCACACCCCCCTAGAGGGGGAGGCCGCCGGCCACTTGAAAACGCCGGCGACTGGTGAATGGTCAGACAGGGTCAGGACCCCAATGTCCGCCGCCGTGGCGGCAGCGCGCATCGGTCCACTCACCAGAAGATAGTCCAGCCGTGAGTAGGTTCGGTGTGCGTGTGAAAAGTAAGAGTAGTCCCTATCAGTGGGGTGCATGGAGCGCCAAAGGTCGTGTAAGTCCATTTCCGCAATCCGGGCCTTCACAGCCTGGGACAGTTCCCCCGTCTGCGGGGAGCGCTGCGCCGATCTGTCCATCACAGAATCGAAGACAATATTAAGGTCTCCCCCCAAAATGACGTGGCGGTCGGGAGAAGCAGTGACATCCACTAACACGGAGTCCAGGAAACGCTCTTGGTGGTCATTTGGGCTATAAACGGAACCGACTGTAAACGCTATGCCTCCTAAGCGCATGCGATACGCAAGAAGCCTCCCCTTCTGTTCAGCACACTTATACAAAACCTCCCCCCTAAAGGAGCTCGCTAGAAGAATGGCTACCCCCGCCGTCTTGTTCGCTGCCGAGGAGAAGAACTGGGTAGGGAACCTAGCAGAGCGCAGCCTATGGCAATCCCGGGACAATAAGTGGGTCTCCTGCAAGAGGCAAATGTCCGCCTGCGTCCCCTCCAGCAAAGATAAGATCGCTCTGCGCTTCACAGGGTTATTCAGACCCTGAACATTAAGGGTCACTACCTTTAGGGCCGACATTCCTCCCGGGGATCAGGAACGCCGTGCAATGGGCAGGGGATCAGCGGGTGGGGCGCGCGGGGCAATCGCGCGGGACAAGCCAAAACAGACCAAGCGTGGGCACGGACAACATCGGACGGAACCTCCCTAACCCCAGAACAACCCCTACACCCACCCAAAACACAACCCTGGCAACTAGCCAAATGCAAACCTAAACACCCCATTGTCCTAGTCAAGCCCCAAAACGGGCAAGTCCGTAGAAAAAGAACGAAGTGGACGTCCAGCCACTCACCGCCATCCGCTCCCCCCCGACCCCCCCGCCCCATACCCAGCATTTAAAGAAGCTAGAGGCATCTCCCCCCGGAGTGAGTGTTAGGCCGTCAAGGCCACGCCGGTGGAGCCGGCCGAGTCCCTGGCCGCCGCCCTCAATGCGTCGGCCATGTCCGCCCTGATGGTAGGGGAATCAGGACGCCCTGCGCTGGCCGCCGATCGTCGCCTCGCCGACCTCCGCCGGCTCCGTCTCTCCGAGGGCCTCCACGACGGTGTAGCCCCTTCCTCCTCCGCCGCCGTAAGCCCCAGGACCCCACAAATGTCCTGCAAGGAGCGTAGCTGATGTAGCACCCCATTCCACCGGAAGATCAGGCGGAAGGGATGTCCCCAAGAGTACGGCGTCTCGTGTTCTCGCAAAAAGTCAGTGGCAATCCTGAAGGACCTGCGTTTCTGCAGCGTGATGGCGGAGAGGTCCTGATAAAGCGCCACAGGCCGCTCCCGGAAAGTCAGGGGCTGTTTCCTGCGGGCCTCAGTCATGATGCGTTCCTTCAGCGGGAAGTCGGGCAGGAAAGCCAAAATATCCGGTGGAGGTGCCGATGACTGGCGCTGCCGGCCAACCCTATGTGCCCTATCAATGCGAATAGGGAAGTCCGCAGCTTCCCTCAGGATCTCTCGGAACAGGTCCTGCAGGTAGCCCCCCAGATCGGACCCCTCGTCTGCGGACGGCACACCACGCACTCGAATGTTGTTCCTCCGTGACCTGTTCTCAAGGTCCTCAGAGTGGGCCTGGAGCTCAACACACTGCTCCCGGAGGCGGAGAACGTCCTTTTGAAGATGGACTGTCTCCTCATCCCGGCGTTGGGCCTCCGTCTCCACCGTTTCAACGCGCTCGCCAAGGCCCTCCACTTCCCTACGCACTTTCCGGACCTCGCTGGCCACTTCCCGCTTCAGTGTCTGGAAGTCCTCTTTGAGGGAGCTAAACAGTTCTTCCATAAAGGACCTCGTGACCGGTGGCTCCCCCCCAGTCACATCCGCCGAGGCCCGGGAAGACCCCGGCGAGGGCTGTGTTCTGTCCCGCAGTTGCTGGGCCCTGCCAAGCATGTCCGGCAGGGTGCGGTCCCCCTTCTTCGAGCCGCCTCTTCCAGTCATCGCAAACACTGTGGGTGGGCACAGGTCCAGCCGCCCCAGGGATGCCCAGCCGCTGGCAAGCGCCCGACGTGGGGGTCCCCCCGCAAGCAGAATCGCTGCGTCACAGGCGACAAGATGGCGGTTCAGTCCGGTCACCGCCAGCCGCGGGTGCCCATCCGAGACAGCAATGGAAGCTACAGTGGGGGGCTCCTCATCAGCACGTCCCTCAGAGAGTCAGCCCGGCAGCAGTGACGGTCACATACATCCACCAGCAAGGGCTCCGGTGAAGGCCAACACCACTGATCCCTCGGGGACAAAATGGCGGCAGGGCGGGGCAGGGCAGAACGACCAGGCCCGGCGACACCACCGGGGCCCCCTAAACGCACAGCAATCAGATAAGTTCCACCGCCGGTTTCAGTCTGTCACACGCAAGGGCCCAGATGGTCCGACCCCAACAGAGAGTCCGCCGTACTTCGGCCAAGGGACAGGGGCCCACACAGTGCGAAGTGTCGCCGACACAAGTCTGAGTGCCAAAGCACCCGTCCTAAGTCTTCCGCACCGCCGGTTCCCAGCCCGCAGAGCTCCTTCACCCTCCGTCGAGCGACGGGTCAGACTTCCTCCAGATCGCAGCTTTCAGCACCAGGCCCAGCCGAGGCGCCCGGACAGCACTCCGATGCGCTCCGCCTCCCAGGCCCTCCGTCGCTCCTCGAGCTCGATCGGACTTTTGGGGGACTTCCCTCGAGGCGATCCGAACCAAAGCGACAACAACGTGCGCGCCAGGTGCTCCGCCGCACTCCTCTCACACGCTGAGCCTCAGCGGGGGGAGAAAAGCGTAAGAAAAGGGCTCAAGCTTGGCCGGGCCGGAGGAGCTACGGGAGGAAGCGTCCGCTCACCCCGCCATCTTGGCCACGCCCCCCGCTATGACAATTTTAAATCTTTCTCTCTCTACTCTTTTGACAGCAATCTATCATTTATGCACATTTTTTGTCCTGATGAAGACCTGACAAAATGAAGGTTAAAACGCCGTCGACACAAATCCGCGGATTCAAGTCCTCTGACTTATAACATGAGTCTGTAAAAACTTCCTATCGCTACCTCATGTTTAATATCAGCTAAAATCAATGCCCGTTGGCTGTTATTTTCACTCTCTCACGTGTTTCACATGCGCTGTTCACGGTTTTCTCAAAGAGCACTCTGTGTCCACCATAAATTTATTTAGTGCACATTATCAAAGTAACGTTGATGTTGCCTTTAAGGTTTCTGCGTTCATCCTTTGAAATATAACCGCAGTAATAAATAATTGGTGCTTCCAGTTTTTTCTTTATATTTCATTTTTTGTCAAAATCAACCGTGTTGATAGTACCTGTTGAGAAATTGCTGTTTATTACTTTATATGTTGTGCCCAGTAGGAAGTGAAAATAAGAAACCACCCTCACCTATTTATTGTACGGACTGTAGCCTCGATCCCGTTAATTTCCTGATTGGCCGTCGGCAAGACCCTCTCAGTTGATATCAGCAGTTTTCAAATTACAGACTAACGCTGTCTGTAATACGACCATTTATAGGCAACGACGCTCCTTCGAAATTACCGACAGTTGAAGTATATAAAGTGTAAACAGTATGCTGCTTCACTGAATAAAATAGCAGGACAAGGGAAGGGTGCACATCCAATCAGGTTTGAGCGTGAGAGTAAAATGAGAGGCCTCTCTGCCTCTCCAGCCAATCAGAAAGCACGCGTCTACAGCAATACTTACAATGCAGAGCCAACGTCAGAGACATAATCTGAGTGTACCAAGGTCTACTATTGTGTTTCTCGGTTTCCTACGCACGGTTCTTATAATGAGGTTTGCTTCGAATCACCATAATAATAATAATTATAGATGTTTATTTTGTGTTGCAATTATGCTGAATGGCTCTAGGGGCCCTTGATATATCGAAGACCCCATGAAATGGTCTCGAACATGTCATGTTGTTGACGAATTTTTATAATGCTCTTTCGAACCCAATTCATTTCACTGGGGTCTTTACAGCGATTACATTCCCTCTTGCACTGTTTGTACGCATTATAGTTTTTTGAAGCGCCTTTTGTGAGAGTTTAAGGTTAAAAGCGTTGTGTCAAGCAGGCACTTTCTTGAGGCTGCTTTTACGTGCAGATGATGTGCAGACGCGAGGCTCATATTGTATTCTCAAGGTTGTAGTGAGCTATGAAAGGGCTTTGGAAAGCGCGCGCCTCCAGCTGATGAGGCCGCAGCGGGCAGCTCAAATGCGCTTTCCTTCCATGCTGGATCGCCGGGAAAATCAAGGAAATTGTTTTTTAATCTTCTAATTCACAGACACCAATTGCAAACAAACTACGCTAAACCTGTGCGCTAAGAAGTATGCCCACTCCTTCGCCTGCCTCCTTGCCGCAAGGGCAGGGTTAGAGGCCCGCGAATAGCTTAGCTTTCTCCAGCAGGGAGAATTTATTAGAAGACATTTCCGGCTTCGGCAGATTGAGGCTTTCTTTTTTACAACAATTGGCAGTTTTTGTTTTTTTTCCCTAGCTACTGAGACTGCGCTGAATAATTTAGAAAAACGGTCTTCGAGATCGTTGAGAAGTTAAGGATGTCTTACATCTGATTGCATATCGTTTAGTAGTTGAAGTAATACAACTGGTGGCGAAGCGTTGAGCAGTTAAAGAAGTAATACAACTGGTGGCCTTGAGTAGTTAAAGAAGTAATACAACTTATGGCGTAGCGTTGAGTAGTTAAGGAACCAATGCAACTGGTGGAGTAGAGTTGCGTTGTTTAAGGAAGTAATGCAACTGGTGGTGTAGTTAAGGAAGTAATGCAACTGGTGGCGTAGTGTTACGCAGTTAGGGTAGTAATACAAACGCGGTGCAGGCTTTAATGGTTAAGGTAGTAAGTAATACAACTGGTGGTGTAGCTTTGAGTAGATAAGGAAGCAGTATGACAACAGTTGGGATGCTGTTGAGTAATTAAGGAAGTAGTACAACTGGTGGTGTAGCAAGGGTGCCATGGACCCTAACGCAAGTAAAGAAAACGGGCCTTTCAGCGACTTTGAAGAAGAGTACTAGAAGATGGCCTTGAATGAGGTCCAGTAAGCCTTACATGCCCAGGGTCCACGTGACACGACACCTGCTGCACTCATGATAGTTAGGCCCATAAACAACGCACTGACATTTGTATCTATCTTTCCTTCCAACAGTGCAGCATGAACACCCTTGTTTGGGCTTTCTTGATCGCATTGCTGAAGCATTCATGACATGGGCAGAAAGGGACGTGGAAGCAAAGTACCAATGGCATTTTTGTATTCCAGAATATTTGATGGGTATAATTGGGTGGCTAGTCTTTTAGATGAAATTAAATTGTTTTACTATTTTGATAAGAAGTTTTATGCAGTGACTATGAACAAACCGTATGAAATGGAGTATATCCGTTGTAAGTATCTGTTGAATTTGCTGATTAGTCATTATAAGGGTTAAATTCATTGCGCTAAGATTACATGGTCTAGAGAGACAGTGAGCCTATCATGTGCCTTGTTTTGAAGAGGCTCCTCAAGGATAGGTCAGGTTACCTCCTACTCTCTAGGGATACAGTGCCTTTGTGATTGTGGGGTGGGCAGTGTTTGTAATCACAGTGAATACATTTTGGATTAATATAGAAACCTTGGTTTGTCCTAATATGATGCTAGGGTCATGGATAACACACATCAAAATGTTTGTTTGCTTCATCAAAAGGAGACAGTAACTAGTTCCAAACCCCAATGTTACCTTGATTTATTCATGAATAAATTGTAACTCTGAAGAAGGACAATTCTGTCCAAAAAGCATAGAAAGGTATAAACGAGGGGGATATTAGAGACATTCAAGAACTTGGATCAAAGGATCGGGTATGGCTTTTGGGAATGAAACAAAAAAAACTGAAACATAAAACATTAAAGAATGATGAACTATTTACAATTGGAAGATTTTTGTCCAATATCTGTAATACATTGGCATCCAAAGAAATAGGCCCAGGAGAGCAGTGCACTGAGGGACTACAACCCATCTTCTTTGGTGAGTAGCCTGCCAGATTTCATGGCAAAATTATTAATGCTAATCATTTTCACTACTGGGGAAAGTGTGCCCAGGGGCAATTTACAGAGCAGAGTGATGTAAGGTAAGACAACTTGGGAAGAAGCTTTTTTTATATGTGGATGGGATCTCGATAGGGTATAGGGAGAAATTTAGCACTAAGCCCTGATTTGCTTCGAATTTGGTCTTTGAAGCCTGAAAAGTAAGACTGCCTATGCAGCAGTAAATTTAAGCTTACAAATGTGTTTTTAAATTAAAACTCTCAAGTCTCTTAAACACCTTTGGAAACATTTAGCTTCAGGGAGAGGATATTGTTCTTTTGTAAGTACTGTTTGGGCAGGGAATAGGAGTTCACATTTATAATAAAGCTCTGTGTGGCCAATTTGTAGATGGTGGGGCATGTACTAGCTCCCTCTCAAAAGAGATAGCTACAGGAAGGTGGGTATGAGAAAGAGCTTCTGGAGCTTATTCACACATTCTTCATAGCACAACTCCCCCTCTGCCCATCAAGCTCCTAAACTTAAAAAGAGTCCTTTAGAAAGAGGCACATGATTGGGGCCATTTATGGAACTAAGGTGGTGCCATGGTAAAAGGATGAGCTATTACATGCAACTTTGTTGACCCTTACAGATTTAAGGGAAAGACTTGCCATCGCAAGAAGGAAGAGGAGGCTCAATCAATCAATCAATCAATCAGGTGTTTGTGAACTGCAAGTACTCACCCGCGAGGGTCTCCAGGCGCTATGGGGGGGGGGGGGGGCAACTCCGTAGCGTGCTGGGGTCATCCAAAGAGCCAGGTCTTGAGGTCTTTCCTGAGCTGGGGCAGTGCGGGGATTGCTAGAGGCAGAGGTCGTTCCAGGCCTTGGCTGCGAGGTAGGAGAAGCACTTCCCTCCCGTTCTGGTCTTGTAGATGCGTGGGATGGTGGCCAGAGAGAGGTTAGCCAATCGAAGGCGTCTCTTGGGTGGGTGGAAGGAGAGGCGGTCGTTTAGGTATGCTAGTGCGATGTTGTGGAGGGCCTTGTAAGCGTGCATTAGGTTATTTTCCTTTCGATGGGGAGCCAGTGGTGATTGCAGTGCCTGCCACTTAATGTTGGCCTTTCCATTGTACCATAGTGTACCTTTTTGATTCTTGGTGAAGGCCACCTTCACCAGATGGATGCACTGGGTAAGAGAAATGAGAATGATTAATTAATGTAAAGTTGTGCCAATACCATTTTAGGATAGCTTAGCAATTAATGTGATTTTAAGAGTCTGTGCTAATCTTGTACACACACACGTGTGTACAAGATTAGCACAGACTCTTAAACTCACATTTAGCTGCTAAGGTATCTTATTCACACATATATCATATAAATATGTTTTATTATAATAATTTGTTTATGTAGCTTGTATGACAATTTTACTGTTAAGCATACTTTCATTTTTTGTAAATTAAAAAAAATACACTTTTTCCAAAAAGGCTCAGCATGCCCTTGGGTTACCCTTCAAAATTGAAACTGACAATCATATATTTCTTGTTCCATTGTTTCAGGGGTCGGTGACTTGTCAGAAGAGAGACCAGGGTAAATTGTACATTCAACTTTAAAGCAAAATAAAATGTCAATTGCTCACTCAGAACCGATGATTCTGCAGAAGTGAGAACAAGTAGTATTCCTTAGTTGAACTTGTGACTAAATGTAGCCTTAAGAGATGGAGACTGGTAGCCATGGTGATGAATCTGTAATAGAGTAAGATGTGGGGTGTGGAGGGGATGAGTGGCTTTAAAATGGCTGAAGAGGTACATTTGGGCTAGTGGTGTCTGGCATGTAACATGTCAGATACATCCTTCCAAAGCTCCTGTTGCACTTTTCTTAAAGACTGTAGCGTCCGGTGTGTGGCTAGAGTGGAGGGGCAGGAGGATGGGTGAGGGATGGATGACAGAAAGACATACAAATTGAAAAAGAAAACACTTACCTGCTGCATCGCGCCCCTCTCCCCTGCAAGCAAAGGCTTCCAGAGTCCACTGCGGGCAATTCTGACACTGCTTTCATGCTGCTGAAAGCAGCATCAGGATTGGCCTGAGCGCCGATGATTTGCGCTCCCAGTTAGACTGGGAACCTGTGCCTGACCTCTCCAATCTGGCAATGCAGCTCAGGTTGGAGAGAGCTTCAGTGCGCATGACGGTATGGCCGGCCTGAGGTGGCTGGCCAGACCATCATGCGCACTGATTAGCAGTGCAAAACACTCCTCCACCAGCCTGTCAGAAGTGGAGAGCAAATTGAGGTCAGTGATGAGACTGGAGATGACAGGCCCTTGGGACCATGTGGACTTTCTGGCGCACATTGATATTGCTTTACAGAGCAAGAGCTGTCACATGAGGTTGCCTATGGTGGGGATGATAAATGGATTGGCTCAACTGCATGGACCTGGTGGAATGGCAATTTCAGACTCTGGTGAAGTGATGGGTGATTTACTAGGGCTGCAGCATCTCCCGACCCCAGATGTGGACCTCAGAGACCACCTCAGATTAGCAAGTATGTATGTGTATGATATTTGTAAGAACTGGATTATTTTTTGGGGGTGGGCAACAGCCCACATCAAGGAATAGTCAAAAACCTTGTCATTGTGAACCCTCAAGGTCTACACATTAACCTGAGCTTAAACCCCTGGTAGCTATGGCACAGAGCAGACAAGCTTAACTTACGGCCATGTGTAAAGTATATATGCAGTACCAAAAGAGTAAAGTCAAAATGCCAAATAATAAAATACCAACATAGGAAAATAGAATAAAATGTAATAAGAAAAAAAAATGACACAAAATGACAAAAGACCATCACGGGGAACCTTAGATATGAGTTTTTAAAGATTTAAGGAAAAATGGCACCAAAAAGCACAAAGCGTCAATGATAGTCTATGGTCTCGGTAGGTCAGGACCAAGGAGCAATTTCAGGCGGACCATGATGGACCACCGGTCAGATACACGAACAAGCTTCAGTCCAGGTCCTCTGGGAAATATGCCTGTGGGACCATTGAGTGGCGTCTCCACTCTGAATGAGCAGATGCAGGCTGCACAGCAGTGTCTTCAAGCAGTCGTAGGCATGCAGCTTTCTTTAGTCAACAGCCCTCTTTCAGGCACATAGTGTCGGCCATTGATAGGCCTGCAGGTTTCAGTACTGCATCCTTCTTCCTGGAACGGGAGAGTCATTGATTAAGGGGCTTGGTAAGACCTTAGTCAAGAAAAGACCTCCTTGTCAACAACACATTCAAACCAATGCACCTTTCGTACCAAGGGGATGAGAATGGACAGCAGCAGCATAAAGCACAAATAAGAAGAAATAAATCAGATAAATTTATTAGACATAATAAAAATAATGTACAAAATCAAATAATTGATAATGCAACAAAAAACAATTTCATCGTATCAATGTATAAGTATTTAAAAAACATTCAGTACAATCAAAATTAAAAAAGACCTATACAATAATGAAAAAACACAACATTAAAATTGGGAACAGCATACAAGGAAATTATTGTAATTGTAATCCTATTGACATAAGGAAATCACCAAATCAAAAAGTTATTTTAATTGTGACCCAAATCAGTGTGCTTTTCGATTATATGTCACACAAACCGATATTACTAGATTTTAAGTGGTTTCCTTTTTAAGAGCATCGACGCGTTTCGGTGGGCCAAGATTCACAGCCAGCACCTTCTTCAGGAAAAGTACAATATAGTCCCAATAGTTAAAATCCTATAGAGATACAAAAAAACATTATATAGTCCCAATAATTGGAGCCCTATAAAAAACATAACAAAAAAACCAATTATCATCAACATATTGTATCTCTACCAATAATTATCAATATTATTTCCTCTTAAAAAGTGCAAGCTGTCCACAAGCATCCTCCGTATTACATCCATTCTCATCCTATCAAAGCAACAATCAAACTCCGTTCATGTCACACCCAAAGGTGGGATATTAGTGAAATATCACTTGCACAAATACTGATGGAAATTGAATTATGTGGTGTGTCCAAAAGACCAATAAACAGGCTACACCATGAATAGTAGTGTTGGAAATGCCTTGTATTGGGTCGCAATGCTATAGTCTATGCGTACCCATAATCACACAGCTGATTCACCATATTATAGCGCTCATTATGGCATGATATATTTCCCAGATATTATATTAAAAGGGGACTTACATGAATCCTTTAGTAAACAATGTCCTTAAAGATCCTGCTACCAGTTCTGAACTTTAACTCATTTGTGTTTTCTTTGAAGATTCTTTGGTTGCAAACACCCTATTTGAAAAAAGGGGAAATTTGTAACAGACTGCTAAAATTGGAGCTGGGCTATGATGTCAGGTTTAATTAATCTAGAATCTAGATATAACTTATGTGTACCTGGTGATTGATCCAATCCGGGTCTTAATGGACCAAAAGATAACGCTTCTTGCCTGACTCACAGACACGCCAAAGTCTGTATCTATTTAAAGCATGGGTTTTCATAAGACCTAAAGGAAAAATATATAACTGGTTTAAGTTCTATTGTCAGCAAACCCATATCGCCAGATTTGATGCTATTTTATCAATACTAAAGCCTAGTTGAAAAGTGAGAATATATTTTTTTTTATAAGAAAAGTTAAATAGTGATTAGCACAGCTGTATGAGCCATGTTAACGCAAGCCTATCGCTAAAGAAGTGCACGCTGAAAGCAACTCCGGACCTAACGGTTAAAAGGGGCCAACCTTTCCTAAATCACAAGCCCCAAATCTAGGTACTGCCAAGTAGGCCTTATATGCAACCTATAAAGGTCTCATTATATCTAACCATAGTAACATCTATATGCACACAGGAACTCCCACGTGATGATAAAGCAGACCAGAATGTGACCACTATGCTCCTGAGAAGGCATCTACGTATGCGGGTGACAGAGAATGAAAATAACCCGACATAACTTCATGTCGAAAAATCTAAAGCCGACTTAAGACTAGCTATGCCCGAATAACGCGGTCCGATGAGAAGTAAGCCGGCATAAGTTAGTGTCATGAAATCTAACGCCAACCTGGGGCTAGCTGAGGCCGAGCAACACGGTCCAATAAGGGGCTTGGTCCTCCTTGTGTAGAGAGGGTGATACAGTCTGATTCTGGTCACAGGTATGGGGGTAGCAGCCAAGTCAATTAATGGTGCTTTAGTCCAAAAGCAATGGTTTGGCCCAATTGAGCGCACATCCAGTAAGCGACTTGACAGCCACACAGTCACTCAAGGGCAGAGTAGCTTGTGCTTCCATGCAGCAGCTTCACTCCTAGTGGCGTAGTCCAAAGAGGCACATATTGGGCAAGTGCTATGGGAGTAGCCTTATTACAAGTCACTTGCTGGAAGTGCCACAGGCTTACACAGCTTTCTTCTTAAGCAGCGCAGACCACTCTGGCATACTTGGTGTAAATGCCACGACTCTGACAGCGGGTAGCTGGGGAAATCCACTTGGGCATACTTAGGCAGTACCGCAAATTCTCCACTTTAGTTGCCAGTGACCGGTACTGAGCTTGGTGCATGCTAGTCACACTTCCATGAGTCTCTGTCAGACAGACCCATAGCACCGGTGTTAACTGCTCTTGCCCACACCAGTAGTCCGCTTCTCCAGCAGGGTATGCTTGCTCCTTTCCTCTTCTTCCAGGCAGGATCCTCCAGGCATTACAGAACAAGGAAGAACTCTTATTTGAAGTCAGACTCCAGGTGATGTCCCTTCACATGTAGACAGATGACTTTCAGGCAGACATCAGCCGTGGTTGTGCAGTAGTTCTCTGGGTACTCTATAGAGCATCCCTGCTTGGTCAAAGAAAACTTGGAACTGAAACAACAGGTGGGCCAACAGCTTCCACTTTTAAGCAGGGACAACGGACAGGGGATTTGAATTCTCTATAGGAACTTTCAGAACCAGTTGTGTTGGTTCTTCTTTCATGTGTCTAACAGATTGAGCCTTTGCTTGGAATGATGCTCCTCAACAGCAGGGTCATCTCCAGGTTGGAATGCCTACAACAGGGACATAAAGGGGTGTGACCATTCAGCACCTGACTATCACAGCCACATCTAACAGTGATTAGGAAGAGAGACAAAAGGTGACCCCCTTCTAAAGACCTGTCACACTCTGACAACAGGAACTGCAGTCACACCCTTTACTGCTATAATTCACCAAATGGCAGTCTGCAAAAAGACTAATAAGCAGCCCTCTGCATCATAGGACCTAATAGAATTTCTGCGGGAGAGTCTGTCTCCTCTTTCCTACCCTCAGTGTCTATATTCCCTTCCTCTAGTCTCAGGAATGTCAGCAATACCCTTCCACTGTCCAAGAAAGCAACCTCACTTCCAACTTGTGCGCATAAAAAGGCCAGGCCAAAATTGAGCCCACAGGCATGTCACCCAGAAATGCACAATATATGTTTAACACACTGACCATACACATACACCCAGGGGCTGGGGATATCAGCACATGGATCCGGATTCACCTGTAGTAGTGGAATCTTACACGAGGGCCAGTAGGCCACCACTCTGTGACACAAATGAAAAGATACTAAAAACAAGGTATGCTGCCACCACCATGCTACATGATTGAACTCATGACAGAGACAGTAGTCCTCTGTCACAATGGAGATCACGCTAGGTATGCCCATCCAGGTCCAGGAAACACTCGCATCAAGGGACAGGCCAAGGACTTTGAACACACTAGATTAGCATCAGGCTCAGGTCAAAAATCCAAATACTAGGACACCAGATACTTGAAGTTGGGCACTCAGAGCAGGGGCTGTTTCCATCCCAATAGGTGGTAAAGGTAACATAGGCGACAATTACAAGCTCAATATCAAGAGATTACTGCTACACTCCCTTGTAATCAGATGTTTCTTGTCAACACCTGGTGGTGCTCGCAGAGTGCTTGTATGGCTCCGAAATGCTTACACAAACATACTGGTCTGTCGGGAAACATATGGTGATCACACCACATAACCTTGGTGTTAGTCTGGGCATAAGACTTACCCCATGGAAAATAATATGCCCCTTATGCCCTGGGGATTACCTCCTTTCATTATCACATCATCCCATATTCCTTGACAGTCATTTTGCCCTTGATACCAAACAACATTAGGCTAAACAGAAAAAATGCACACATTATCTTATTTCAGTTTGAATCAGGTGCAAAATGTTTGTCCAACAAGGTAATAACTGGATGTCTTACTCCTCCTTCTCCTCCCAGTCCACACACAGAACTATCTCATTGCTCGTCTCGCATACCTGGTTCATGTAAAAGAGGGGGGCTTATAGTCCTCACTGCTGATTGATCCGACGTCACGGCACCAAGACTTTGGAGGAAAACGAACTCCTCAATTTTAGGCAGAATATGAAATATGTATTTATTAGTGATCACAAAAAATTAGAAAATAGTTGACCAGGAGTTCCCGTGGTCCATGCCAAATAGTGAAGCTTCCCCAGCAGACTATCATCACACTTTTATAGACAGCATTGAGGCCACAACCAATGAAGAGTAGAATTTCAGTTTTCATCGATATTCGATTTATCAGTTACTTTTCCCTGAAAATGAGGCTACAGCTCCAACAAGCTACTGTAGTCTTTAATCTTTTTTACAGCACAGTCTTGTTTCAGCACTTAGTAAACTCAGCACGTTTGCAATTCTTGCTGAGTTAATATCCCTGTCTTAATTTGAGTTTATGGCAGCCATGATATGACCTTGCTAACTTTCCTCTTCTGTTTTCTTAGTACATAGATTCTGTTTGCATTGCTAAGTTTATTAGGAAACTAACTTTTTATCTTCTTGTTCCTTACTGAGAAATCTGAAGCAATGCTGATCCTTTGGGGACCTACAATTCGAGTACTTTGGTAACCCTGGAGAAGAAAATGAAGGCAGGTGGCCTCTGAGGTTCAGAAGATGATTAGTCTATATGGCAGGGATGGCTGTAGGAGCTTCAGTTAACTAGAAATCATTTGAAGAAGAGCATTACTGTTAGCATCACTGTTTGAATGTCGATAATGTAGAAGGGAGAGGGCTATAAATGTATTATTACTGTCTGACCTGATCCTAGAGCTGTTCTACATGGTCAAAGGGGAGAGGCCTGCTAGGGAATTACCATGCGTGCTGTTAACTATAGGCCTCTTGGTGACAGCACACTGTGCTGCTGTATGAAAGGGGTCAGAATAAGAGTCCACATTTTGCAAGATATAAGCATCATAGGAAATTTTGTTTGTGTTCTAGGAAATGCAGATCCCAATCTATTTGTTTATTGGACATCATTATAGCTGCACACTATAGGCAGTGTGAGTATACAGAACCAGCCAACACTCCTGTATTAAATTCTTCTCAGAAATTATACCACCTACTTTGTTCACACCATTACAGACTGCTGCTATCAAGCAGTCCTACCCCTCAGTCTGACTTTCTGAAGCTTCCTTACATCTGTCAAGGCAATTGATAGACAATCTATTGCTACAACGTTACAATTAGTAATGCCTTTTATTTCCAAAGTGGAGTGAATTTTTTGTGACAAAGGTTCTAAGCAGGAAGTTAGGTTGCCTATTCCACTTGGCTCCAATATGTGTAATTTTGGTTATATTTTAGACTCAATAGAAATATATTTCTCAAAGGGGGGCATTGTCTGAGTCAGTGGAAGTTGGTGGCAAGCCTATAAAGCTCCACTCTTCATAAAAATATCACTTCCTATGTATAGCCTGTTATGTCTGTTGTGAGCACTGCCAGTGGCGGAATATGTAACCAGAGCATTGACTGAGCAATCTGAACATCGACTCCACTGCTAAGCCTGGTATCAGCTCGACCACAGACAAAAAGATGCAACTCCACTCACTGCAAGCACTGACAGCCGCCCACCCCTCTCCTAGACAGTGTGAGTGTACATCTCTTACCTTCGAGTTAATCAAAGAGATTGCGCTGCCTACCGAATTACAGCTCCATTCAACTCACAACGCCCATGAGGCAAAATTGCCCAAATTGGAGCCTACAAGAGTAGAACTGAGGTGAGTCTCCCATTACAAGTGATACTTCCTCCACAGCATTGCATAGCCTCACAGAGCCCTAGGCATCCTCCCAGCACCTGGTGGAGCTCTATTTCTTCATTGCTCCAAGTGGCTTTGTAAATGACCAATCACCTAAATCTATATTAATAGCCAATAAAATGGTAATTCTGATCTGCTCATCATATATATGGTAGACGTGATATCTGCTGGACTTTTATTGAAGCCTTTTAATGAGACCTTTGTTAGAAATGGGATTTCTGGCTGGCTAGGAGATGCGCCTAAGCCAAGCCGAAACCACCACTCTAGTCAGGGCAAGGGAGTTACATGCTGAAGATAACCCCTGCTCAGCCCCTTGGTAGCTTGGCACGAGCAGTCAGGCTTATCCCAGAGGCAATTTGTAAAGCATTTGCACAACACACTCACACAGCAGCGACACACTAGGCACACCACAAAAGAAACTCCACACCAGGTTATATAAAAAATAGCCTTTGTATTACTCATAAACACATTAGAATGTAATCACAAATGTACACTGTGCCACCTGGCACTAGGTAATACTTTACAGGGGATTATATACAGGACAGGGCCAATCAGGCCACTGTCAGAACCATCAGAACAGGTAAGTAGTAAACAACCAGTAACTACTGGTGCAGACACTTTGCGTAAATCACATTAGGCATATATAACATTTAGAAGAGTACCATAGTAACACTCCCCAGGTGCATACATCACCATAGGGCCTTGCGCCCTACCGGCACACCAGGTGCTCACAGGCCAACTGGCCTTCCTAGGGGGGCCTGTGTGGGACATCCCTGCAATGCCCTATGTCCATCAAAAGTCAGAGCTCTAGGCTGCCACTGCAGCAGGGTACAGGCCCAACAGGCTGGTACCAGAAATAGGGGTGCGAGGGTGTAACTCACCCATGTCTCTCTTGAGACACAAAATGCCCCCAACGTTGCAGCTGCCGTGAACTGGTGGTGCAGCTGTGTGAGTTGCGACTGGCACCAACAGTGCCTTGGAAGCCCCCCTCACCGGGGCTCCTCTCACAGAAAAATCGGCACCAACAGTGCCTCCTCAGCCCCACTCACCGGGGCTTCTATTGTGGGCCAAGTGGATATGGTCACCGGGGAACAAACAACCGGAGAGCTCAGTCCCACTCACCAGGGCCTCTCTAGACTCCTCCAGTCTCCTCATTGTGCCCTGCAATTTCCAGTGGAGCCCTCAACTCCAGACGCACACAGGCTCTCTCCGCAGGTCCCTCGGGGACGGGCCTGCATGGAGCGAAGTCTCCTCCTCAGCTCGTTGCGCCCCCGGTCAGGCTTCGCTCCTGCCTGACTTCCGGCATCACGCCGCATGCCGCCGCCCTCTGGCAGCTTACAGGGGGTGCAAGCCCACGAGGCTCAGTTTAGCTCATTGCCAGGGCCCCGCCCACAACCAGGCAGCCCGCCGGCTTCCTGGACGGCGTTCGTGGTGCGGCTGCTCTCGGGCACAGGACTGTGGGGTAGGCTCCTGCCCACAATCAGGCAACAGTCGCCTGACTTCCGGCCTTCGCTGATTCTCATAGCGAAGTCTCCGTTACTTCTTGGTGTGGAGACAGCTGCCCCACGCTGCTCATGGCCCCGCTCGAGAGGAAGACCAGGCGATCTCCTTACAGTGCGGACGCACACTGTGCCTACCACACCTAGGAATGTTGAGCCCACTTCTAGGGCTCACAGGCAAAGAATCAAAAGCGGTCAGCACGTGCTCTCTGCAGATCACCCCCTCAAGTCTGGGCAGTGTCCTCCGAGCGTGCTTTTCAGGGCAATGGCCACCAGGGCAGAGCTGGGCATAGGTAGGCCAGCACGCAGGGACTCCCAGGAAGCAGCAGCTGGGTCCCACGGCGGTTCCCCCTTTTCCAGCAGTCCTTCAGCTTCACGGCTCCATGCAGGTACACCAAACGTGGGGTCACAGCCCCAATATTTATACCAGCCAGGTCTTTGTTCTGCCCTGGCACAGGGCTTGGGGATCCAGTCAAAACCAGTTCTGGGGGGCACTCAATATTTTATTCACAGTGCACAACAGTCCCCTTTGACATTGCAGGTCCTGGCTCCAGACACATCACAGGGGGGCGGAGCCAGCATTGTACAAGGCAGGCACAGACCTATTCAGGGTCAGGGGCTACTCCTCCCACTACTCCAAATGCAGATCTGCCTATTCAGCCTAGCGCTGACTCACCCAGCCCCTCTGGAGCCACGGCACCTCGCCTGTCACTCCAGAGACAGACATGCAATACACATCAGGCAGGCACAAAGACACATAGCACACAGAAATGCCCACTTCTAAAAATAGCATTTCTAAAATAGTGATAATAAATCTGCATACACCATTACGCAGCATTTATTACCACTATTCCAAACATACCAAACTTGACCACTCTGCTCCCCTCATATCAGGAATTACTACTGAAACACTTATCAGGGAATCCCCAGTCGATTCCTATGAGAGGGCAGCCTCACAGCAGTGAGAAACCAAAAAGGCTGTTTGTCATACATTTAAGGCACATGTCTTACCTTTTACCTACAATGCACCCTGCCCATAGGGCTAGCTAGGGCCTACCTTAGGGGTGACTGACGTAGTAAAAGGGGAGTCACAGACGTCGCACCCACTTTATGTGCCACGCCACAGCGGCAGTAAACTGTGTGCACAGGCCCTGCAGTGACTGAGGCCTGAGACGGGTTTGAAAGGCTACTTTGGTGGGTGGCGCAATCAGCACTGCAAGCCCACCAGTAGCATTTAATTTACTGGCCCCGGGTATCTGAGATACCACTTTACAAGGGACTGCCAGGTAAATTAAATATGCCAAACAGGTGTAGACCAATCTTACCATGTTTACCACAGAGAGCACACACACTTTACACTGGACAGCAGTTCTAAAGTGCCCAGAGTCCTAAAACCACCAACACCAGGTCAGAAAAAAGACTAGGAGGAAGGCAAAAAGTTCAGGGATGACCCTGCAAAAAGGGGCAAGTCCAACAACCTTTATCCAAAGTTTGAGATGGCTAGCATCTGAAAATACTTTAGAGGACTAACCTTATGCATCACTTCAGCCTAATCCAGAATAAGCCACCTTGAGGGACATTCAGCATAGCTTCAGACACAAGGAACTCAAACAAAATCTAGGATCTTAAATCTCCATAGGGAAATCTGTGAGCTAGAAGACTGTAACTGGAGAGGAAATTGCATAAATGGACTACAAGAAGAAGTTGTGCAAGCCTCTCATCCTACATGGCTTTCTTGGAATTATGACCACAAAAAACACTAGTAATCGTTGTTTGAGAGTTAAAAATTGAAAGTGCCTATAAAGTTCCAACCGTGAAACTTGAAAATCCAAATACCCCAAGAGCTATGATGTTCAGACCTTTAAAATACCACCATACCAATCAAATCTTTGCAGATATAAGAAAAGCCAAACAGATCATTTAGAAAAGCTCCAAGATTAACACCACCCAACGCTTGCCAAAAACACTCTCATGCGCTGCAAAAGCTTTCTTGCACTGTGCAACAAACTCAAAGAGAAAACACCACCTTCTTTTTTGCTGACCCATCAAGATTCAAGGTAAATGTCAAAAGCAAATGCTGCATTTTTAAGAATGCAGCTGTCTAGAGCCCCTCTCATCCAGCATCTCAGAGATACAAATAGACACCTGGAGCCCGAAGCTACCTGCATTAGAGTACATTTCATTCAGACTGCTAGTACTGCTTAATGTTCCGTAAAACAAATATATGTAGGACACAATACTCTTGCACTGGTTACTACTGTTGTGAGCTAATGCTACCTAGTGAGCACTTCTATGTTTAATATAATGACTTAAGCTACCTGTCACTACATGTGCCATTTTCTGCTCACCTATACTAACCTATCTCTTCTCCGCTTCCAGACCTAGGCAAACCTGCACTAAACTATCTCTTCTCAGATCTAGTCTTTTGGTAATGCCCTGTATTCTAAACACCAGAATCAAAAAAATGCTACTGCCTTACTATGATCTACAATGAATCTCCAATTAATTCTCAACTAATGCTGATAATTCACTTAATGCTCCATGTAACAAGCAAATAGTTTGTTTACTGTTATAGGCATACTACAGTCCCATGGATACATTTGTTATGGAAATAGGGTAGAAGAGGTGGGATTTGGACACCTGTTTTTTATTATTTTTTTATACCCCCTGACCTTAACTACCCTCACTCTCTTCACTCTGAAATGTTATTCATGCAAAACATATTACACACTACTACAGTCCAACCTATAGGTTTGGGTTTGCAAACACCTTTGACTATCATTGAGCGTACTACGATGGAACATGCATCCCACACTAGGCATGCGCCAAGCCTTGGTTCATTTAAATTACACTTGCTGTCCACCAAAGCAATAGAGCTAGTATAGTAAGTCTTAAAGTTTTATTATCAAGAACAAAGGGGTTGAACCATCTGGCAGAAAGGAGGAAAGTTGTAGATCTATGTCGTAGTTTAAAGGGTGACATCATATCCTAATTGGTGACTAAAATATGAATAGGAAAGGCTGCCAATATGAAATGTGGTGGATTCATGACATGAAATGCTCACCAGTAAAAGGGAAAAAACTTTCCTGGTTTCAGATTCTATTTGTTGTCAATTCTGGTGGAATTTTTCACTGTTTTCAAGTATTTTTAAATATTGAAAAAAATGTCGATTATTAGTGTGTACACAATACAAAAAATAAATCACACGGTTGGTTGTTTTTCCAGTGATTAAAATAATTTAGTTTTTTTTATCTTCCTTCTCTCTCTACATTCCTACTGTCGATTATACCTTCTCTCTATCCTGCTCCTAACCTCCCTCTGTACCTCTTTCATGGGTTTCCTATTTCAAGTAACATTTCATTATTTCTCTCACCTCCACGCCTATTTGATTTTTCAGCACTCAACGTCCACTTTCCATCAGTCCAGTCTCAGCGCATATAAGGGATCCGCATGGATGGAGATATGTTTGCACTTCATTAAAGATTTGATTGCAGCCGACAACAGTTAATGGAGGATTTTTATCACAACTTTCTGCTGCTCCATTCTACAGACGAACAGCAGAGCATGGACGTCTTTAGGGGTCGCCAGGGGTTGCAGTTGCGACCCCTGCCCTGTCCTTTGCGACCCCTGGCCCTTGACCCCTAGACTCAGAGGTAGCCAAAGAAGTGCCAAGACAGGCCTCGAAATATCTACTCACCTGCTAATCTTCAAGTTGTAGTGAATCCAGCGCGCAGTGGCCCACAATGGAATCAATCATCTTTGCCCAAAAGCCCTCGTGCCGTGGATTGTTTGCAGCCAGAAAGCAGGGAACCATGAGCAAGGGACACACGGGGTGGGGCGAGGATTTGGCGCTACAACGCTCTTGAGATTCTTCTAGGAAATAAAACAGAGTGCTTGAAATGTTTTCACAAGCAGCATGCAGGTATTAATCACATGTAACTTGCAAGCAGCACAGATTAAGCACATGTGGAGTTCAAGCTGGCTAGTTACACTTAGCGTCTAGCAGATCATGTTGAAGTATGTGGAGTTTTTGCCTTTTCACTCAATATGCCCAGAAGAAACAAGCATTGGCATAGCCAATAGGTCTCGCCTTTGGGACCTTTTAAGTGTTTAGCCATGCAACAGTAGATGTTGTTGCATCAAGGAAATTGTGCTGCATAACTAAACACTTAAAAGCGAGACCTATTGGCTGTGCCAATGCTTGTTTTAAATATTGGTGGATCTACCCACACATTTGTGGATCCACAGACTTAAAATTGGATCCATAAATCCTGCAAGAAGAACAGGGTATTTATTTTAGTTTTCAAAGTAGTGTATACCCCAGTACTTCCCCAAATGGATATTGCCAAAATGCTCTATGGGGTTCAGGGATGCTTACCCAGGTCCCATATTCATTCTCTTACTTTTGTCAGGATGCTGGTTTTAGTGCATCGCATGCTGTACAGGTTGTCACAACAGAACATTTCAGTTGCTGGTAATATGATCCAATATTGCCTTCGAGTTCTAGTGACCTCATAAACCCAGAGGCTGAAGGCAGAGTGGTTTGTAAATGTCAACAGAGCTCAGAGATAGCTCCATTGGACCATATTATACATTACCCATTATGTACCTTTTATATAACATGTGTATTTTGGGGTAGTTACCTTGAAAATGGTGTTTTCTTCAAATTGCAGACAACAGTGGTCAGTGATTGCTAGTTGAATATTTAGGATCACCTTTCTTGAATAAATTGTTGATAAAACTTGTAGATTTCACACTAAATGTTGTCCTAGCTAAAGTGGATGAAAATTATACTGCCAGATAATATGCTGCATAATTTTTGTGTGCCGCATATTAAAGATGATCTTGCCACATAATTTGGTCCTTCATGTTGCATAAATCCAGTAGCCCAGACGTTGGCAAAGCTATGCAGAATGGGTCGGGGTTAAAATATATCTGCTATATCAAGGTTCACTGTGAAGCATGGAATTTTATACTACTGCATTTTGTCTAATAAAACTACCCAGGCATGTTATACATCGGTGTCTGCACTTGCCAGTCAATTAGTACTAAATAATGGGCACTTTATGGGGGCAGATGGGTGGCATGAAACTTATCGGACCAGTTACTTGCCTCCATGTGTGCTACTTCTGGGTTACACATATCCGTTCGAGTCTTTGTTGTTTTTTTCCTCCTCTTTTTTTTGTTGCTAGCTGTGCTCTCTGTGGTTCAGTTCACACCCAATCAAGAAAGCTATTCTTCTGTGTTAATCTAACAACACAGTCCTGGTGCTTACCATTGTAAACTGCTAAGGTTAAGAAATAAACTTTCCTACGGGGAGTCATCATGCAGTCGCTCCCTTCCCTGAAGCAGTTCTGTTGCTGAACGTATAGGAGGAATGCAAGATGATATGAACACGGAAAACGTCACGCCGAATAATTTTAGCAGTAAGCCACAGTGCAGTATCAGAAAATGTATGCTACCTACCTGGAGAATCAGAGATCGGTTAAAAAAGAATCCAAAAGTGGGTGGGGCTGTTTATTTCAAATTCAACAGAAAGTTTTATGTATTTTTTCTTATATATAATTTTAGCAGGCGTGGCCTACTTGTTTGAGTTCAGAGAGGGAGGCTGCAGTGTAGAGCGAGGGAGACGGAGAGGAGAAACAACGTGGGGAAGGAACTGCAAGGGATGTGTGGGATTGTGGAAGAGAGAAGAAAGGTCGGATAGACAGTGTGAGAGGGAGATAGGAATCAGTCTGGGAACAGAGTCATGATAAAAACCCATGTGAGAGACTTTGGAATTGAGAGAAAAGGGCGATGAGACAATGGAAGAGGGAGAAGAGAAACCATGTAAGAAAATAACTGTGTGAGATGTGTGAGACGGTGGAAGATTGAGGAAAGGGTGGCTTGACAATAATAGAGAGAAAAGAGAAACTGTGGGAAAGGAACTGCGAAGTGTGTGTGAGACTTTTGGAAGATAGAGGAAAGGGGGAGACTATATGAAACAAAGAAACAACACAGTGGGAAAAGAACTGCAAGGGATGTGTGAGACTGTGGAAGATACAGGAAAGGTAGAGAGAGGGAGAGGGAGAAGAGAAACAGTGTGGGAAAGGAACTGTGAAGCATGTGTGAGACTTTGTACATGAAAGGTAGGAGGAAAAAGGAGGCATAAATATCCCTTGGGCTATAAAATCGCCCAATTAGGCCAATAAGTCCAAAGGGGGCGGAGCAGACTCCTGAGCCGCTCCCATTCCCCAAACATCGGGGGCAGACCTCCCTACGCTCGGCTGCCCCCCAAGACGCCCTTTTGCCGCTCACAAGTACAGATCCTCATGAAAAGGAGTGCACTGGTGTGTCTTGCTTCCCGGGCCACTCACTTGTTTTTATATTTTTGATAATTTATTTTTGTGAACTTTGTTTGAAGGGGAAAAAAATCACATTTGTTGTAAGGCCAGGCTTACTGACTTTACCAATGCTTGTTGAAAGACTGTAGTTCATACTGAAGGAGAATGTATTTCTCAAGTAAGCAGGAACACAGTCGTCTTGACACTCGCAGTTTCTCCTTCTCAAACTAGTCACGTTAGGGAGTAAACTGTACGTCCTCAATTGCTGTGATTAAGCAAATGTCACAAGTGAGACGGAGGAGCAAATAGTGTGGCCTACACGGCAAGACTTTGATAGTTGGGTGTGTTAATCACCCAGAGAACTTGTTTGCTGGAGAGGACTGGTCCACTGCTGACCTCGGGTGTGTGTAGCTTTATTTATACATAAGATGCTCCGTTTTCTGTTTCTATTGTTCTATCCAAATACTGGCAGAAAACAAACAGTTTCAAAGTCTTTATTTTTTTCTATACTTGCAAAATGCAGAAATGTCTTGGTGTGAGTCTCTCCGTGCTATCTGTCATGACTGTGAGGCCGATAGCTATGTATGGCGACATCGTTTAAGGTTTAAAACAAAGGATGCAGTTTCCTATAGAAGCCTAAATAGGTGAGGATTTTTACTCGTCCTTGTACTACACCGCTGATCTATTCGGGTAATTGGATTGTTTCATTGTGCACACCCACTTAGTGTACTAAAATCATGCACACATCCAAGTGTGAGTGAACGCCAGTTAAATAAATGCAAAACTATTCTAGTTGACAGCGACGAAAAATAGGTATTCGTAGACACCAATTGGATATGAAAAATAAATATGGATCAGAACAGAGTGAAGTGTCAAAAATAAATACCATGACCCAGGGATCCCTACTATAGTCAGTGCGCACCAAACTAAGTAGCACCTTGCATACATCAGCGATACTGGCGCTTGCAGCAGGATGACCTGAAAGCAGTGGAAACCCCCAGACGTGTGGTATATTGGTTTCATCCGTTTTACCAGTGTGTATTTTCAGGTTAAGGAATGGTCAAGGTACTTCCAGGTGTCAGGTTGAAAAGCGTAAATTTGTGCACTTAATATCTCTGCGTAACTTAATGCCTGAATGGCATTGAATAGATAACAGTTAAGAAATGACTTAACTTCAGAGACAACCTTGGTACTAGACGATGCTCTTAAATATGGGGAAAACCCTTCACCACAATTGGAATCTGAAGCCGTTTGTTTTGGGAATCTGTAGTGGGACATTTTGTGTACCCTTTACAAGAATATCTGGCGGACTCGGATCTTGCATCAACACACAGCATTAGAAAACAAGAAGCGCGAGCAAAAAGGAGACCGAGAGGGCGGAGCGAGTGAGTGGCCGGGACGTGTGGGCGAGGAGAGAGGCGCGCGCGCTTGGGAGAGCAGTCTGCCCATTTTCAAGCACTGCACTTGTGCTTGTGGCGCGCCCCTGCTCGCTCCTGCAAGGTGGATGCCGCCACAAGCACGAGTGTGTGCTTGAAAATAAGCAGAGCGATGGCTAAAGGCCCTCCCATTCAGCGCATGCGCGCTGCGTAGGCGAGACCTAAAAACTTGGGGACATATTTACAAAGAAGTGACGGAGCGCAGCGTTAGCCGTCTTGGCTTTTGTCATGCTCTGCCACTTCTGAAATGCAGGGCTGCGACGTATTCACAACAATATGATGCAGCCCTGCGTTTCCCCCTGCGCTGGCACTAATTTCAGCTGCCTAGGCAGTTAGGTTTAAGACAGCAGTGTCTGTCCCGGGTGATTTCACGAACCTCAGCACAATGAGTGGCTTTGCTTTACATATTACTCACTGATGACTGACACTTCTCGCATAATAATGCCTATTGTGGGAACTGAATTACCCAACTCGAGTATATTTTTTTTAACACTCTGAGATTGATGAAAGTGGTATTTTTTGTCTTTCAGATGCACTGAGCTATGATGAAATTTCTGCGTTTTGGGGTTGTCCGAATAACTGGTACTAATTTTATCCATTTCAAAATAAATCATCTGTTTTTTGTTTGTCTCTTTTAGAGTGTGCACCTCCTTCTAATAAACGGCAGCGCTCAAAACGTATCGAAATGTAAACAGAGGAGAGTGAATGCACTTAAGGTATACATGCATTATGTATGCTGCATCACAGCACACATGCATATAGGTGTCTGTAACAATGGGAGAAGCATCTCAGAGTAAGTTTTGCTGGTGGGATCATGAAGAAGAGATGGCCAAGTGATAGCACCATTGACTCCAATTGAGTTAGGGTGTGGCTGTTGCAGGAACTGAAATGTTTTCTGTTCTCACCTAAAACGCACGATGAAGGAATCAGTAGGAAGAGAACCAGATACTATGCCCTTACCCAATATCTATTTCCAGGGCTTTAAGTGGGATGAAAAATCTGGGGGTGGTGGGGTGTCCTCTCAAAGGAGCATAGCCAATGTAATTAAGGGCGTGGCTTAAAAACACATAAGCTAAAAAGCTGTGCTTAGCATAGTGTGCCACCGGATTGTATTTTGCTGTTTCCTGTTATTGCATCCAAATATATGATACAACAAGTAACATCACACCCACCACAAGTCAGGCCTCTTGGCTTTGTCCAATGGTTGCTAGTTGCATAAGATAAATTAGTAGCAACTATGGGTGGTATATAATATTGAAAAAGCTTCCACTTGAAGCCCTGGTGACACCACGACGATGTTGCTGCTCCTGAGTTTCAAAAAGAGAAGGGAAATCCAGAGAGAAAATGACTCTCTTTAAAGGGTTCCCCTTCCCATACAACGCTCACCTGGCATGACGTCATGCCGTAAAGTCTCCACTAGTGAGAAGTGAGCAGTGTGAGCACAGGCACATCGATGTGCCTTCTGTCACTGCAGTCCAGTAAAAATGGACCACCTGTGCCAGAGCGCAAAACAGAGCCTGATAGAGACCCGTTTCAAGACCCCCTTTAAAAAATTGCCCGTGCTCAGCACCGGTGAGACCCGGCCCACTTAAAGCCCTATCTATTTCCCTTTCGCTCTTCTAAATCCAAATCCGGTATAAAGCATGAACTATTCACCCCTATGGGTCTGGCGCTGGGGGCCGTCGGGGAGATTCGGTCGAACCGTGAGCCCTGTGCTCCGGAGTCAGCCGCCCTGGCTGCTGCGCCACACCTCTCCCTGCTAATCATCCAGTAAGGATGACAGTGGATCACTTTTGGACCACACTCGATTGATAACTGACGAGCCTAGAGTGCTGGATCTTAAAGTGTTGTCAATGATGCCAATTCCTGCTAGAAAGGGCGCTGACGGAGCACCAGTGCAGGGTTATGAGGATGAGCGTGATTTGGTCCACTCTTATTTGAATGTTGATTGGGGCACTGCAGCATGGATGAGGAAGGGTTAGGGATGAGTCAGGTAGAGAGTTCACAATCAAATTCTCTCCTTCTATGGGGAAGCATCAGGTCTTTCACTATTAACAGTTGTTATAGGAATGGTGTTACCATCCAAAGGAAGACAACTGGCAGTAGACTGCTAAAGCGTTCTTAGTGACATGATCCAGAAAGGAGAAATAAGACGTAATCCGAAAGCCAATAGACTTGCTGCAAGGGTGGAGTGAGGAGGGCAAACCCTCAAGTTCATGTGTGGCAGCAACGATTGCATGTGGGGCGTTTTGAGTCCCACAGTATGGCAGTATAAATGCTATATTTGCTTTCAGTAAACAGCTGAAATCCATGTTTAGATGACGCTATGGCAGTATCCAGATGGTGACTATCATGTACTGCTTGGAACCTTGAGCTAAAGGTGGGAGAAACCATCATAGTTGTGCATTTTGACTCTGAGGGCTTTATTTTAGAAATAGCCCTATGGACACAATGAGTGTACGCTCACTTTATGTGCCCCTGTGTACTTTGGCATTATGGAAAGGGCCACAGAAACTTGTGTAGCCCCTTCAATAATACAGACTCACCAGCTCTAAATGTGTGCGGGCACGATGTGAGTCTTCGAATATAGAGATGTCCTTTTCCTTTGTGCACACAACATATCATAGATGTGGGCGTAGAGGAAAAGAGGAGATCAGGAGGTGCACTGCACATGCGCCACACATAGATGGGAGGTCTGTGCGCACCCCCTCCCCCACTGGCACCCCTCAGATAGGGATAGTGAGATCCCAGGAACGTCCCTGGAGTCCCCCTGCAGTCGGGAGCAGTCACTCACTGTGCCAGCCATGGACGCAACGCTTGTCCTTTGTGACCCCCTGGCACTGCTTTTGCAACTCCTAGACTCAGAGGTAGCAAAAGCAGTTCCAAGACAGGCCTCAAAATATCTACTTACCTGCTAACTTTGGCAAAGGTGTCCAGACCACCTAAACCACGCTGAATGTAGCTGCCCTGCTGACATTCAAAAGAAATGGCCAAGCCTCAGAGCTGACAAAAAACTATTCTTCTGATTGGCTGAATTAGCAGTGGCCTCCAGCTGCAGCGACCCCGCTGAAATCAGCCAATCAGAGGGCTCCTCACCACTGTGCTTTTCAAGCACTGATTTGTTGTCCACGAATACCTGCTTCCAATTGGCTGAATCATTTAGCCAGGGCGGGACACACGACTTGGTTGCGCACGTTCTACCTCGGACTGTTCCTGCATGCTGTATGGACCTGGCAGAGCTGCTGTTCAGCCCTGTGATTGTGGTGGCAATTTCGCACTACAGCTCCAATACAGCCTTTGGAGTTGTGTATGTCCATGGATTTGTCTCACTTCAGCTGTCTGATTCGCCCTACCCTAGTGTCTGACACAGCTGTGACATCTGTGGGCCCAAGTAAGTTGAAAGCATCATTATATAATTGTAATTCAATTGTTAGAAAATTGCTGTAAGAAAACACCATTCCTTTTTTGACCACACACTGCTTTGCAGGCACTGAGACAGTGCTACGAGAGACACTGTACACACCCAATGGATGACGCCTCCTTGGGGCCACCAACCATCATGGACTTAATAGACTTTCTCAGATTTCGGACTGTGCCTTCAAATAACAAGCATTTACAATGCAATAGGTCTCTCACTGACATTATTTTGAGCTATTGTCGTTGTAAATGTCATTGTTTTTTTGTTGTTTTTCTTTTGTAAAACATAAATAAACGGCATTGTAATTTAAAATGCCAATAGCTAAAAGTTTTGTAAATGTGAAACCTATTGTATTGCATTTACACAAGTGTGTGCTCATTTTCCAAGTGGAGGGTTTGGTTAAAATTGAGCATTTGGTCGATCTGTATCTAGTGTTTGCAGTGGGCAGCTCTTCTGTTGCTGCTCAGTAGATGCTATGGGACGTGCTTTGTGTACTGAACACAAAGAACCCTTCCTGAAGCAAGGTGCATTCTGTCTGCATGGTGTGATAATTAGGGGCAGGGCCTTAAGTGTGCCGGGTCCTGCTGGTGCTCAGCACTGGCAGTTCTAAAAAGCAGGTGCTGCAACAGGGCTCTCTATTTTTGCCCTCACCCTCAGAGTTAACAAGCATTTGCAATGCAATAGGTCTCGCATTTGTGAGACTTTGAGCTACTGGAATTGTAAATGACAAACTTTTTATCTATGCGTCGGTTTTGAAAACATAAATAAAAGGCATTGTCATTTACAATGCCAATAGCTCAAAGTCTCACAAATGCGAGACCTATTGCATTGCAAATGCTTTTTTGAAGGTGGTGAAGGGGGAAAGTGTGTTGCCTGTGTTGAGGGCACTCCCTGTAGTAGGAGAAGACAATCGGAAGACCTGCAGGGCGTGTGAGGAGCCCCGAGGTGAACGCGAGGTGGCGGGAGCCTAACCCGCATTGAAGAATGTGCTGTGGAGATATCCGGCATGAAGTGAGTCCCGGAGGGGAAGAGATGCAAGGCGAGCGAGGCCGGACTGCCAGGATGCTGGTCGCCACCGCAGACTGCCATGAGGCCGAGTGACGCCCGACAAGTAAAGGGCAGGAGGTGAGCCCGTGGAAGGCGAGAGGTGTTGTGGGGCTGTGGCGAGCAGTGAAGAGAGCTTAATGTGGGAGGACGGAGAGTGGAGTAGCTGCCCACTCTCCCGCCCCCGCGAGGAAGATTAACTCGGGCCAGAATGGACCCAGTAGTCTCCGGTGCCAGCTCCAGCCCCCCCGCACAGCGTGAGTGAAAAGAGAGACAGCGTGAAGCCAGTGGCCGGTTAGAACAGCTGTAGAGAAGTGCCCAAAAGGGGAAAGAGGCAGCCGCCTAAGGCATGAGTGGCAGCAGGAGGTAGAATGACCCCATCGGGGTGAGCAGACATGGGGTGGAGTGCCACATGTATAGCGGTAAAGATAATGTGAGGGAGAGGGCCGCTGGGCAGCGAGGCAGTAACGGCCCCGTTTACAATAAAAGGAAAAGACTCACTGTTCACTGTGGAGAAAAGGAGGGGCTTCCTGTGGAGTCCGGTCCCCTGTATTTCCTGGGAAGCAGCCAGATGGGGAGGTGCTATTGGCCGATAAGGGAGCCTTTGGCAGGCGGCGTGCGTGCAGGAGAGCAGCCTTGGCGGTAGTGCCCCGCCCGCATGGCCGGCTGGCACAGAAGATTAGGCCCCACCACTCCTGCTGAGAGGTACCAGCGCAGCCGGAGCAACGAGGCTGTAGGAGAGTGGCAGGAGCGGCCGCAAGAATGAAGTGGTAACAGAGCGAGGCCAGCAGTATGGGGCGAGCTGCTGAGGCCTATCTGAACACTGTAGGGACCCTGTCAGCCCAGGAGGTTTTCAATGTAAAGGGCCAAAGCGCACAAGGGGGGCCGGGCGTGTAATGTCTGCAGCCAAGAGGTGCCCAAGCTTAATGTGCACCGAACGACCCAAAAAACAAGAGAAGCCCGGCGGAGCGTGGCGCGCGCGCTTGGCGGGGGCGGGGGAGTGGACCCTTTGAAATGCTCCCAAAAAGCTGAGCGTGGCGCGCGCGCTTGGCGGGGGCGGGGGAGCGGACCCTTTGAAGTGCTCCCAAAACGCGTATTGCATGGCGGCACGATGCGCGTGATTGTGCGCGTGCTAGCCATGCAATCCGCTTTTTGGGAGCACTTTTAAAACCCGCTTACAATAGTCTCGCTTTGCGATCGCTTACGCGATAGCAAGGCGAGACCTAAAAAAGAATGCTCTTAACTCAGCAGCAGTGCCACCCTTCACTGCCTTTGATGTAACTTTAAAGAGACTCGTTGTAGGTCTTTCATAGTCTCATCTTTGCAGAACGGAAGCATTTTCAATAGTCTATACAACGAAGCCACAGTTGTTGCTTATTTATCTTATGCATCTAATAGCCATTGAGAGAGCCAATAGACCTGGCTTGTTGTAGGTGTAAAGTTACTTGTTGTGTTATATATCTGAAAGCAACGACAGAAGCAGCAAAATACCATTCCAGCGAGACACTATGATAAGCACAGATTTTTAGCTTGTGTGTTTATTATGGAGCCAGGCCCTTAATTACATTGTCCACGCTCCTTTGAGAACACCACCCCTAGTTTTTGATCTATAAATAAGTGCCTGGAGGCTTCGAGAGCTTTTTAGCGCAAGTTTAATGTTACTGGTGCATACTATAGTAGACAGGAACCAGGCAAAAATGTCCGCTCTGTATTTAACAAAAAAACAGCATTAATTATTGATACACAAACTCAGGTGTGAAGGTTGCTACTGCAGATAGTTGGCAAAACTTACATATGGTGGGGGCTGCCTGAGCGTTTTATTGGCAGCTTAAACACCGCTTATGTGAAGCGACACACCCAAATGAAAGAGCCTACAGACGTGGAGCAGGGGCAGCGTGGAGTCCGGGCGCACGCACACCTCAGACCCGAGGGTCAGTTGGGGGAGGGGGGTTAAAAGGCAAATAAAGATGGTAACGGGCGAGAGGGGAAACGTGCTGAAAGGGGTGGAAGAGAGGGAGGAGGAGAAAGAAGGATAAGGGGGGTCAAACGGGAGCGGGGGAGCGGACAAGGAAGGGGTGTTAAAGGACTGCGAGCGAGATGTAAATATGTGATGGCAGGAATTTGTGCCTGGAGCATGTGTGAGGGGAGACCTGAGAGGTTGAAGAATACATATAGTAGATTGCAAAGTACCTTATACGCCACGAATCACGTAGTAACGAGAGTCCCGTCCCTCACCTTCCCCGGGGACGTTTTCACCAATGGCTGCTTGTCCCCGGAATAGGATCCCAGCCACAGGGTTCTGGCAGAACGAGTCCGCATTTTAACTGGTGAAAGGAGCACATATTCTCGCCTCAAATGCAGATTCTGTAACCGGACAAGGCCACCGGTGTTTCGGTCCGTCTCACATCGGCCGCCGCAGCTTAAGGATGTGTGACTGTCCCTCCGCCGCCACGGGGCTCTCCATGCAGCGCTCCCTCATTGGAGACTCGGAGCTGGGGTGCGTGGGGAATAAGGACGTCACCTCCGAGTGACGTCAAATGTTACGTGTTCTCATTGTGCATACCCCCTCTTTGAAGCATATCACACATGGCAATAAACGAGCGAGTGCGGCGAGCGAGCCCAGCTGCCAGTCCTTGAGGGAATTGCTTCCCTGAGGGAATTCTGAAATCGCCTTCGTTCTCGTCACCCTTCCAGCAGGGCCATGTACGGGGTACCATGGTGGACGGGGATGACGCCATGAACACCACCATCTTTCTCCGAGGTCAAGCAGAAATGCCTCGGAGAAACGCAGCGTCATTTTCGGATTCGGGGGCGTGTTTTTCTTTCTCTCCTTTTCCCATTGGCTGGAATGTTTACATTCCAGAGGAGAGAAAGAAACTAAAAAACACGCCCCCGAATCCGAAAAAGACGGGGCTTAAATGGATAGACGCCCCTCTCCTCCAATGGCTGGCCTCCGTTTAGGAAGCCAGCCAATGGAGAAGAGGGGCGGGTTCAAGCCCCACTACTAGAAAACGTTAAATCTCGCAAAGCGAGACTGCGCAAGCGCAGCCTTTGCTAGCCGGGACCTAAAAAACGTAGCAGTGACAAAATCTTATGCTGCGGCCGCAATGAAAGCTGCTTTTTTGTTTTTATTATGGTGACAGATGGATCAGGAGCTTGGAAGTCATTTTAAGTATTTCTATTACGTCACTTAATATTTGCTGTTGTTGGTATCTGATAAAGAATGCTGGAGAACCTCTGGGGTGCAAGGGGGTAGGGGGGAGGGGCACATGGCGTGAACAAAGAGCCATTTTCTTAGTTTGGCTACAAATACTCTGAATTGTCTAGGCCCATTGGAAAACATCTCAGTGCAAAACTATTATTTCGAGCAACAAATGAAAACAGGCATAGAACATGTAGTCATACGAACATCACAGATCAAAAAAGTTAGCCCACACGCACACGCGGAATAAAAATACCCACATAGCATCAGAAACAAATATAGTATATGGAACCACAGTAATTTTTAATTGAAGTTTTATAAAGCACAAACTTGGCCCAAGGGCATTAGAACACTACATGTTGCAAAAATTTTATATGAGAACTAAACGTTACATTGAGGTGAAGTGATTTGCCCAGAGCGACCAGGAACGGACACCAGGCAATGCTTATCTGCCATGATCTATCTATATATCTGGTTTCAAACACTAAGAACACGCAGATAGGCAGAGACAAAAACAAGTTTGCAAACAAACACAGAGGGTGTCTTGTTGAGACTCCCAGAGGCACACTATCATTCCTCACCATTGCGTCAGAATTTGTTTCTGCCTCTTTCAGCCTGCTAACTGTGGTCCTATAAGTTAATAGAACACGTGTGAGGCCTGAAGCTTTAAACTGCTGAGGCTGCCTTATGGTGCCTACACCCCCACCACCTGACACAGTACTGTGGGTCTATATGGACACCTGGCATACAACTTGTCAAAGGTTCCCAGGTCAGCACTGGTCAGCCTCCTTGTCAACTTGTTTGTATATTGGTTCACTGGAGGTGCGTGTGAAACTGTGATGCACTCTCTGTCCCAACATTACACTTAATGCAACCTAGAGCCTGCATGTTGACTATGATCTTACCTGCCCAGCATTGATGCTGTGAAACTGCCTACATACTCTCATTGCATTACTAGAAGAAAAGCGAGCTGCACAGAACACTGGTACTTGCAAAGACATTAGCTGTAGATGCATGGTTGTGCTCCACTCACAGGAGGAGAATGTATTGCAGAATGGTAAAAGCTGCAGCTCTTTAAGCACTCTAATCAGTCTCAATAGCTCTGAATGGGTTACCGTGTGTGAGAATGAGGTTAAGTGAGTGTGCGCGTGAGTGGGAATGTGGTGTGGGGCTTGTGAGTCTGCCTTTGGCCAAGGCATACAATTCTTGGCTTATAAAGGCACCAATGGCAAATGCTGATGCTAGCAAACTGGATTTTTTACAGAAACAATGGTCCTTGATAAGACTCCGGTTTCAACCGTGAGCAAGCCTTGTTGTTTTGCCTGATTGTCTGTTCTTTTTTGTTTAATGTTCCATGTAGGATACAGGACTGTGTCCCACTTTATTAATGTTTCGCTGAGAATTTCTGAACATATTTATTTATTAAATCTAACTGTCCGGATGGACACTGACTATATAGAAGAGATTGCATTCTATATTCATTTCTATTAATACTGAGTCTTATCAAGGGCCATTGTTTCTGTAAAAAACCACGACCCAAGGTCCTTGTTTTACATAATGGGTACCCTTGTCTTTGTATAAATTTGCTAGCATACTGGAGGCATTAGCAGCTATCTGCGCCAAAATACTGGCCCTGGTATGCTAGATGTAATACTTGGCATGAGGCACCCGTGGAAAAATGCCGACTGGCACTAGCATACTGGAGGAAATTCGCCAAAATGCTGGCTGGCTCGGGCATATTGGAGTTAATTCTTGACATTGGGGAGGACAATCATGGCACACGGGGGCAACTAGGACACAATGCTGGCTCTAACATTGTTAGAGTTAATTTTTGACATAAGGGTCACCCAGGGTAAATGAATGGCACCAACAGTAAACTTGTGGCACTGGCATGTTTTTCCAAAAAGTGTAGCCTGGGCATATGGGCAGCACCCATCACAAAATGCTGGCCCTCACACAATTCAGGACATTTTGACAAATGGGGACACCCATTGCACATTTGTTTGAACAATTGGGTCAACTCATGCAGAGCATCAGGTTACGATGATACAAAGCCTTTGGCTATTAGCAAATGTATTAACATGTGCGGTTTAAAATGCACTAGTAGAAGAAGCCCGGCTTGCTTCACTCTCCCATAATGCATTCAAGACATGTAAAAACACCCATCCACTTTCTAAGCTGATGAGCATCACTGAAAGAACAGCTGCTAAAAAGTGTCTCAATGAACTCTGTTTACTATCTGCAGGTTCCGATGCTTTAGCTTTTCTAAATAAATTCAGCAGTAAAATGAAAACTATTCTGATGAAATAAAACATGACTAAAAAGATGTTTTTAAAAAGTTCTTCCAAGATTTCATTATTGTGAATTCATGAAAAATTATTTTGGGAAAAAACCTTCACCTCTTTGCTTCGCAACGAGTGACAGTGCCTTGCAAATGAATTATAAATCAAAATGTTTTAACAATAAGACATCACTTAAACCAATAACATAATTATTATTCAATATGTATGGTCAATGTCAGTTAATTCATGTGAACGTTACTATTGTTTTTTTAAATCCCTTTTCCTCTTCCTATCACTTATCAATTCATATCTCGATGCAGTATACACTAAGTAAACTATTAAATCATAACCTTTTGTGGTATACATAAATTAGGGTCCCAGTGCTGGTTTGTGGCACTATATAATCCTCAGACACGCTCCTCATTTTTCATATAATTGAAAGAGAAGCATGTGAAGGTCCTCTGCCATATCATGCCAGCACTTTAGAATAGGTAGTGTTTAAAATAGATATTTATTTTTGCAGTGTTGTTATAGTAATATTGCGGTTATTATGGAGCTTCAGCGATATCAGTTATTGTGTTTTCACCAGAATTAAGGTCATGTGACATCACTTCCTGGGGCGATCGATTCAGATCATAGGTCATTTGATGTCTCTTAATGTGTCATTAAGGCCACAGGGTGTGTGCTGTCACTTCCACTACCCCTGGCATTTTGGTGATTTGACGTCCATGTGTATCACTTCCTGTGATAGCGCCAAGCCAAAGGTCATGCAATGTCTTTTCCTTTGATTTCAAGGGGTCCAAAGGTCACGTAATGTCACCTCCTGTGATGTAAAAAGGTCAAAATTCGTGTGATGTCACTTCCTGTGACATCAGGTGGGGTCACATGGCATGTGATGTTAATTCCGCCACCCCTGGCATCTTGGTGAATCAACGTCTATGCAGCAAAGATCAGCCGAATGAAGATTTTTTACTTAAGGTATGAGCGATATATTGTAAGTGCTTGGTGCTCTATTATTGTAAGCCAGTGTTACACATTTCTTTGTCTCAAGACGTCAAGAAGGGAATGGACTACAAACATGCTATTACTGTCTGACCTGGGTCTGTAGTTGCTCTACCTGGTCATAGAGGAGAAGCCTGCTAAGGAATAATGTTCATGCTGTTAACTATAGGTCCTTTGGTGACAACAACCTGTTTTGCTATATGAACCCAGAGCTTTTTAGATAGTAAAGAAATGTCATGACCTGCAGCTCATTTTCCTGTGCAGTTAACAATATGGATACATTTTATTTGCCATTGTTGAGCTGTACCTATGGGAGTTTGTGTTCATTTGAAAGCCAATGCAGTGACCACTAAGCCCTCATTTTCACCAAGCATGTGGGCATTTGTTCATTTGAAAGCAGTGAAGGGACTGTGCACTTGGTGTGCATGTTTGAGAGTTGCACTATGTATTTTATCTTTGTGTTATGTGCATCACGCACTTCTCTGGTGGATTTTCTGACTTAGGGAAAGAACAAGCATAGCTCAATATGTTTCCATTAAATGTGATCACAGTTTTTTGTGTGGATGATGATGCCAGTGTCAAGCCTTGTTTCTGCACCACAAGTTCAAAGTTTAATTTGGACTGGATCAGTGGGACTGGATGTTCAACTTGTTTTTGCTGTGCCTGTATCGTGAGTGCATTATAAGTCAGCGTGCAGCCTCAGAACCGGTCCTTGTGCCTGGTTTGTTTTTCAAATTGCTCTGTCTTAAGCATAGACTAGGAAACAAAGCATATTGTCAAGTTTCCTAATTTTACTGTGTGCAACTTATAGATTTTTTGAGTTAATGTGTGCAAAATAGACAACGCAGTTTCAGCAAAATCAGAGCATGAACACCTTCTGGGCATGTGAATAGGTGCTGAATATGGTCATGATATGGCCCCTGATCCTTCTGTAAGAGGTGACGTAGCTCCTATAGGTCTGCCTTTCAGACTATCAAGATGTAAAACTAAGAATAGGAATGGTAGGTGTAGCACTTTATGGAGAGACATCTTTACACACAACAATCTTGGTTGCCGTTATCCTGATATCTGAGCTTTCAGAAAGCGAAGCTCCATTACATTCTTTTTTTATTTTAACTCTTTTATTAAAGAATAACAGTGTGATTGTAGAAGTACATGATATTGAAAACGTCTATACATACATGACTGTGCATAATTCCAGGTTAGAAAGCAAATTAATTTTTAATTTCTTATTAGATGCAGGTTATCTCACTCCCTTACATTACAGTCTTAATGAAGGAGAGTGACATCATAGTGGTAAGGCTTTCCATGGACTGAAAACCTATTCAGAGTTCAGCGCTACATAGCAACCAGCAGTGAACAGTGAGCCAATGACATACAAGTCATTCTCACAAATGGAAAGTGGGTATATGTCCTTGGATTCCAGGACTTTATGGATGGTTACAAAGCCTTATTTAGTAGCTTTCCGTGGCTAGAGGGGATCATAGTCTCTACCATGGAAATGTGTTTAGAGGTAGTTGCTGCAATTGTACTGCGTTGACAAAAGAGGGCACCAAAGTAGTAAAAGTGCAACAGTTTCTACTGAAAAGCAAATATTGCTTTTGGTGGTGTTTTATATGTTATATTCAGTTTTAACTGAAAAGCTGAAACCTCAAATGTGATTTCCAAACATTTTAAACTAGCTGTTATCATGTCTGAAACAGACAGAGAGTGCGGATGGCAAATGACCAGACTACATATAAACGGATCTGACATATAGGCTATTATCTGTGCCCCAATCCTGATAGCCCTGAGTTTTAAAACAACTTGAACAAGGTCATTTCCAACCTCCCGCCCACCCCACCTTCACACATCATTTTTGTTGATTACTTCTATCTTCCCTTGGATGGCATTCTGGAAAGGAACTCCCAATACAAATTAAGACCATCAAAATCACACAAGTAGATGTATAACATGTGCTCTTTACACATAGTCTCGGGCACATGGAGACTTGTTACTCCGCATACCTATCCCAGCATGCCTCTATCTTGAATCAGACCCCATTGTAAAATTGGTCCTTGTTTCAGACTACATTTTCATGGCTTACATAGCTAGGGGGCCCGATTCACAGAACTAACTTAAGACAAAATCCTAAACTTACTATCGTTTTGGTATTCACAGAAGGCACTTACTCATTTTAGTATTCACAGAAGGCACTTAATCATTGAGGAGTAAGTGCCTTCTGTGAATACCAAAATGAGTAAGTGCCTTCTGTGAATACCAAAACGATAGTAAGTTTAGGATTTTGTCTTAAGTTAGTTCACAGCCTGTATTGTGCCACCCTGGATGTGAAAACGCGAAACCATGACTCCCTGCCTGCCACTCCAGACTGAGGAGAACCTTTAAACTAATGGCAAAGCCCTTACCTCCCTTTTTAAGATACAGAAGTTACTCCTACAGTGGGCCTATCACGCCCTAAGGCAATGTGCTGTATATTAAAGAGTAGGATATGTATTTTTGCATGTCCTAACAGTAAAAACCCCAAATAGTCACATTCACTGATGAAACGTTAGTAGCCCTATTGGTGGATGCAGGGTTACATGCCGACATCTCAGCTGTGTTAACTTCTGATTGGGAAATTGATACTTTAAGGTATCAAAATAATCATTACATTAAAACCTGTAACTTTTGAAGAAATGCAACTTTTAGAAAGTTGCCACTCTGTTGCCCAAGTCTTCCTTTGGCCTCTCGCAGATGCTGGCCACATGACAGTCTTCTGTCCTCCTAGGGAAAGTTTGAATGACTCCCAGGAGTATGAACAATAGAGGCCTGTTGGAAGAGGTGTCACCTCTTCTTGGCAGAAAGCCGCACAGGGTGTGAGTTCAAAATGTGAGCCTTAAATGGGAAGTTGCCTTTGAAGGGCAAATCGATAACACACACAGATTCTGCTCTTTTATTGAGGTAGACAAGCTGGTGTCAGGGCTGGAGGCAGAAAGGGGAGTCAGGTTGCCTAAGCAATTTTTCCATGGGCGTGTAGCCGCCAGGTAACCACACCTCTAGGTTGGGCTACCAAGCTCCACACACCACGAGAGGGGTCCTGCCATCTTGAACGTGGGCAGAATAGTTCACTCTGGGACAGCTAGATGCCACACAATGCAGGAAGTCATCACCAAGCAGGGAGTTCCTAGTAGCCCATTGGATGAAGTATAAGTGCTCAATGTGCAAGCTGAACACACAGCGCACGCAAAACCTGTGTGGATGGAGCAAAGGGATGAGTAAACAAAAGATAAAAAACAGCCAAAAGAAGTAGTAATTCAACTATGTGCATGGATGCCAGTATAAATTAATAGTTCATGAGTATTCCATTGTACAGCATGTATTTAATAAGCATCTTTTTCAGTCGGACAAAATTCCGGCTATTTTATTTAGCTGTTTCATATCTCTTGCACATTGAGCACTTATCCTTCAATTTATATTGGTGCTGCTAATATTTGTTTGAAACATGATATAAAAAATATAATCATTTATTTCTGACTACCATTGGCCACATCTCTTGTAATGAATTTATGTACACCTAATTGGACACTGTTGCAGATACAAGCATAACCCTGGTCCTCCTAGGTTTACGAGTGATAACTGTTCTACATACCACTACATAGCTATGGGTGATCGCCATCTGAAGCAAAACATATGGAAAATGAAAAATGACTTTATGAACAATCCCACAGCTCTGCAGAAGCTTGAAGACTCAATAGACATATTTGTCTGAGAAAATGTAGCATCCCATTCCCCAGCTTGATCCTTTGGCAAGCCCTTAATATTACATGGAGGTGCCTCTCGACAAGAATAATGGTAAAAATGTAAAGATCATCAATCGAAACTAACTACCCTTGAAAATGAAATCAAACAGTGGACATGATGTGATGATTATTTACATCTGAATCCGGTTTAAACCCCTTTTTTAACATTCAATGATGGCTCACTCTGATTACTTTAATTAAGTATTTTAAAATAACTTTCCATTATTACATTGTAAACAATAGTCTTCACTGTTTTTCTTGAAACTTACTTCGCTTAAAAATAGACGTAGGACAACACTGCCTTGCAGGGAGAAAGGTTCTGGAGGGGTAGATTTTGAGATACTAGAGTTTAAACAAGCATTTGCAATGCAAATAGGTCTCGCATTTGTGAGTTAGAGCTATTGACATTGTAAATGGCAATGTTATTTACCTACATGTTTTATTTGTGGAGTGAATGTATGTAGTGTGCAAAATCCCTTGGAAAGGTCTGCACTTCGTAATAAATATATTGAAAAAGACGCAAAGTGTGGATTGTGTCAACGATTGCTTGGCACGTACCTCATGGGTGAAGTGTCACCACACATGCACACCGTGGTGCTTTACTAATGCGAAACTCATTAATAAAAGTAGTGCTTACAGACTAACCATCGGGATCAGAGCATGTGAATCCGAATCCCGGCTTCTCTTTCATTTTCTAGACTATTTGACTCACTCTCCTGCGTCTTGGTTATCCCCCAAAAACTGGGAGGCAATGAAGTTTGCCAAGGGGGTGGGGGGCAGGGGGGCTTCAGGGGTACATGAAAATGTATTAATTGCCTAGTTGTCAAAGGTCGCCCAGTGCTATTAGTTAAAAGTGTGCAGATTTCATTATGATATTAAGAGTACTTTACTCGCATCTATGAGAAAATCGACATTAACTAAACAAAAGGCCAGAATTTTCACAGTGTTTTAGACAGTACTGGTTGCTTAGTTTAATTGCATAAATTTTTTTATTTACTCTTTTACAGAGCATCCAAAGTAGATTACCTAACCCCAAAGCCCCGAGTTCTTAAATGACCCATAGAAGGGAGTGTTTTACAGTTGAGCAAATGTGTCCAAATGTAATTTTGGTAGTGCCATGGAATGATCAGCTAATGAGGTACTCGATGAGCAGGTATTTAACTACACGTTAAAAACGTACGGTATTGTGGCTGTTGTTTGTTTGTACACAACCACCTCTCTGAATGTGTTTATTAACACAGAGCTTCATCTACCAGACAGTGCGCACAGAGGGGCGGCTAAAGCACAGAACAAAATGTATTCATTTATCCTGAGTGTGAAGGCACATGGAAGGCTTTTGTCTTAAATGCTGCCTTCCGATTGGTTTGAGGCTTGTTAGTCCCTCCGCATTCATCATTTGTATCCTTCCACGACTATTGGCCCCTTTACACCTAACACTATTTTCTTCCCTGTCTCCCCACCCCACCTCACCGCCCCCTCCCTCAGTCTGTAACTTCTCACCCTCCCCCGCTCCCCCATTCCCATTTGTGTTTTCTTGCCTGCCGGCACGTCCGTTTTCATCTTTATTATTGCCACCTTGAAATATGCGAGTTCAAGATGCGTGCTGTACAAAAACTTCTCGTGTTTAATGAACTAGATTTTAATGTTACTCTAAATATAATAACATTCGGGATATGCATGGCAACTGACGCCTGTTAATTCACAAATGCCATTGTTGTCAGGCAGGAGGAGCGGCAGTGTTTTAACTCATGCCTAAAACAAGCACTTTTAATAACTTCCTCTCAATTCAGTGCTATAATCTTGTGTACTGAGGTGACGCGCTAAAGAAATGCACTTTCTTGAATTCTGAACAGACATTATCGCACATTTACATCATGTTTACTGCATGATTAACATGCCGATCATTTTCACGTTTCGCCCACTGGCTTGTATATGCTTGGCTCTTCTCCGGCTGGCTCTACCTGCTAATTAATATATTGGCTTGCACACCTCTAACAAAGAGAGATGAATGGATACATGACAGTGAGCCCGGTAGATGGTAGAAAAATAGACTGGTGCAGACACACAGACAAAGTCAGTCTCCGTTGCCTCACGTCAGAATCATCACTTTCAATAACCTGGAAATCTGCCAGCAACTCCTGCATGCCCCAACCTCATCCTCCTCACCTATTCTTAGCAGAAGCGGCAGATTCTGAGCTGTGCCCTGCTGGTGCAGAGGAGCACGGCAGAGTCTGTAGAAGCGCTAGGATCCCTAGCCTCTCCGTGCGGGCACCTAAGCCTTCCGAGTGCCTTCACACTCAGGATAAATGAATACATTTTGTTCTGTGCTTTAGTCGCCCCTCTATGAGCACTGTCTGGTAGATGAACCTCTGTGTTAATAAACACATTCAAAGAGGTGGTTGGGAACAAACAAACAACAGCCACAATACTGTACGTTTTGAACTTGTAGCTAAATAACTGCTCATCGAGTACCTCATTGGCTGATCATTCCATGGCACTACCAAAACTACATTTGGACACATTTGCTCAACTGTAAAAGACTCCCTTCTATGGGTCATTTAACAACTCGGGCTTTGGGGCTAGGTAACCTACTTTGGATGCTGTGTAAAAGAGTAAATACAAAAATTAATGCAATGAAACTAAGCAACCAGTACTGTCTAAAACACTGTGAAAACTGACACGCATTCTGGCATTTTGTTTAGTTAATATCGACTTCCTCATAGATGCGAGTAAAGTACTCTTAATATCTTAATGAAATCTGCACTCTTTTAACTAATAGCACCGGGCGACCTTTGACAACTAGGCAATGAATACATTTTCATGTACCCCCGAAGCCCCCCTGCCCCCGTCCCGTTGGCAAACTTCATTGCCTCCCAGTGTTTTGGCGATAACCAAGACGCAGGATAGTGAGTCAAATAGTCCAGATTTGAAAGAGAAGCCGGGATTCAGATTCACATGCTCCGATCCTGATCTCGTTGTTTAGTCTGTAACCACTACTTTTATTAATGAGTTTCGCATTGTTAAAGCACCACAGTGTGCATGTGTGGCGACACTTCACCCATGAGGTACGTGCCAAGCAAGTGTTGACACAATCCACACTGCGTCATTTTCAATATATTTATTACGAAGTGCAGGACCTTTCCAAGGGATTTTGCACACTACATACATTCACTCCAAAAATAAAACGAAATTGCCATTTACAACGTCAATAGCTCTACCTCACAAATGCGAGACCTATTTGCATTGCAAATGCTTGTTTTTCGGAGGATTCCCAGAGCGCATGCTTCCCATGTGGATATGTTCGGGAGATTGACTGTCGCTCGGAGTGTATGGTGTACCCTATCCCAATATTGTTGTATGATGTGGCAGTCCCAGAACATATGCCTAAAGTTCGCCTCCGAAGTTTGACAGCGGGGGCACGCAAAATGTGTGTCGGGATAGAATCAATTGAAGGCCACTTATGTATTGATTTTGATCCTGTGTATGGATTTGCACCAAATTTAGCAACTGCTTGGGGTAGCTAGGGCCTGGAATAATCATTTTGATCAGTGCAGGGGAAAAAAGTCAACAGGATGAAAATCGAAGTACTTTATCATTTCAGTTCTCACTAAAATATTTGCTCTCGCTCACAGCCTGAACCGGTGAACCTATCTATATCAAACTTGACATGAAAGTAGAAGTTTACTCAAAAAGGGTGCTTTTGTTGGTTTTTGGTGTAAAGTCGTTATTTAGTTTGTGAGAAATAAGCGTTTAAAAGTTGCAGGGTGGGTTTCAAACGGTTAACACTCTCGTATTTCCATGCTGTTTGGGACTCACAAATCTTTCGCAAATCCAGAAATTCGATAAAAAGGAACCTGATTGGACGACACAGCCTTTTCTCCCATTGTCTCTGTTGGACGCGTGGTTCCTAAGTAGATCCTAGGGATGCCGGCCCCTGTTTCTATACCTTTGGGGTGATGAAGGAGAAATGTGCCCCTCCCCCTTTGCCTAGGCAAGGGTGCTGGAGAATCTAAAAAATACAAAATAAATAAAGAGTGGGCAAGCTGGCATCCGCTGTTCTGCCCTGTTCGAAATAAACTCCGATCCCAACTGGGAGCAGGGCAATAGGAGCGGGTGGTAGGTGACCTGCTGCTTCCTAGCTGATTCAATGCTGCACGTCATGGTGGACTGGGTCACCAGTCAGCTCAATGCATCACCTGCCACCCTTTTTGGCATGGGTTACCAGACACTAAAGGAGTGGGTCACCTGCCACGCACCCCTGTGCCATGTTCCCCAACTGGATACAGATGCGGGAGCAAGAGGAGGATGTCCCACTCCTCTGTGGTACGCGCAATGATGCAGACCACAGCACAGCAGGTTAGCTGGCATGCCAAGTTTAGTTCAGGTCCGTCTAGGGAAGAGTTACCCCTAAACAAATAAACAACGTTGTCATTCCTATTCACCTTACCATAAACATTTTTGCTTGCCGCTACAGTGAAAACTGCTAAATAGAATCATACCAAACTTGGTATTAAACCTCAACGTGCCCCTACAAAAGTCCACAAATAGTCTCTGGTAATTTGACCCTCATAATGTATCAAAGAAGCCATCAGCGTATTACCCTAAGTATTCTAACTGCCCCAAGCACCTCTTCCATAAAGTTCAGGGCATTTAACCAGCCGCTTTGTTCATTTCTTAGAAGCTAGTTGAGTCAGCTGTTCTTCCTGATGAATAAGAGATATCTTCTGAACATCAAAAATATTTTAGTGTTAGTTGCAAAATAATTCTACCTTATCTGCTGCGTTGATGGTTAGCTTAATCAACAACCCCCCCTCACTCTGGGCATTCTCTTCTCTGTCAATTTTGTCCATTGGGTTGCCACCCGCCTAATATCTCTGTCTGAATCGTGATAAACAGTTTTCTACTTTGTCATTTGCTAGCACTTTCAACTTACCTCTGAATGCTGTAACCTTTCTCATAGGATCTGTGAGGCTGTTGTTTGTGTTTTGATTCCAAGGATGCTAATGTTGTGGACACCACCAGCCAGACAGCGTCCCTTATTTTCCATAAGTTATCCATTGCTTGCAACAAATGACCCTTGCGGCTGCTCACATGAAAAGTCAAACCATGCGTAGGCCTCGAGCACATGGAAATAGGAAGTACACACTACATCCATCCTGGTGGCATGGAATCCAGATATTGCAAAGTTGCAATGGTTCCAGTGCCATCTTATTCTCCTAAGTGTTACTGGTTTCCAAAGCATCCAGAGAGGGAAATCATCTACCATGACCCTTGATTAGCATCAAAGGCCCTTTCTTGTCTGTTAAAGTGTGTTCATGCTGAAATGTGAGGTGTGCCTCAGTCAGTAGGCCTATGATCCCAGTTTTGGTCTTGGCCAAGGCAAAGTGATGGACTGCGAACCCTTCAAAAGAGGTTGTTCTGTGCTCCCTTCTCAAAATGTGAGTTTCTTGTACAAGTGCTAGGTCAGCTTATCGGCGGATTCTTATAGGCTGGGAATCATGGTGCAGTGCATTGAAGAAGTATACATTAACCATAATCATAATAGAATAGGAACGTAATAAAGTAGGGCACCAACCACTTCCATAAACAGGGTATAGACTCTACACTAGCAGCATTTGATCACTCTTTATAAATGTTTCAACAGATTCATTAGGAACCCATGGCCCCTGAGATAACTCCATCGGACTACGCTTCACCTCTAATCAAACCCCTAAACAACCCAACCACCTCTGATAATGCAGTCCTACCAGAAAAACCAAAATAAATCAAAGCCGGTAGGAAGGGTGACCCAAATGATCCACTTCACTTGGCTCACCTGCTACCCACACTACCCTTATAGTAAACAAAACCCTTTCACCTCCTTGTTCAGACCCCGAGGAGACCCACAAGGAGAGCTGTTCATCATCAATCTAATAACAAAAGTGTTATACCAAAGCTCTCATATGCAGAGGATTGGACCTATACGGTGATAGTGTCATATGTGAGAAGCTTCCTTACAGGCCCCAACCCACATCATTGTCCACCCCCATCCCGGTAAGGGCAAATGGGGCATATACTGAGAACATCCTTCCTTTATGGTTCAGAAAGAAAGAGCCAAATTATTTACTCCTTCATCAGTTCAAAAGACTACAATAACACAAAAGCATACACAAGAGCTGGCCCAGCACCCATCACAAGCCCCATGGGCCTGTGTCCAACACATCCAGGACATTGAGTCTCCACAATGTATCTCCAAAAGGATATGCATCCATCCAACAGCCAATACCTGCATCAACCCAGGTCAGCTTTTGCCAGCTGAGGACCTCTGTTGTTCTAGTATTCCTCTGAAAACCTCTTCTCTCATATCAAACCGTCTTCCAGTGCCACAGGGTAGGACAGCTACAACCTGGACCCTCTGTTCTCTGCTTCAGATTGAGGCTCATACCCAAAACACAGCGTTTCTCTTGTAGCGAGATAGTGTTGTGAATGATCCTATTTCATTTAAACATTAGCTAAGGGTAAAGTCCAGGTGTACTTCACATACTCAGCCCTCATTTCTTTGTAGAAAGGTCACCTTAGGGTGTTCTCGACAGAGCTGGACCTCACAGTCACACAATGAAACCAGATCTGAATTGTCATCTCTTTACGGGACCTTACTTTTGTAGCAACGGAAAGTCATCAAGATATTTTTGCCAAATTTTTCATTTGTTAGTCCTTCAGCTCACACTGTTCACTTTGCCCAGTACTAAACCCCCACTGCCAGTTCCAGAAAGACAAGCAGGCGTAAATCTCTCATGCTTGAGGTGATTTATTTATCTTCAGTGCCCGCCTACATGTTCCTGATGCGAATGCTATTCATTCTGTAGCAGTTGAACAAACTTTTGTACTTTTTGATACAGTAATGCAAATGTACCTCATCTGCTTCATGGTGATTTTCAGTGTCTGGGATGAGCTTGGAGGCTGGTATGTCATTGCCTTCTCAACTGTGTTTATGCGTTTGATTACACCATCAACTTCCTTTACTACTGATTCTAGTTTCGCCACAAGATCATACTCCAACTTCTTGAGGTCATCTTTCATCGGGACTATAAAAACACACCATCTTCATGGATGGAGTTGAATGGTCAACCATGTTGGGTGAATAGGTTCCGGATGAGTTAACCAGTTTCCATGAAATTCCAAAAATACAGCCTCCTCCTTTTTCAGCTCAATATTTATCCGTAATCTGCTGCCAAATACAAATAGGACATAACCCAGTCCTTCTCCTTCATTCCACAAGAACAACATGATTGCATTCACCAAAAGCCTCTCCGGCAACTAGGGTGGTCTGTAACATCATAGGCATCTAGTGGGACACTAGCTAAATCTAGGATTATGAGAGGTTGGGGACAAGCTGAGATGCAATATCTTAGGTTGGCTTCCAGGCCACACCCCGCTGAATCACTTTTAAGGCACTGTGCATGACATAAAGTGCACACCAAGAAATTGTACTGGAGTTCCTCCAACTAAAATGCCAGAAAATTTAACAAACCCAATCAGTGAGGACCTCTCTTCTCCTTCTAGGTCAGCAAACATCGAAGCTCCCCACCCCCTATATAAGGAAATTAAAAACATTAACTTCTAGAAGGCCGCGGCTCTTGAAGATCCACACCGATGAGGGATTCTTAAACGTTCTATAAGACACCACCAATCAGCCATGAAACATAGAAAGTGTCAACAAAATAGCCTACTCCAAGCAACTGTAGTCTGATACATAAATTATTTAATTGGATGGGAGAGTATATTTTTCCCTTATAGACTTGATGGGTGATTTAAGATCACCAATTTCACCTCGCAATCCAACATTTATGTTCTTCCCTCAAATAGTGTGATTTCTAAGTTTGCGCACACAACAGGTCATTATCATACAGTTTCATATGAATGTGTTCTGCTTCCATTGGACTCAAGTTAGTTACCTGGATTGTATTCAGTTTCTGTTCACTGAACCTGAGGATATTGTTAATGATTATTTTTTGCAGGTCTCCTGAGGTACCATTCATCAAACATTTCTAGTATTTCACTGTTTATAATCTACTACAATGAGAAAAGATTTGCTTACCTCCGTGGTGAATAAGTTGTGCTTCCTGCACCCGGAGCTCATGAATACTAATGGTATGTTATAGTGGGATACCCTCCCTCCCCATACCAAACATGCACAGAGTAAGGCAGAATCACTTCAGGTGATCAACACTGAGAGAGATAACCACAGGCGAGTCCAACAAATGTACTGAACGCCTCCGTTGCAGGATTGAGAGTGGTGGTATGTGGAGTGGTGCTCGATGCGCTAGGGGCCTTATGAGCCACCACAACCACAGCCATATTAGCTGGGTAACCTCCCCAGAGGGATTTACAGGTGTGCAGCAATTACAACCATCTCTGAGGCCCCAGGGTCACAGTGGCTCAAGAAACCGATAACACAGATCCACCCTCAACAGATCCACCCTCACCGGAGTACCACCGCTCTGTTCTCACACTGAAAGAAGATAGCGTGGCCATTGAGTGTTATTACAAAAGCGTATGCTAGCCTGTGTACCAAGAAGTCCTAACTACTTCTCCTCAATGATTGTGTGGTTAGAGCGTCTGTCTCATGTTCCTATTTGATGGGTGATCAAATTCTGGTACTGATAGTGAGGCAAGGGTCATCAAAGGGATCCTCCACCTAGCACTGGGAAAGCAACCTGTGAGATGCTTCTCAGGACCATACGTCAGTGTACACTTCTTAAGCCTACATGCCTAGAGGGGCTGCTCTTAGCCGGATTAAAACCTGTGGTGGACCCTAGGCAGTCGATTTTTCGGGCCCCCCTCGCAAATTATCTCCTAATACGTTTTTAATTTTACCAATCAACAATTTTAATAAACTAGTTTTATTACACAAAACTAAACAGTAACAATTATTAATGTTATTAAAGAAGAATTAATTAGAAACAATTTATGAAAGCTTGATTTTAATTTTCTTTCAAGATCAAATCAATATTATATTGATCCGTTGCTGCGGGCCCCTAAAACAAGTAGGACCCATAGGCCGGTGCCTACTTTGCCTATTTGGTAATCCGGAACTGAGGCTGTTACTTTGTGACAAGTTTCTTATTACTAAAATACAGTGTCAGAAGGAAACCTATTAGAGCAATAGTAAGTGTCCAATTAAGTAACTTAATGGTGCGTCACTGTAGATTAAATTAATTTTATCAATGTCCTTCTACGTAATTTAATATCCTTCTCCTACGTAATTAAAAAAGCAAACAAGTGAGTTGCTATTTTTTGTTTATTTTTTCAAAAGTATTGTCAACATGATTCGGCAATCAATTATGTGCCAAGAGATAAGGCCCACATGTCCCGACAAAAACAGTCAGTGTAGTCTCACAAGTGCCACACAGAATGTATAACACTAATGACCCTGATGCTTTAAAAAATAAAGGGCCTGATTCATAAAGGGCCTCCGCACTCGTGGCAGTCATGGGGGAGTCTCCGCACTCAGGGCGGAATCTAATCTCTGCACTGAGAATTCTTATTGCTGAGATTCCGCCAAGTGCGGGGCCTCCGCCATGAGTGCAGAGGCCCTTTGTGAATCAGATCCAAAGTGATATAGACAGCAAATTGCCCGTTATCAGTCACTGTCCTTAATCTTTTTTTCCAGTTATCCCGCTAAAAAGGAAAATAACATGCATTCTTAATCATTGTTTGTCTTGAAACTGTTGTATTGTGATCAGACAAATAGCTGGAAATCCAAACTTCAAGCTTGCATTCAGTAGCATACGCATGTATGTATATAGTATTTCTAAAGTTAGTTCATAGCCAAAAGGCAACGGAGCGAAGTACATGATCAAAGACGAGTGTAAGGTCAGTGATTAATAGGGAGGAAGCAGTCGCAATTTCTTCCAGATTTCGCCTCGTTCAGCTCAAAATTCTCCAGAGAATCTATGTCTCTGGACCCAGACTGGTACACATGGATAGGGCGACAGATGGGCTATGCAGGAGACAGTGTGGCCTCGAGGGCTCCTTTCTACACATTATATGGGAGTGTGGGCGGATTCAGGAATATTGGAAGAAGGTGCACGAGTACAGTTTTGGCACTTGTGATCTGAGGCCAAGAGGTGTCTCTTCAACGTGTGGGAACCCACAGACCTTAACAGTAAAGACAAGTTGTGAGCAACTTTGGGTCAAATAGTGGCCAGAAGAAACATCGCTCGATTATGGGGAGCGACAGCACCGCCTACACAAGCAGCTTGGAAGGCAGACATGGACTGGTGTATGGTGAGGGAAAAAACTGTCTATGTTGCCCGTGGTTGCCCCCAAAAGTGGATTGCGGTTTAGGGCAGATGGAATGTATTTCATGGAAATGTATGTGACCCCCCTGTTCTTCCTTCTCTAGACGATCCAACATCGCCATAATCATAAAACCTTCATGTCTCGCTGTGTATAGAGTGCTATAATGTGTAACAGTCAAATCTCCAGAACTGTACAACTGGGGCTAATGTGTCTATGTAAAGAAGTGACCAACCTGTTCAATAAAAAATAATTTATATAAAAATTAAAAAAATAGGGAGGAAGCTGGGTTGTGGACAGTTAGTGTATTGTGATGTGATGTTCTTGATAGAGGTAAGTCTGCAACTCTTTCCAAAATTAGAGCAGCATTGGGACAGTCCTGATGGATAAGGGGATGTTGTTCTTGATCCTGGGTGCTTAGATGCTGTCTTGCTTTTCTTTTTTTACACTTTTTAGTCTGCAGTCTGATGATGCACTGGCTACGGGTGTGCTGAGGACCATCAGAGATGGTGAGTCTGTCTGCAAGATAAGAGGGGGTACAGGATGTGATAACTTTGTAAATGAGGCAGCTAGTTTTGAAGATGATGCAGATCGGCAGGGGGAGCCAATGGAGTTTCCTCAGGATGGGAGTTATGTGATCATATTTCATCAGGCCCTGCTGCGGTGTGTAGGATGCTCTTAAGGGGTGCCAGTGTGAAGCCTAGGAGGCCATAGAGCAGGGTAATACCACAATTCAGATGTCATTGTTCAGGGGCTTCAACAGCAGTTCTAAAATCGCTTTCATGAGAAAAGGGCTGACTTTCTCTAGAAGAGAGAACTGTTGCCAGTTTATATTTGTGTTTTTTGATAATGTGAAGGGTGAAGTTGGTGTCCAAGGTGAAAGTGACTTGGCATGTAGTTCACATTGGGATTTGAATGCATCAAGTTTCATGTCATTGTTCTAGGTTTGCACTGTATTTTGGTTTTGTTCTTGGCTAATAGCAGAACTTCTTTCTTGGCTGGGTTGAGCTTCAGGTAGGTACTGGACATACAGGTTTGGATAATGTGCAAGTAGTGTTTGAGATGTTGGTTGTCTGAAGCAGAGGAGACTTCCAAGTAGAGTTGTGTATCATCTGCATATTGGCAATTTTGATGCTCTTATCTGTAAGTGGAGCACCAAATGTTTCCATGTAAAGGTTGAAGGTGAAAAGAAATAGTATGGAACCATGGGGGACTCCACAGGTGATAGGGATCTTTTGGAACCTGGAGGTACCCATCTGAACAAACTAATGTTGGTTGGAAAGTTAGGAGGAGAACCAGTGAAAACATTTAGGTAAATCCCATTTGAGACTCTGGGATGCATATGATGGTGGGATGATTGATTGTGTTGAAGGCAGCTGACAGGTCCAGCAATATCAGGAGGAAAGGGTCATCTTTATCAGTGGACAGTCAAGTGAGCATCATCTATGCTGTGTAAGGCAGTGGTCTGTGTGCTGAGGTATGATCTGAGGCCAGACTGATAGTTGTGCAGGAGAATGTTAGCACTGGTATGATCTTGGAGCTCAATATAGACTGCTTTTTTAATTAACTGCCGATTAAGGATAGAGGAGTGATGGGCCAGTATTTGGCCAGGTTCAAAGGAATCTAGTTTAGGTTTCTTTAGGAGTGGGAGGATCTTGCTTGTCTTAAGAGCTTCTGGAAAGATGCCTTGAGTAAGGGAGGCATTGGCAATGTTAAGCATGTTTAAGAGAGCATCCCCAGAGAGAGCTTTTATGAAGGATGTTGGTAAGACATCATCTTCATAAGAAGTGGCTTTGAGAGATGAAAGAGTTAGGTCTCTGAGGGCTAACCGTTGTGGGATTCTACAGGTAGGGGATGGAGTAAGAGATGCATTTATTTCACTGAAGAATAGGTTGATTGCATTGCACTTTTCTCTGGAGTGAGGAATAGGTGGATCCAGCAAGAGGTTGACGCAGAGCTTGGTTGTCTTTCACAGCGTACTTCCTCTGTTGGTGGCTTCATTGATGGTGTTGGTATAGTACTTTGCTTTGTCTAATGTGATAAGCTGTTGCATGTTGCACAGAGGGTCTTAAATATCAAGAGGTTATCTGGAGTTCTGTTTTTCTTCCCTTTTCTTTCCTGTCTGCGGGTGGATTAGCAAGTTATTTAGAGTGTCAGAGTGCTGAAGACTTTGGCTCCCACCTGTGTGTTGTAATTGAGGCATGGATGTTCACATAGTTTTCCAAAACATTGTTGAGGTTGTTTAGAAAGGTGCTGCTGTCAGATATTGAATTGATAGGGTAAGAGATGAGTTCAAGCATAATGTTGTCTATGGAGAAGTCTTAGAAGCATCTGAAGGGTTTGTCTTCTCTTTTGTGTTGACATTGGTTTGTTGATAGGAAGCTGAGCAGGGAGACAAGGGTGGTTGAGTGGTCGGTCCAGTCTAGAGGACTGGGGTTGTATTGGATTATTGGGGATGTTGAGAAGACAAGGCCTGGGATAGGGTCTTTGGACTGTGTCGGTTATGTGACATGTTGTACTATGTTGAGTGTATCAGTGAGGTTGAAGAGGGTGTCTCTTGTTTTTTTATTTTTAGCTTGTGTTGTATAGGAGGTTGAAGTCACCCAAGCGGGTGGACTGGGCATGTCAGATGGATGAGGGGGTGAAGGGATCTGAGAATTCATCAATGGACTCCTTGTTCTGCCTGCCAAAGAGGCCTCTAGATGAGATAAAAGGTGGCAGTGTGAGGTGCAGAGAGTGGAACATGACATGTCAGCAGCTTTGTGGAGTTGAGTATTGCTCACTTACTTGCTTGCCTAGGGTGCAGGACCAAAAGGACTTATGAATAACAGCGCAGCCTTCTCCCTTCCTATGTGCTAGGTCCACACAATGGACACAGTAGCCTGTGGGAAGAAGGATATCTAGGCTGTACGAGGATGTGAGAGTGAACCATTTTTCTATAATGAGGAAGGCGTCAAGCTGGTGATAGGTGATGAGGTCTGTGATGTCTAGTGCATGGAGTACTGCAGAGAGAGCTTTAATGAGCATGAGTTGGAATGTGCGTTCGGTAGTTTAAGGATGTGTGGCAGTCATATGGGTGTGTATGAGGTTAGGTCTGTTTGTTTTGAGAATGTTATACAGATGTCTCTAGTCTAGATTGGGGTGTGAATGTGGGAATTGACAGTGAGGCACATGATTTGATCTTATTTTTTATAAGTTTCAGTGGAAGAAGGGTTGTGGTCGAAGGATCTATGTGTCACCATTTTCTGTGCACGCCCGTAATGGGGGATGTTCTGAACTGTTGACTGAAGTAAGGAGAAGGCAATAAATTGTCACTTCCTGTGAGATAGTGGATGGGAAATGTAGTGATGTAACTTTCTGGGCTAATGGATGATGGCAAATCCAGTGATGTTTCTTCTTGTACAGAAGGATTATGGGAAATGCAGTGATGTCACTTCCTGAGCAGATGGATGATGGGAAATAAAGTCCACTTGTTTGGCTTCATATTCTAAAGACTGTTTTGTGGTTAAAGCAATGATGTGCATAAGAATCATGGGAAATCCAGTAGTTGCTTCCTGTGCAGATGGCTCCTATGCAGATCGATAATGGGAACTCCAGTGATGCCACTTCAATTCAATTCAATTTCAGCTTTATTTCGACTTATTTTGTCATAAAAGCAACATACATAAGTTAAAAACATAATACACAATCCAAAGTTCCAGGCAATATTAGTGGGGGTCAATCACAATCAATTCTATCACAGCTATGCTAAAAACATATAAATTAGTTAAAAAGCCAGATAATATATAAAAGATTATTATAATACATTTTGCAAAGGGGAAAGGAGTAAAATTCACAATATCAAACCAACCAAGAACATTAACTAACCAGCCTTTAAGTATTATAGCTTGCATCCTTTCTTTTTCCTTATAAGATATACATTAAATAGGAATCTACTTAGACCAAAGACTATTAATTGTGAAGTATTTGCTTTAAATGTACGTTCTGCCTCTTTGAAAAACCTAAACCCCAGATTTATACACAGGGGTTTAATCCATCGAACTCTTGGCTTTTTGTAAGCTGGGCAGAAAAACAATACGTGAGCATCATTTTCTATTGCTTTTTGTGCGCAAAGGGTGCACAATCCACTTTCATCTTCATTGCCCCTCCAACTACTAGTGTTTGCAGCAATCTGTAAAACTCCATATCTGTATTGTAGATACAGTGTTTTAGCTAGTGGTGGTCTTATCTCGTCCATGAATTGTTCGAATATAGGAGTATCCTTAACAGATAAGAATTTCTGTGACAATGTACCCAGTGTAGTACTAGTGGATACTTCATTCTTTACGTATACCCAAAAAGCAGATTTCAAAAGATTTTTTGAGGTTGGTAACATATTCTGAGGGTTTTCCCAAAAATGAGAAAACCCAAGCTTTTTGAACCACTGGGAAATATGTTTTAACCAGGGGATACTTCTATATTCATCAATCCTGATTATTTCTAGCAGTCCATTCTTGTAGTCGCTCAGCTCAGGGGTTGTCCATAATCTAATCCAATAGAGTAATGGCCTTAGTGTGGCTTGATGATCGGTTCTTTTAAGATTGATATCCAGAAAAACTGGAGTTATCGGTGTTCTTACTGGTATTTTGAGTAACCTGCGTATGAAGGTGTTCTCTTCCTTCCTGAAGGTGTTGTTACAGGAATAACCCCAGACCTCGGCGCCATAAAGTGCTGCTGATTGGGCCTTTGCTTTGAATAATTCAAGTGCCGGCGTAATTGATTTAGATTGGCTACTGCCGTGCACCTTTAGGATGGGCATTGAATTTTGTTTTAAAATTAAATTACTTTTTTCCAATTGCCCTTTCCAATTGGGTATACTATCCAGCATAATACCCAGGTAATTAAAACTCTCGACATATTCCAGCTTCTGGTTATTTAAGGCCAAATTCTTTCTAAAGGATTTCTGAGGGTTTATGGACATGTACTTTGTTTTAGATGAATTAATTTCTAATCCCTTTTCCACACAGTAATTGTTAAAAGTATTTACTAGGTTTTGTAAGCCTTGCGGGGTTTGCGAGATGAGAATTGTGTCATCAGCAAAAAGCAATGCGGTGACTACCTCATCTGCTAATTTCGGGGAGTCATGTTTACAATCTTTTAGATAGTTAGGTATATTGTTAACATATAAAGAGAAGAGTGTGGGCGCCAGCACACACCCTTGGCGAACACCCCGATTCACAGGGATCTCTTTTGAGATTTCTCCTCCCTTACCCCATCTAACTCTAGCATAGTTTCCTGTGTGGAGTCTAATTATTTCCCTGAGTAGCTCACTGGGGACTGCAATGTCATTGAGAGTGGACCAAAGTAATTTACGGGGTACAAGGTCGAAGGCAGCCCTTAAATCGATGAATGCTACGTACAAGCTTCCCTTTCTTATATTAATATATTTCCAGCAAATACACATAAATCTAAATACTTGGTCTACTGTGCTGGTTTTTAGCCTGAATCCTGCTTGGTATTTAGTTAAAATCTGTTCCCCTTTTATCCACAATAAAAGTCTATTTAAAATATGTCTGGCGAAAGTTTTCTGTAAAAGATCAATTAAACTTATAGGGCGGTAATTTGCTGGGTCGTAGCGATCCCCTTTCTTAAAAATTGTTACAATTTCAGCCCCTTTCCATGAATCAGGAATTGGTGTCCCGGCCACTATAGAGTTACATAAAAAATTAATGTAGGGTCCCCAAATTCCTGCATCATGCTTTAGCAAGTCTCCGGGGATTTTATCGGGGCCTGGTGCTTTGCCCGTTTTGATAGCCTGAAGTGCATCAACAGTTTCTTCATGGCTAAAGTGTAGACGGGTATTATTATCAAATAATCTATTTATCTCGATGTCATCCATGGCCATCTCCTCATTTGTATTGCAATATAATTTAGAGAAGTGATTGCACCAGGTTTCTTCATCAAGATATATATCCCTAGATGAACTGCCTTTTTTATTCCCTTTGGAGATTAGATTCCAAAATGTGGCCTGTTCTTTCTGGTGGGCTGCAATCAAAAGGTCATCCCAGAGAGCATCATCCCAGGCTTTTTTTGCTTGGGACAATGTCTTTTTATATGCTAGTCTACTATCTTTGATTCCCTGTGCGTCCTTTACTTTTACAGCCTGAATCAGATCATTTTTAGCATTGCGACAATCTTTATTGTACCATTGGTTTGTTGTCGCTGGATAGTTATCTTTCTGACTCAGGTCCTTTTTGTAGCTTTTGCTTAGATGAGGGATCAGTGCATCTACAAGTTTATAATGTAAGTTAAGGACATCCTGGGTACCTAGAGCAAGCATATGACTTCCTTCCAATATATCAGCAAATGAGTTATATATATTTATCATCGTTTCGTCTTTAGCCAGAATGTGGGGCCACTTAATAGCACGTCTATTATTGGAGACCTGATGGTCTCCTACAGGGACATTTAACGGGTCTATCATACTTATTTTTTGTACGAAAGGTTCTGAATGTAACCATAGATGGAGGGGGAAGTGGTCACTCTCTGTTCTATGGTCTATTTTAAAATCTATTATTAGATACCATAGATTCATGGAAGCCATTAAAAAATCTATATGAGACCTATAATTTCCCCTACCAAAGGTTGGAGCCGCTGGTCTATCTGACTGGAAACGGCCATTACACGCCCTTAATTCATGGTTTACAGTAATTTGTAAAATCTGCATAGCTGCTCTTGAATTTTTTACCATATTGTTGGACTCTACAGAAAGGACATTATTAGCTATATCCTGTTCTTCGAATAAAGTGTCCAAGCCCAATATCGGCTCATATTGACAGTTAAAATCTCCACCAATAATTACCTGCTTACTTGGACTTAAAGTATTTAAAAAGGAGTCAAGGAGGACTATCACCTGTGAATCTTTGCTATGGGGATGTGGTCTATTATAAACATTTATTAAATATATTGTTTCTTTCCCTATGGTTGCCATTCTTAATCCCATTATATCTGGGGAATCAATCGGCAGTAATGTGATTTCTGCCTCCACAGTAACCCTTATCCAAATCACCAGACCCCCAGATGCTCTTCCTCTCACAGATGGCACTGCACCCCGACTAAAAGTTTTATAACCCAGTCTATGAGGTTTTTCTATGGCCCAGGTCTCCTGGAGAAGAATAATGTCAAAGTTTTCAATGTAGGAGCACCAACCCTCATCCTGCATATTCCTTGTTACCCCTGCTATGTTCCATGATATTAATCTAACAGATGGGAATTCAGCTACACCGTCCGCAATAGTATGTAATACATTATTTCCATGCGGTGGTGAATTTACGGTGGTTGGACCCCCATCCTTAGTGTGCTTGATACCGCATTGTCTCTTCTCACCCAAGCTAGCAACACTTGCCACGGGGCCCCCCACCCCTATTTGAGCAATTTCGTCACTAGGTTCCACAGTGGACAAAGTCATGTTTCCACCTTGGGTTGTTAGCTTAGTCTTCCTATCTGACACAGGGGGAGGAATTAGTCAATCATTCATATCCAAGGTGCTTAGTGCCAAGTACCTATTATTTGTGTTAATCTGGAAAGGTAAACCTTGGAAAACATTTTGAGATATACTCGGAGTGGTAATCTGCTTGCCCCTAGCTAAATGCTGGTAGAAATAGCCTAGAGGATGTACACCCACACTATTCTCTGTCGGTGCCAATGACGCTGCTCTAAGTAGTACGGTCGCCACGTGTTGAGGATATTTGAAGTTGATAATTATGCAATCACCTTTACAAGCTTTCCTGGCACTCCCAATCCAGGGGACCCGTCTAGTTGATAGAATCTGTTCCGAATAATTGACAGGGAACCCACAGTTGTGGTTTATCCAGGAAACGGTTTTCCGTTTAAGGGAATCGTGTGTTTCATTTTGCACCTTGGACTGCATAATATCTAGAGGTGGCACATTTGTAAGTACTACAACATATGGTTCACATTGAGGGGGTAGATTAGTAGAGCGAGTTTTCTTGGCTTGAACCGTTGTCCAACCTGTAGAAAGTAGATCTGTGTCCGGGGCGGTTATTTTATCCGACATCTGGTTGCTTAATGTAGAATTAGATGGGAGGATGTTCTCCTTAATCGGGTCTTGTACATTTCTTCCCTCTTGCTCATTAGACCCACCCTGTGATTTGGTCTGAGTGTTAATCAATGAGGATAGGGAGCCACCTAATCTAAGCACTTCTGCTGATAATATATCTATTTTTTCAACTAGTGGTTTTACCACTGCCTCTAATTTGTCCTCAAAGGCCTTAATAATACAGGACATAGTATTTGGTGAAAATATATCTTTGCCACAATTTTCAGTCATAGTCCCCTTTTGGGTGAAGGGATTTTTTGGGGTAGCTTGACAATTCGATTTATGCTGTACCCCACCTCTATTTTGTTTCGTTTTTCTACACTCCCTTACCACCCTTTTTTTTGGGGAGCATTCGGGATGAGGGTCAATTCTAGTTTCATCCAACAAATTCAGGGGTGCGGTGTTGGGGTCTACGGGCGTAGGTAAAGGACGCTCTAAGACTACAGGAGAGTCAGGGAGCGCCGTAAACTCTGTTAACAAACACTCAGTCGCTGGGACATTAGGCACCACAGTATTTGTAATAGTATTACCACTGTTACTCAAAGAGCCTAAATCGATAAGAGTAGTATTTTCGCGTCCCAATGACTTCCTTCTGTCCTTGTTAATTTGGCTTACTACTTTCACAAGGTAGTTATCCATAGTTGAATATTTCTTTGCCATAAATTGACAATATGGATCACACTGAGGTTCAGAGGCCTATTGCTTAACTGTCTATGGTCACCCTAATTGCCCCGCACTTTGCGCTTCGAAATATATTACTTAAACTATCACCACATTTTCAACACAGTAAATAATAAAATCTAGGTTGGGTCACACACAAAGAAATGGGCCTAACGTCTATCCTCTTATTCAATTATAAATGTGTATATTAGGCCAAAATAGTGGGTGGGAACACTGTCTAGATCTATCTACAGTTAATATGTTAAAGCGTATCATGGAGCCTCTGCCAGTAAAGTTTGGTAAAAGCACCGAGCAAGCCAGCAACCGGTTGGACACCGTTTAGTATATGTCCACTGATGAGGTCAAAAGTCTTTCTAACGAGCTTATAGCCAGCCAACTCTCAAGACAATACAATATGCAAGCTTGCATGCGTGAGTCGCTCAAACAAAGTAAGAACAGCTGGTGATATATTGCAAGAAGTGTCCAAACTTGACGTGATCACTTGCCTTAGAGGGGTGGCCCAGCCCGGCCTCCTTTGGCCCCTGACGGCCACAGACGGCCCGCCCTCTGCCCGGGCTCAGCCCGGCGGCGCCCGCGCGCGTCCTGCGACGCGGAGGGAGCCTCTGTGTGTTATAGCGCCTCCGGGCGCGGAGCAAGCCGGAAGGAAGTCCTGGCTGGCGCTGTGTCTGCCGGGAGCTGTAGTCCCCCCCCACTGCGGCCAACGATCACTGGTGGCGGCGAGGGGGACCGACAGCGTGTGTGTCCCGTCCCTGGTGGTCTAGCGGCGTTCCTGCGGCGTCGATGTGGCAAGGCAAGGTGAGTCCCCCACTCCACCGAGGGAGCCTCTGTGTGTTATAGCGCCTCCGGGCGCGGAGCAAGCCGGAAGGAAGTCCTGGCTGGCGCTGTGTCTGCCGGGAGCTGTAGTCCCCCCCTACTGCGGCCAACGATCACTGGTGGCGGCGAGGGGGACCGACAGCGTGTGCGTCCCGTCCCTGGTGGTCTAGCGGCGTTCCTGCGGCATCGATGTGGCAAGGCAAGGTGATGCCACTTACTGTGCAGATAGATTATGGTAATTGAAGTCCTCCTTCTTGGAGTGTTCTTTTAAATATGGTTCTGGCAGGAAGCCAATAATGGCACTTCCTGTGCAGATAGATGATGTGAAGACAGTGGGCCTGATTCACAGAACTAACTTAAGACAAAATCCTAAACTTACTACCATTTTGGTATTCACAGAAGGCACTTACTCATTTTGGTATTCACAGAAGGCACTTACTCATTTTGGTATTCACAGAAGGCACATACTCATCAATGAGTAAGTGCCTTCTGTGAATACCAAAATGAGTAAGTTACTCAAAAATGAGTAAGTTACTAATTTTGGTATTCACAGAAGGCACATACTCATCAATGAGTAAGTGCCTTCTGTGAATACCAAAATGAGTAAATTACTCATAATGAGTAAGTTACTCATTTTGGTATTCACAGAAGGCACTTACTCATCAATGAGTAAGTGCCTTCTGTGAATACCAAAATGAGTAAGTGCCTTCTGTGAATACTAAAATGAGTAAGTGCCTTCTGTGAATACCAAAATGAGTAAGTGCCTTCTGTGAATACCAAAATGGTAGTAAGTTTAGGATTTTGTCTTAAGTTAGTTCTGTAAATCTGGCCCAGTGACATCACTTTCCCTGCAGATTCATGATGGGAAATCATTTTTTTGATAAATGCTAAACAAGTAGTCTGTGCCAACCCTCAGACGGGGTAAGAAGTCTATAACCAGGGTAATTCCAAAGCCTGATTCATACACGGCCCTATGCTGTCTGAGTTAGTAGTCATTCCATCAGTACTTAACCCTTTGTGAACTACTATAAAAGTTTAAAAGGACATTACAATACAGAATGGAGACTTACAGCAAAGTGTTGAGAGACTGCGCTCCTTTGAAGAATAAAAGAACCCTACGCTGTGAATTAGCAAGTGCACCCAGAGTCTGAAGACAGACGTGCCAAGGGTACCACCTTAACATAAGTAAAAAAGTAACATGACGAAATTACGTGGCACAGCGGGAGTCCTATATTGAAAGAAATATACATACAGTCAAGGTAGACAGATGGAAGGAATGTTTCCGAAGGACAGATAAGTTACACATAGCATATGATTGTCATTACCACATAGAGTAACCACAAGGCAAATTCTCTAGTTCTCCTATGCACAGTTCTTGAGGTGACCACATACTGGCTGAAACTAAAATCAGTGTAGTGGGAGGTGCCATTTTGAACATGCAAGCAGCCCTCATCCAACCAAAAAAATTACCTCTTCACTAAGGAACTAACATAGAAATGCTTATTAAGCGCCTGGCCCATTACAGGCACTGCATTGGTCCTTCATCCAATTAAAAGAACTCCTGTTCTTTAAGACAAGCATCAGTCGTTTTGCAAATAAAGCACTCCTTTCTAGCTAATGCCAATACAATGAATGCATCCTGAATTAAGACCATTGGGTAACCTAATATTGAGTAACCCTGGAGGCTCAAATTTATTTCTGTTTATGTTTGAGCATCATGATTTACAACTGGCTTAACCCCTTCGGTGCTCATGACGGAACGGTTCCGTCATGAGCCACGGTTGAGCTGTGCTCATGACGGAACCGTTCCGTCATGACCACGCCCGCGCAAGAAACCGTCAGCACAGCGGCGGAATTTGCGCAGCATGGAATGGGTTAAAAAAATAATGAATGGAAGTCTCACACAGTTAAACACTTAGGTTCTCATTATGAGTGGTCTGGCAAGGTAAAAGTTATTTATCAGCCTGCTAAAAACCGACGCCCCGGCATAGATAGTTACCGTGTCCGATTAATAACTGCTATCACAAGTTTTCCCAATCCAAATGGAGAATAACATGCAGATTTTTGTGCTTTCCAGCCTTTAACAGGCATTTTACACCTTGATATGGTTTGGCAGGTTTGGCCTGCCGAAAATGATCTGGGGAAAATTGTAGAGAATGTGATAATTACAGCTACACTTGTGATTCCAATCCCAGTGCTAACGTATTTATAAAGGGATTGAAAAAATAGCCTTACTCTAGCTCCTCATTAAGTCTCCATATGTAGCTGCATAACTTAAATATCCAGTGTCGTTTTTTAGCATGAACTGTGTGTTGTGTTGCAGAGGTGTGACTACCTGGTGCAACTTTTGAGGTACTGTCCAAACCTGTGTCGGTACCCTCAGAACCAGGCGACCAATTTAGTCCTGGGTTGCTTGTGCCCCGGTTCAGGGAGGACCTGGCATGGCAGTTCAGGGTAGAGTGTTCCTATTGGAGTAGGGTCAAAACTAATTTGCATATGGCTGGGTCCACATTGTGGCGACATGGTGTAAAAATAACGAGGGGCTGTGATACGACATGAGTAATTCCCAGTGGCTGAGATTAGAACAAGCATTCCATCCATCATTTTTTGTATACTTCAGTGTGTTGCACTGTGTGGGATGGGTATACCCAGATGTCGGTCCTGTCCACACTATCACTGGAACCAAGCTGTAGCTGGCTGATGAGCCTCAACTAGTGTGAAACCGGTTCTGGATTGCTTGTGTTCCAGTACACAGAGGACCTGGCAGTTTGGGCTGGACTGTTCCTATTGGAGCAGGGTCAAGACTGATTTGCATATGGCTGGGTCCAAACTGAGGTGGCATGGTGTGCAAAATCATAGTGAATTTGGATTTGGCCCTGAGTAATTTCCAGTGGCCAAGATTAATTCAAGCATTCCTTCCATGAATTTTCTGAGTACTTTAGTGTGTCATCCTAAGTGGGACAGATATGTCCAGACGTGGGCCCTGTGCACACTGTGCCACTGTAACCAAACTATACCTGGCTTATGAGCCCTAACTAGGGTGAAACTGGTCCCGGGTTACTTGCGTTCCAGTTCAGGGAGGACCTGATCTGGCAGTTCGGGCTGGACTGTTCCTATTGGAGCAGGGTCAAGACCGATTTGCATGTGATTGGGTCCAAACTGAGGTGGCATGATTTTCAAAATAATGATGCACTGGGATTTGGCTCTGAGTATGGCTGAGATTAATTCAAGCATTCCTTTCATCACTTTTTTGTAAACTTTAGTGTGTCGCCCTAAGTGGGACAGGTATCCTCAGGTGTGGATCCCATGCACACTGTGTCACTGGAACCAGGTTCTACCTGGCTGATGAGCACTAACTAGGGCAAACCAGGCCTGGGTTGCTTGTATTCCAGTTCAGGGACTAGAAATGCTAATACAGCGTTACTTATACTATATCAAACTTTAAATGAGGATCTTGTAGTGTACAGAACTGTTCCAAAAATCTGTTGGCCCCCTGCTTATCACACAGAGTCATAAGAAAGGTGTCATGGGCCCTAACGCAAACATGGAAAATGACCCCAACTTTAGATCAGTAAATGGCATTCATCATCGGGATGCAGTGGGCCCCACAGACCCCAAGACCCCAGTACCACTGCACTTTCTGCAACGTTGAAAGCGACACACCTGCTTTCTTTCACAAGTATTGCTATCATCTCTCTGTGTTCCATAATCCACTGTTAGAGGTCAGGCGCCTTCATCTGGACAAGAACGTTTATATAAGGTAACAAGTGTCACACAGATTGCACAATGCCAAAGCTTTAACAGACATAGACAGCAGACCATCTGATGACAATTGCTGTCCTGGATTCCAGATGTGGGAGGTTAGAAGGAGGAGGAGGTTTGGCTCTCCATGACTCCTATCTCCTAGACACCAATCCATAGAATACATTGATGCAGAGTGATCCTCATGGAGTGCTAAAGAACTGAATTGAATAGTACTACATTTGTCATGCACACACAGAGACTACTGTCTCCCGGTGCTTTTTTGAATTTAGTGCACTTCAGTTAAGTAAGTTTGCTGTAAATTTAACAAAAATGAAATCTAGAGATATCTGGAGAGGAAACGCAAAATGTCTGTGAACGCCCTTATGCCCTATGAAGGAGCTTTTGAAAATTAAACGTTTTATTTTTGTAGACATCATTTTAGTTTGTGAACGCTGGAAAAATATCATGGGACCGTCCACTGCTAAAAGAGTCACTATAATGCCGCAAAGACATGCTGTTACCACCAATAGAATATGGGACATGAGGTTGTGTTCATCATGTATGGAAATGTCCTAATGTTTGCACTAAAAAGCATCTGATTAAGTTTCTTGAGGACTTAAAAACAAAGGAAGTCATTTAACGTTTAAGGAACAGCTCTTCAGCCCTTAGGTGAGGCTGAGGCTCTTGATTCCGACCACCTAGCAGGGGACTGTCCACCAAACCTAAAGATCCACAGAGGCTTGACCAGGATTGATCTTCCCTGCTCAATCTGTTGCGGCTTACATGCCGGTCTTGGGCAGAAATATATGTGGTGGAAGACCTGACATAATGTGGTGGAGATTTGGATGCACTCACCCATTGCCCTGTAGATCATGGACTGCAGGGTCTTAGGTTTCCGACAGGAGCGTCAGACAGGGCTCAATCAACAGAAACCGTGCAGTACTGACTGCTCTTAATCAGGAAGAAGGAACTATGAGTTTGGGGTTCAGGTGCTTCGCCCATTTACAGCAAGACTCCCTGTCTGCCAAGCCCTAAATGAGGCCCAAAGTGCTCAAATACCTCTAAATTTGAGGGTTAAATTTAAGGCCCTCTTATATTATTACTATTCCCCATGCGTCCATAACTCCATCCCAATCTGGGTGCGAAAGGGTTCTCTTTCTTAGTGCCGCAGGTGGCAACCTTTGATATCTTGTTACCCTTTTCTGCTCCTACTGCCAGCAGTCTGCGGCCCCATCCTCCTTCTCTCGTAAATATGTCAACCCCATGTCTGCTCTGCAACACACAGACTATTGCTTTCCAGCTAAATCACCACTATATAAATCACATACACGAATACACACATTATAGTGATTGCATACTTGGAAGTGCACACCATTATACAAATCAACCTGTTTTTAATTTGCTAAAGGAATAATATTCCAACTACCCACAAATTATGGAACACAACTTTGTTTTCCATAATTATTAATGGGGGTGTAAAGGCCAGAGTTATGGAAAATAGATTATCAGGTGCCTCTAGCCTTTTCTGTATTAAGAGCTATTTATGTTTGATGAAAATCATACCGAGCTACTAATATTATTAGAGTTGTAATGAAGACCATATCAGACAAGATAACATAACTGGCCAAAATATGCAGCATTTCCAGCACTGATCACCTGAGTACATAAGGCACTGTTGCCAGCGGCAATGTAAAAAATGCTATGTCAATGTGGAATGCCTCTATGTGGGTAGTACATAACAGCCACTGCAATGCCTCTGGCACCGACTTAATAATATTAGTAATAAAGCTTCCCAACGCCCCATGTTCTATCACTCAAATATCAGTTATAAATATTTTGGGAAATGCAGGCCTTTGTCTCCAAAAATCAGCTTATAAAATCAGAAAATATACACATTTTCGTCTTAAGTACACACTTTTCTTGGATTTCACAAAGTTTTTATTGGGTTTTCCAAACAAGACAAAACAGAACAAAGACAACAACGATATGATAGTATAGCAGGATACATAGCAAACAAGATACATACGTTGGATTAGGGGTGATGAACTGTAAAATCTACAAAAACTGTAAATAACTCCCAAAAGTGAAAAAGCAATATCCAGAGCACAGCTTTAACAACACAATAAGGAAAAAGCAAAGAAATTGAAGGAAATAAAGAGTGGTTCACTGAGGTACCCCTTAACATCCAAGAACAGGATGCTATTATAACAGCCAAGAAGAAGGATATTTGTGCCAGAGTATAACAAATTTTACCAGTGACAGTATAGCCTATTGAGTCCATATTCATACATAGTTTAGCATACATATTTGGTACGCAGAGTTTGATCTTTGAAGGGTGACCTGCTGTCCATGTCCTGGTGCTGACTCCAACCCAAAGTCCGGATTTTCAATTTTGGCACACGTATAGTAATTCAACCTAACAAAAGCTTCTAATGTATTATGCTGCCCTGTATACAGGACTGTTACTTACAGGTAACTGGATAACTACCAGTGGCTCATGAGGTTCTCGTTGGAGAAGCTGGTATTAAAGGATAAGAATAACCTGTCTCACAAGCTCTTTGACACTGCTAATGTTCAATCCGCAGCCTGAGTCGAAGACGTTGCTGCAGAGGGAAAATGAGAAATTATATCTTTTGGGAAGCTCACTTGTATGCCTTTCCATCCAGACACATGTATTTATGACACCTTTGTTGACTACTTTTTAATAGATATTGAACATTTATTGAACTCTAGGAGGTTGTTAGTCCTAGTATGGGGAGGCACAGCTCATCTCCCACTTGCCTAGAAGAGGGGGCAAGAAGCAATATGGGCTATGTAGAAGAAGAAGGGCAGATAAATATTAATTTAAATATTTAATACGAATGTAGCTTCATTGACTCTCTGGGCGATGTTAACAGAGATGCAGAATAAGCTACCATTTAGAAGAGCAATAATCTGATAATATATCGCCGTACTCTAAAGTAACTATAACTTGTGCCCTCACCATTCTCTTCTAATTTCCAAACATTTTACATCACTCATGACATGTTCTCTCACATCGTTGATAACATCACTGCAACACCTGAAATTACATCCTTGATGAAAACACTGGGCATGGCAGGGTGCAAGTTATAGTTACTTTAGGGCACGAGTTATAGTTACTAGAGATATCTGTAACTTGGGAATTTCAGGTACTTTGTTTAAAACAGTATGGTATAACTGCCATTTTCATTTATCTATAACATTCCTCTAACCTCTGATTTTTCAGTGAGTTTCTAAGTTTTTTTTCACCTAAACTAACATATTATTAACATTCTGCGCTATAGCCTCACTTTGGTATTTTCAGTGAATTTCTGTCTTTTTTTTGCTTACTTAAAGTGAGATATCAATTTCCATGTCCAGTATAGGGTTGGGTGCTCAACCCCACCTTGATTGCCCAACTCCTGCCGCATAGCCTTTGGCCATGTGTGGTGTGGGTTTACCCGCAAGACCTGGCATGTGGTCAGGCCCTGCACCCAAAATTGAGCTACTGTGCAGGGCTGACTATGTCATGTAACAATATAAAGGGTGTCATTTTAATAAAGGCAGACATACTGGCTTTGCCAAAGGGTCAAAATACAAAACATGGTAGGCCTATTGGCTTTATCAAGGAGTCAATGTTAATTATCAATGGGATAAGCTTTTGTTCCTCGGAACCTGGGTATCTTATACTATATGGACAAACAATTGGTTCTGTTGGATAGTTATGCAATTAATTGTATGCAGAGTTGACATAGAAAAGAAGAACAATGGAGGTCCAGGCAACAAAATTACTGATGGAGTGCGATGATGCTCTAACAATTGTAGGGGTGCATCATAATCATGGATAGTCCACATCCGCATATACTCTTGTGTTGTATTAATTTTGATCAATAGAATTGCACTGTAATAACAAAATGTGCAAGTGAAGTAATAGAAAAGTATATCATGTTATGCAAATAGAAATGAAATGCAGTTTAGATTTGAATTTGTAACTCTTAGTATATTGCAGCTGCCTAAGGAAAAGCTTATGTGTAATGAAATGCATTTTGATTTAAATGTGCATCATGATGAATATTGTCCGAAGAAATAATGAGTTATGCTTAACATGTAATGATTTTAGATGTTGCAGTAACAAATATTACTAACATGTGAAACCCTGATGTGTAAAGGCCTAAATGAAATATTCACGTTGTGCCATGAAAGGCCTATTAGTTTATTCTTATGTTAGCCGAATTGTGTAGGCCTGGAAATGTAATTTCCCTGGTAAGCTCTAACATTTAGAAGTAGTCAGCGAATTTCATGTGCATGCAAGGATGTTCTGTTCTCACGTTTCAGTTTCAGGTGGAAGAAGCTGCCTTTGTTTCTTAGAACTAATGCCTTTTGTTTTACGAGTTAGGCATGGAGGAGAAGAGAAACAAAGTAAATAGAAGGTCGATAATTGGGAGCCGGTGTTCTTTCTCGCTGAGGAGTTCTGGGAAACAAGATCATCAAACTACACTTGGAGAAGTCGGTGGAAAAGTACCTAGGAGAGGTGTCCGTTATTATGAGGTGATCTGTGGACGTATTTTACATACTTGTATTCTGAATTAGGGAAAGTGCCTCGAGGGAGGAGAGGCAGAAGGAGACAGGATGAGTTAGGAGAAGGGGTTAGAAGATTGATCTGGGAAGAGTATCTTTGAACAAGCTCTGTTGCTTTAGTCATCTAACTTACATTGTGAATGTGCTTCTTAGGAAGTCTTCACAAGCTGACACCTTTTGACTGACTTTGCTTGGGAAAATGTTAAGTAGGGAGGTCACCTTAGAGGTAGTGTAGGGACAGTCTAATGCTTTTCACCTTTCAGCCACAGATGAAGTCTGACTTAAATGTTGGAGCAATTCTTGCTTGTGTGTTATTCTTGGAGTTGTTTATTCTCTTCATGATCCATCGGAGCAGACTAATCCGTAGGTTCGGCCTTGTATTAGTTCCCATGTATTTTTATAACCTCGTCTTGAGGTTTTTGTATATTCAGTTGTTTTTGGCTTTGTAATAAACCCCCTAAACTGAAGTTGGAGTCTGTGATCTGTTGAGCCATAGTTACTACTGAAAGTTGAATTGTCTGAATTGAGTTACTTCTCTTCTTAACACTTCTCAGCAGGTGAAAAGAGACATCGACCTAGGGTTCCAGGTTAACATTTTGGTAGCGGAACCCGGCCTTATCAGTTGGTAGCGAGAGGACGGTTACCTCTGTAGTAAGGGGAGGAGTTAGGGAAAGGTTAGGAAAATCCCATAGAGCCCAAGAGACTTTTGTCCAGCAGATCGAGAGAGGAGAACAACGGTGTTTGGCGGAGACCGTCGGAGAGTGACAGTACGGAGGAAGCAGCAGTTCGCGGAGGAGTGAGGATGAATAGGGATGTGTTAGATTGCGGTGATGATTTGATTGTGTGATGTCTTGCAGAGTTGGAATGAGAGTTGAGTGATTGTGGTTTCGGAATGTCAGCGCGCGTGGTCCATGTGATTTTTGATGTCAGGCTCCACGAGTAGCCTAAGATCCCGGGATAGATAGATTGTGGTGTAGAAGACACCCAGAGCTGTAATTGTCAACCATTGATTGTGGGAGTCGTGAGACGTCATCGACAAACCCACCCGAGATAGGGAACGAGAAAGTGAGTGTTTGAGTGACCAACGCAGGTTATGTGACCATCCAGCCGTTCGTGGGGAGATGGTCGAGGGCTGAGGTAGTAGACAATTACGAGTGACTGTACGGTCGTTTGGTGGACAGACAGTCAATCAAGTGATTGTCCGGTCGTTTGGTAGACAGACAGTCACTTGCTGTATGAGTGAGACGTGCGAGAGTTTTCAAGACAAATTGTGAAGGAGGTGAACTGCTGAGCGAGGAGGAAGAGTGAAGTCGAAGCATGCCACGCTGTGATAGGTCGGTTTGTGTAATGCAGCACTGGTATTGGTGGATTGACATCAGGAAGTAAAACAAAAACATTGTGGGTAAAAGAGTTTATTTCATCATGAAATGTTTTAAGGTATTGCGAGATCTTTGTAGGGGAGATAGAGGAGTGGTAACCCGAGTGGGGGAAGAAGCACTGCCCGAGGATACCCCAGCTCACTACACGGCTACGAACATAGGGCTCCATACTATACTTTGGCTCAAGAATTGGCAAAAGATGACTGAAAAGGAGGGAGATTTGGCTCTCCCACAATATGGTTCATTTAGACTTGATGTGTTGTACCAATTGAGAGCAGTGATGAATGCGTTGCGGCCTCCACCCAGACCAACACAGTTCGAAGCGTTAGATGCATGGATAAGAGCAGCGTATGCAAGGAGAAGAGAACAAAGTCAGGAAAGAGTGAAAAGGTCAATCAGGGCGCTTCAGGATGCCCGATGGGATGCACTGACGAAAAGATGGAGGGTAGACACCATTGAGGGAGATAGATTGTTTCCTTTACTAGTGAAAGTGGGAGATGCCCAGCAGAGGAAAGAAGAGGCAGACGATAGTGATACAGATGACAGTTTATTGGAGAGGTTGTTGGCAGAGCGTCCCCCTCCATATAACCCAAGTTCGGAAGAGGGAATGCGAGTGCTCACAGAGGAGCCTGGAGAGCCACAGACAAACCCTAGTGTGGGAGTGAGAGGGAGGATTTCAGCGGGAACTGAGAGAATAGGGATATAACCACTGAGGGGAATGGAAGCAAATGAAACAAACACAGTTACCAGGCTACCAGAAGCTCTTACAGTGCCGGTCACCATTGGTCCCATAGTGTCAGTATATGAACCAGATCAGGCAGGAAACAGAAGTCTGGTACGGTCGGTATTGGGAGAAAGTACTGGTTCCGGAGGGAATGGGACAGCGAGTGGAAAAGGTCACCCTTCGAGACCCATAGAATCGAGTACTCCTTTGCCAGCCACTGTAGATTCCTCTAGGGGTCAAGTAGGGCAGAGAGCAGCGAAGACAGGGTCCTTAGCTGATTCGCGCTCTGACCTGAGGATGTGGGAACCCCCAGTGAGAGGCCCTAGTGGAAGGATGACGGAGGTGATAGTAGTCAGGGAGTTTTGGGGAGTCAATCTGTCTCACGAAACTTAATGGAAGGGAATCAGCGGGAAGATCAGAGTAGTGAGAGTGGAGAATCGAGTAGTGCGTCAAGTCGAGGTACAATTAAAGCTGATTTGAGGGCCAAGGTGCTGGATGTGGTGAGATTAAAGGCAGAAGCGGAGGAGATAATCAGTGGGAAATTGCCTTTGGAAAGGATCGAACTCTATGAGTCAGATCAATTGCTGTTTGTGGCGAAGGATGTAACTCGCAAGGCAAGGAAAGCACATGAGAAATTGACAGAGTTGGCACAGAGGTATGACGTAGATTTGTCCAAAACGAAAATGTTACTGGGAAATCATCGGTTACATTACAGTGATCAGGAACTAGAAGAGAAGAGAGTCATAGGTTTGAAAACGCACATTCTAGAATTGATTGTAGGGATACGTGCATGGAGTATGCTTGACAAATGGAAGGAAAGTTGGTCAAAGAAAAAGAGTAATGTCAAAGAAAATGTTTTCCTTTGGACCACAAACAACACGTATAGTTGGCAGGACTTGCTTGAGTCACTCCAGTAGTCTTAAGGGTTCACAACTCCAAGGACGAACCTAACCATCTAAGGCTCACACTCCATATGCACCATCCATACTAATGGAAATAGAAAACTAAACCCAAACAAGAAATACACAAATTTGTTTAATAAAACAATATCTCATTTTATTAATAATAAAAATATATGAGCAAAGCACAGTTTAATTCATTAAAACCAATTTAAAATCAATCATGTGAAATGTAACAGGATAAAATGCAAATTACACAAAGAGAGTACACACAAGGGAAGACAACAGACTTTGTCATAACATACACATCCGTGGTAAGACAATGAGAGCAAACTGGAACCAGATTCTAATTAATTAATGATCTGTGATTCCAGAAGTTCCACGGATTGTGTTAAAAAGCGTCGACATGTTTCGATGGGAATACAATGTTAAACCATCTTTATCAAGACTGTATTTTCAGACTCTCTTGCAAGATAATGTATCGGAGACAATATTCACAAACACCTGGAAGTTTCTCCAAACAATTCTTCTCAATTCAGGTTGTTTTCATTATCAGTTTATTGTGATGGGGTGTAAACACCTCCGTCCGGTCTTTTACAATATTAAGACCTAAGTCTGCAGTGTGTTTCTGCTTCTTTAATTTGCTTGAAGGAGAAAATAATCCTTCACACAAATTGTCCGGGGGCTTGTTATATAAGATCAGTCTTATTTAGCAAGAGAATATGATTTTAATCATTGAACAGACCTGGAGGCAGATGCAATGAGTGGAGCGTTAGAAAGACCCGCTTATATTAAGGGCACGTAAAATATCGAGACCAAACAGTTGTAATCATGAAAGCAATCTGAACGAGCAGTATTCTCTCGCTAAATAGACTGATCTTATATAACAAGCCCCCGGACAATTTGTGTGAAGGATTATTTTCTCCTTCAAGCAGATTAAAGAAGCAGAGAAACCCTGCAGACTTAGGGCCCGATTCACAGAACTAACTTAAGACAATATCCTAAACTAAAGGCACTTATTCATTTCGGTATTCACAGAAGTTAGGAGTCCTAACTTTAGGACTCCTAAATGCCTTCTGTGAATACCGAAAGTCTTTTTTTTTTATAATCAAATTTTTATTGTTTTTAAAATACATAAAACAATTCAGCAGATACACAGAAATCATTTGTTTAAATCCATTCGTAAAAGCAATGTGACCCCCAATTCCGAACCCCATATAACTTACACAGATGGGATATGGAACCAGGTTACCCAGGACCCTCCACATTCCCCAACCACTTCCCCCACACTCTACGGTATTTCTTAACGCACCCCTTGGCCTTGTAAAGGGCTTTCTCCTGGGTCGCGCACCAGTCCACCCCTCTACGCCACTTCTCCAGGTCAGGTGAGTCAGGGCTTTTCCAAGCCGCCGCTATGTCCCGCTTGGCCACCATCATAGCTGTATTAAAAAATAACTTTTCGTTTCTGGACCCGTCCAGCCCGTCCGTGATCCCCAGCAATGAGTGACGTGGATCATGAGGAACCTCCCAGCCCAATACCTCCGTTAGCTCCACTTCAATAGATCCCCAGAATTGGCACAACCAGACCATGTGGAGGAAGTCAGCGGGGGCATGAGTACATCTCGCACATGACGCTTCTGGGTGTAAGCCCGCTCGATAAAGGCACAGGGGAGTGAGATACGCAGCATGTAGATAGTAGAGCTGAATCAGAGTTTGGCGGAGACAGTGACTATTCTGGGGGCCATAAGGGCATCGCGCCAATCCACATCGTCGAGGGGGCCCACCCAATCCACCCATTGATCCCTCAGCTTATCTAGGGATGTGGGGGTGTTGTTAACTAGGGTGTGATAAATGCGGGAGACCCCGCCCCTTACCTAAGTCTCCCATCATCATCTGAGCCTCAGTGGAGCTATATTCGGGGAGCCTCGTGTCGTCCGCAATATGCATATGGAGGGCATGTCTCAACTGCAAATAGTTATAAAACTGGGACGAATGTAGGGAGTAGCGGGTTTGGAGCTCCTGGAATGACAGCATATGTCCTCTGGCCCATACGTCCCCCAGCTGGGAGATGCCAATAAGGTCCCAAGTTTTAAACCCTGAAGTCCACTAATCTCCCGGAGCCAGGCCCCATGCCAGAGGGGAGTACATTGGGTCAGCTTGCCCGTCCATCCAGTGTGACGCAGCGAGGCCCGCCAGTCCAATAACACGGAGCGCGTCACATCAGGCAGTCGGGTTGGAATGTGCCCCCCATACATCATGGCCTGGATGTCAGTGAGACCTAGTTCGCTCAGTTCAAGCCTGTAGGCTGGGTCAGACCAGCCCCCGTTGAACCAGTCATGGACTACCAAGAGACGCACCGCCAAGAAATATAGATACAAGTGCGTCATCCCCATACCCCCGTCATAGGAAGGAATCTGGCAAGCAGACAGAGCCACGCGGGCCCTTCCTCCGCTCCAGAGAAACTTGGTGATTAGACTGTCCAGTTCCCGTAACCAAGTCCTGGGAAAACAGAAAGGGGAATTCTGTAGGACGTAAAGGAATCTGGGGAGGATCATCATTTTAAACAGGGCCACCCTCCCCAGGGGTTCAGAGGCAGCGCTTTCCATTTATGGAGGGCTTCCTTGGCCTTCTTAACCAACGGGGCCACGTTGAGGGACCAGCCCAGCTCGGGAAGAAGGGTAATCCAAATCCCCAGGTATTTAAAGGATTGCCTCCGGAGTGGTATGGTGGACTGCCACTCGAAGCACTCCCTAGAAAGGTGCAGGGGGACCAGCACTGATTTTCCGGGGTTTAGCCGCAGCCCTGAGGCCTGCTCGAAAGAGTGCAAGATCTGGAGGCAGTGTGGCCCGGAGGAGGCTTGGTCAGCCAGGAAGACAAGGACATGGTCCGCGTATAATGCGATCTTGTCCGTTCCAGTATTGGGCCATTCCCATCCGCGGAGGCGATCTGCAGCCCGCACCAGGGAAGCCAAGGGCTCCATCGTCAGGGCGAATAGCAAAGGAGAAAGAGGACACCCCTGCCTAGTTCCCCTGCCAATGGGGAAGGCCTCTGACAGTTCCCCGTTGACCAGCACTCGTGCTCTCGGGTGAGCATACAGGACACGAACTAAAGAGCGGAAGTGGGGCCCGAACCCCATCTCGGCCAGCACGCCCTGTAGGTATGTCCAGTCCACCGAATCAAAGGCTTTTTCGAAATCTATGGACAGGAGTGCCAAGTACGGGGTAAGCAGGTGCCGGTGGGCAAGAGCCAGCTGCAGCCTCCGAAGGCAGTGGCGGGTCCCACGCTGAGGCATGAACCCGCATTGGTCCGGGTGTACCAGTAAGGCTAAGTAGGGTTTCAATCATTGGGCCAGAATGGTGGCATACAGCTTAATTTCGGTGTTGAGGAGGGAAATGGGACGATATTCTGCGCATATGCGGGAGGGAGGTTGGGATTTCGGGAGAACCACGATGGTGGCAATGTCCGTTTCCGGCGGAAAGGAACCACTCTCCACGGCTTAATGAAATAAGCTGGCCAGGTGGGGCGCTAGGGTGCCTCGGTATGCCGCATAATACTCCTGCGGAAGGCCATCTGGGCCTGGGGTCCTACCTGGGAAGGCCAGGGTGATCCCCTCTTCAATTTCTTTCAGAGAGATGGGGCGTTCCAGGTCTTTCTGAGCGGCCGTTTCCAGCCTAGGAAGACGCACCCTACCCCGGTCAAGGAGAGCTGAGACGGACAGCTCGGGGGGTGTGTGCTGTGTACAACCTCAGGTAGTAGGCAGCGAAGGTATTTGCCATTGCCATGGGGGCACGTTGCGCTGCTCCAGCCTCATCAACTACCTCTGGGATAATACGATTCACCCTGGGATAGGTGGCCAGTCTGTGCAAGATCGTGCCATTATTGTCCCCCCATCCATAAACTCTCACCACCGAGGACCTCTAGAGGAGCTTAGCCGCCTCCAGGGATAGTTGTCTAATGTCATCCCAAATGTGGGCAAGTTGTCGGGCCTGGGCGGCATCCTCTGATGTGGATAATAGCTGTTCCAAGCAGAGCGCCTGCGCTTTCTTGGAAGAGATCTCCTGCCACTGCGATTGCCTCTGGGTTTTAAGCTGCCTTTTAGCGACACCTCGTATGGTCGCCTTCCCTGCCTCCCATAGGGTGCCCGGGGAGGTTACAGAGCCCTCATTAGTAGCAAAATATTGTTTAAGTTCTTTCCCCACCACCTGTTTAAATTCTTTATCTTGGAGAAACCAAGCGTTCATCCTCCATGTTTGGCGGGCCAAAGGAGGGGGAGCCCCCATGCTAAGGAGTATTGGAGAGTGGTCAAAAAGGCCCCAGGGCAAAATACGGACGTCTAGAATCATAGTAAAGTCGGGCGCGGGGACAAAGATCGCATCTATACGCGCTTGGGTGTGGTGAGCCATGGAGGTATGGGTGAATTGGGTGCTGCGGGGGTGCCATGTGCGCCATGCATCGCAGAGCCCTAAGGACTCAGACCAGTTCTTCAGCTGTTTCGCACTCGCCGTTCGGGCAGCAGATGGAGGACCCGTTGTGTCAAGGGCCGGGGTTAAAACTGCATTAAAGTCACCCGCAATAACCATGTTGCCAGCGGGCATGTTATTCAACAAGGCAGCAGTGTGCGCAAGTGTGGGCGCAAGCATGGAGGGGGGGCATATACCGACATGAGAGTGAGGGGGGAACCAGCCAGCGATCCGCAAACTGTCACAGATGAACCTTGAGGATCATGAATCACCTGTGAGAGGACGAAGGGCAGGGTGCGCCTCAGGAGGATGGCCACCCCTCGTGAGACCCTGGAGAAACCAGAGTGCCATACCCTATCATAACCATAGCAAGCTAAGAAGGGGCAGCAGTTACCTAAGAGGTGCGTTTCTTGGAGCATGAGGATATCTATCTGGAGACGTTGCGCGTACCGTAGGACCGCCGTACGTTTGTGTCGGTCCAATAGGCCGTTGACATTCCACGACAGATGCCCTAGGCGAAGTGTTATCTGTCATGATAGGTGTTACCTAGTCTAGGCCGTGTGTATGGTATACAGACGCGCGTGGGGGCCCTCGGTGCTGTGTATGTTCACTTGCTACGGGGGCACACCCCTCCCTCCCACTGGTAGCATGTGTCATTCCGTCTTAGCTGAAACAAAAAAAAACAAAAAGCATAACAATGTACAGGAAAAAGCCTTCCCAAACCCCCCCACCCCACACTTCAGGAACAGAAGCATCTGTCAACCCCCCAATAAACAACACCCAAATATACAGGGTGAACAACCAAACTAAAACGCCTGGGAATGGGGAAGCGTGGAGGACCCCTCCTCATGGTCGGATGTGTGTTTACGAAACCATCGGGAATTTAGGAACTGTTCTGAGTCAGAGCGCTGTCTCCGGCCGCGGAGCAAGGCCCGGCGGGCAGAGACAGGCTCAAGCAGGGTCCTTTAAAAGCATCGGGCTACAGGAGAGGTCCGTGTCCGGGAGGTCAATCACGGAGGACCTGGGTGTAGCGCCTTCGCCGTCCAGTCGGCCGGAGGAACCGGAGCGCCTCCCAGTCGGTGCTCCCTCTTCGACCAGGGGTGGCTGCTGTGAGTGGCCCGGTGGGGAATCCGAGCGGGCCCGCCTCCGGTCACGGCGCCTGCGGGATCGATTATGTGGAGGCTGAGGAGCAGAGGGAGCGGGCGGCCAAGTCCGTCTCCCGCTCCCCCCTGGTCCAGGGCGCGCCCCTCAGCCCGCAGAGGGCGCTCCTCCGTTGCCCAAGTCCAAGCTTCCGTCGGGCTGTCGAAAAGCAATGTCTTGTTTGCAAACACCACTCGCAGGCGTGCTGGAAGAGGAGCTGATACTGAATGTTAAGTGCCCTCAATTTTTGCTTACCTCGCCGAAGGAGCGACGCTGGCCCTGGACCTCACAGGTGTAATCTGGGAAGATCATGATGGTGCAGTTTTCGTGGAGGAGCCGTTGTTGCTTGCGAGCTTCAGACAAGATGGTGTCTCGATCCTTGAAGTTAAGGACCTGCATTATGATTGGGCGGGGAGGTGCACCCAGCATTGGCTTGGGGGCCAGGGACCGGTGAGCCCGCTCAATTGCGAACCAAGGTGTTAGAGAGCCCCCGGGGACCCACAACCTCAGCCACCTCTCCAGGAAGTCCACCGTACGACCCTGTTCCATTCCCTCCGGGAAGCCCACCAGGCGGAGGTTGTTGCGTCTGGACCTCTTTTCGGCGTCCTCTGCCCGACGGTGCAACTCCTGAGTGTGGGACTGAAGATGGGCCACCTGCCCCTTAAGTTGCTGCACGTCATCCTCCACAGTGGAGATCCTGGAGTCAGTCTCTTTAATCCAGGCATTCGCGTTGCGGAGGTCCTGTCTGATGAGAGTCATGTCCACTCTCACTTCTGTGATTTTGCCCTCCACCGAGGTCTGGGGCGCGTGAATGGTCTGGAGGATGGTGGCCAATTCCGCGGATGGAGGAACCTCCTGCTCAGCCACTTCCCCAGTTGCCCCCACATCCGGGGTGGTGAAGCAGTCCATATTCATCTGGGTAGCGGGGACCTTCGCCGATCTGTCCGTTCTGCCCATGTTCGGCCCCCGGGGATGGACGGGTTCCCAAGGACCCCACAATGGGAGGCTGATGAAGCAAGGGAGGTGAACCAGGGAGCCGTCAGGTGCAAGCAGCCGGGGTGAATACCCGGGGCAGACCAATCCGCCTCTCAAGAGGTGTGGCCAGCGGAGAGGGACAGAGGAAAATGGTCGTGGTCAAGGGCCGCAGGCTGGTCCCCCTCCGCCAAAGCCACAGAACGGTCCCCCGGGGCAACAACTCAGAGCAGATGAGGAGATCCAGGATGGACACCGGGTCCCGGACCGGGGGGTCGATGCGGGCAGCTGTCCCCAGGGGTATGTCGGCAGCTCAAGGGGATGATTGGGGGTCCCACAAGTCCTGTTTCACGTGGCTGCAGTCATAGCCCCAAGGGAGCCACCAGACCTCCATCTATAACCCTCAGAGGGCCACCGCCGCCCGAAATGGTGGTTGAAGCGCTCACGCCCAAGCCCCAGGTCCGGGAGGATAAGCCCAGCGGGCTACGCCACCACCATCACTACGCAGGAGGGGTTGGCTCCCCCCACCATCAAGTCTTAGAGTCTTAGGTGACCCGCCAGGAGTGGGGGGCGGGGGAAGAGGTGGGGGGGAGAGGAGCCGCACCAACCAAGGGTGCCCCCCCTCACCCTGCCTGCTGCTCGATTGACAGCCGACCCGCACCCCCGGACCAGGCACCACCGCACCCTCCACTCCTTGCCTGCAGGCCGGTTCACAGGAGCGCGCCACTCAGCAGACAACGACCGGCAGTACCAGCCCAGGCCGCAGGGCCCAGCAGGGCGCAGACAGAGCCTCCTCACATAGACTCAGACGGGGCCCCCAGAGTCAGCGACGTCCATCTGGGGCCCAGGGGGCGACCAAAAAACACCACACCCAGAAGGCCGCCCCCCCCCAGTGGCAGGCCGCGGCACAGGCGATGACCAAGTGGGCCTCCTTGACGACAAAAGGCCTCCTCCTCAGCTAGCAGCCCAGTAGGTGTAGGCTCACCACGCCGGTGATCCCCGCCCAGATCTCAAGGGGCGGTAAGAAGGTGCCACTGCCAGCGGTCCACCCAGCAGGCACAGGCCGGGCCACAGGAGTAACAGGGGGTCACCTCCCAGCAGGCCATGTCCCCGCTGGGCCCGCGGCATCAGTAAAGTCAGGCTGGGTCCAAGGGCAACAAGGGACCACCACGGCCTACCTCACACACTGTTATTGAGAGCCCCAGCGCATCCACCTCCAGACCAGGCCCCAGGACCAACAGAGGTTCACCGGCACCAGGACACCGCACCGCGGGGGAGGTCCAACAGCTCCCCTCGCATCAGGCCAGGCAACAGGGATGATCCAGCAGGGTCTGCAGGAGCGCTACAGGCGGCCTGCGAGCACTGAAACAACTCGCGGAGCCGCGGCGCCACACACACCTCAGCTCCACCTCGGGAGAGCCGGCCAACCCGGGACGACAGCGCCAGTCCTCCAACGTCTCTCCCCGGCTGTACAGGCAGCAGATTCGGTGCCGGCGGGTCACGCAGGGAAGGCAGCTCCCACCACTGGCAATCGAGGCCGGTCAGGGACAGTGGACCGGCAGCGGATCGGGAGTCCGCGTGGCTACGGCCGCCATCTTCAGAAGTTCCCCTCGGCGGGTGCGAGAGACAGGAACGGCCCGCTCCGCTCCAGAACTAGCACCCAGCGACCCAAAGGGAGCTGCAGAGGCCCCCAGACATCCAGGTATGTAACACAGGGTGTCAGATGGTCCCGATGGCAGCGAATGGTCGAGTGGATGACGGAGGGGTCTGAAGCACACCTAAGGTGCGGCCGCCATCTTGACGCTCATAGCCACGCCCCCAATACCGAAAGTCTTAAAGTTAGGATTTTTCTCAGTTTAGGAGTAGTAAAGTGAGGACTCCTAACTTTAGGACTCCTGAATGCCTTCTGTGAATACCGAAAGTCTTAAAGTTAGAATTTTTCTCAGTTTAGGAGTAGTAAAGTTAGGACTCCTAAATGCCTTCTGTGAATACAGAAAGTCTTAGAGTTAGGATTTTTCTCAGTTTAGGAGTAGTAAAGTTAGGACTCATAACTTTAGGACTCCTTAATGCCTTCTGTGAATACCAAAAGTCTTAAAGTTAAGATTTTTCTCAGTTTAGGAGTAGTAAAGTTAGGACTCCTAAATGCCTTCTGTGAATACCAAAAGTCTTAAATCCTAACTTTAAGACTTTCAGTATTCAGTATGAATTTATGTACAGAGGTATTTCCTATGTTGACAGTTGAGGAACTCCCACTTGACCTGAGGGACTCTGTCTCCCTGTATGTATGGGATTTCACAGGGGAAGAGATAGGACTGATCAAAGGGATTGAGCCAGTTAAGATCCAAGTCAAACCCAATGCTGAGTTTCCGAGAACACCTCAATCAATCAATCAATCAATCATGGAATTTATATCGCGCACTACTCACCCGGAAGGGTCTCAAGGCGCTTGGGGAAGGGGGTCTGCTACTGCTCGAACAGCCAGGTCTTGAGCTGTTTCCTGAAGGCCAGGTGGTCCTGGGTCAGCCGCAGGTGGACGGGTAGGGAGTTCCAAGTCTTAGCCGCCAGGTAGGAGAAGGATCTTCCTCCGGCGGTGGCTCTCTGGATGCGAGGGACGACGGCGAGGTCGAGGTTCGCGGAACGTAGCTGGCGGGTGGGCGTGTAGAAGGTGAGGCGGTCGTTGAGGTACCCTGGGCCCAGGTCGTGGAGGGATTTGTGTGCGTGGGTGAGGAGTCTGAACGTGATCCTCTTGTTGACAGGGAGCCAGTGCAGGTCTCTCAGGTGGCACGAGATGTGGCTGCGTCGGGGGACGTCCAGGATGAGTCGGGCGGAGGCGTTCTGGATACGCTGAAGTCTTTTCTGAAGCTTGGCTGTTGTACCGGCGTAGAGGGTGTTTCCGTAGTCTAGTCTGCTGGTGACGAGAGCCTGGGTGACCGTCTTCCTGGTCTCGGTCGGGATCCATCGGAAGATCTTCCGGAGCATGCGGAGGTTGTGGAAGCCAGAGACAATTGCAGGAATCAAGCCTGTGATTGAGTCTATGATCAAACAGGGAATTCTGAAGGAAATAATGGGGAGTCCCTGTAACTCGCCAATCATGGGATTGCAGAAACCGAGTGGGAAGTATAGGATTGTGCAGGACCTGTGCAATGTCAACATGATTGTGGTTCCATGTTGTCTCATGGTACAGAATCCATCAGTGATATTGTTTCAGATCCCATGTGAGACTGAATGGTTCACAGTGATTTATTTGTGTCAAGTATTCTTTTTGATACCATTGCATGAGGAGAGCATATTTTTATTTGCTTTCCAGCTGGAAGATCGTGTGTTAACATGGTGTCGTATCCCTCAAGGGTATACAGAGAGTCCATCAATCTTTATTCAGCTTTTGAAATAACCTTGAGAGTCTCGTATTGCCACAGAATTCAGTTCTTGTGCAGTACATTGACGATCTTTTAATTGCGTCCGAGACGAAGGATGCTTGCAGGATTGATACTGTAGCGTTACTGAACCATCTAGCGGAGAATGGACATAAGGTGTCACCGAGCAAGTTACAGTATTGTTTGACTGAGGTTCAGTATTTGGGCCATTGAATACAGAAAGGCAAAAGGAAAGTGTCACCAGATTGAATTGAGGCGATTATGAAAATGACTGTGCCTACCACTCAGAAGTCAGGATGTTTCTGGGAATGGTTGGGTACTGTCGGCAGTGGATCCCAAACTTTTTCTTGAAGGCGAAGCCTTTACAGAGGCTGATGCACAAGGATGTGAGCTATCCAGTACCATGGGATCATGGCTTTTTGGTCGTGTTTCTGGAGTTGAGAGAGGATTTATGCCATGCTCCAGCTCTGGGGATGCCAGACTATAACAAGTCCCTTTCCCTGTTCTGTTATGAGCGAGAAGGTTGTGCTTTGTCAGTCCTAGCTCAAAGTCATGGAGGAGTCTGTAGACTAGTTGCCTACTTCTCAGCTACTTTAAGCCAGTAGCTTCAGCGTTGCCCGGATGTCTTAAATCTGTTACTGCAACAGGTGTCAGCATTGAGAGATGTGAGTATAGTTATGGGTCATCCACTTACTGTTTTTGTTCCACATTCAGTTGAGCTCCTGATGACGAGAACTAAGACACAACATATGACAAATAATAGACTCACACGTTATGAGCAGGTTATACTTGCTTCAGAGAATGTGACTTTGAAACGTTGTTCTGTTTTGAATCCTGCTACATTGATGCCTTTACCAAATGTTGATGATGAAGATTGTGAGGACCATGAATGTCTCGATGTGACTGAACTTTGCACCAAACCGAGACCTGACATTTTAGCTGAACCTCTACCTGAGTCTGATGAAATCTTTTTTCTAGATGGTTCATGCTTAAGAGACAATGTGGGTCATTTGAGAGCAGCATTTACTGTATATACCATTTCTGGAGTTGTGGAAGCTACTTGTTTACAGGGAGTATACTCCGCACAGGTAGCTGAAATCATTGCTTTGACTCGTGCCTGTTTGGCTGCCTATCAAATCCGAGTCACTGTTTACACTGACAGTCAGTATGGGTTCGGAGTGGTTCATGACTTCGGACAGCTATGGTCACAGAGGGGTTTCTTAACGTCATCAGGATCTCCCATTAGGAATGCGGAATATGTGAGACAATTGTTAGAAGCTTTACAGCGTCCACGAGAAATTGCTGTGGTAAAGTGTACAGCTCATGGGAGAGGAAATGATTTTGTCTCTCTTGGAAATAGATATGCAGACGAAGTTGCACGTTTTTGCACTGAACAAGGGTGCATTTTTACTGGAGATTATACAGGAGAGAGCCCAGAAAGAACCGAAGTCAGCATGGTGTTAGCCTTGGCAGACACCTGGGATGGGCTCAAGCGTCTGCAAGGAGAGGTTATAAAAGAGGAAAAAGCTGTGTGGATCAGAACAGGATTTGAGAAAGGAGATGAAGGGATTTGGGTTTCAAGTGAGGGTCAAGCAGTGTTGCCAGATGACCTATTAAGTCCTATGGCAAGACAGATTCATGGAGCAGTGCACCTTGGAAGGGATACTATGGTGCGAGTGTTCAGACAGACGTGGTACAATCCACGGTTCCGCACGTTTGCTGAAGCAGTCTGTCACAGGTGTGTTATGTGTCAACAAATGAATTCTGGAAAGAAAACTGTGGTTGCATTGAGTCATATTGGGAGGTCTGGAGGACCTTTCAATAGGATACAGCTCGATTTTATTGAGATGCCTAGGTGCAATGGTTTGAGGTAAGTTCTGGTTGTGGTGTGTGTTTTTTCACGGTGGGTGGAAGTGTACCCGACAAGAAGATGTGATAGCCTCACAGTAGCAAAGTTGCTGCTTAGGGAGTTGATTCCGCGGTTTGGTTTTCCAGCTTTGGTGGAGTCGAATAGAGGAACGCACTTTCACAGTGAAATCATGAAGCTGCTTTGTGCTGCTTTAAATGTTGACCAGAGACTGCATTGTAGCTATCGACCAGAGGCTTCTGGTATAGTGGAACCGATTAATGGGACTTTAAAAATGAGTATGGCAAAAGTTTGCTCTTCTACGTCTCTGAAATGTCCAGATGCATTGCCACTGGTGTTGATGAGTGTTCGTAGTACCCCTGATAGAAGGACTGGTCTTTCACCCCACGAGATCGTGATGGGGAGGGCTATGCGATTAACAGCAGTGCCATTTACAGCCTTGATAAACATGACAGATGATTTGACCCTTGACTATTGCAAAGGACTGGCTGATGTGGTCCCGAGGGCTGCTGCAGCCCCTGCAGCCCCCGACATTAAAAAATGTTTGGTAGTGCACCTGTCCCTTCTAGGAGCACCACCAGCACCCACAAATATAAACAAATAGCCCTTGCAGGGCATTATGGGGAGTGCCTTGTCTGGAGCAATAAATAATAAATGAGGGGCTCTTGCCACGCATTTATTCTTCTTTTCTTTAACAAAAAAGATATTTTCGGGTGCCTAATGTCCACTTGAGGCACCCACACCTTTTTACTATGTTGGAGTCTACGGAGGGAGACCCCTTGTTCCTTACCTCTAAACACCTATAGTGCATTAAGAGCACATGGGTTTTGTAAACACTTATTCCGATTAGGTGGGCACAGGCTGTTCAAAATTAGGTAGAAAATTAATGTGGTAGTTACCCGCCTCTATGTAAACTCTAAAACAAACTAACACACTCAATGGATGATGTCATGAGTGATGTCATCAATGATGTCATAAATTATGTCATTGAACATGTCATAGGTGAGGTCATCAGCAGTGCTTGGCAGGGGCGCTCGTTCTAGTTAGCTCTGCCATAACTAGTGCATTTCTGTGTTTTTTTAAAAGGACAAAACATCACTGACAAATTCACCTAACAATAACTTAACTTTTTAGTGAATTGCTAAGGGTTTAAAAAAAAAAGTACTTTTTATCAAACCTATCTATAACGTTACTTTAACCTTTGTTTTTGATTGAATTTCTAGAGATTTTTTAACTTAAAGTAATATTTAATTACGATTCGTAAATTCCCACCCAGGAAACCCACCATACTTTTGTTGGCGGCCATGGGGGAGCCCATGGCTCCCATGGTCCCAGCCGCATATAGCAGGAGCCGGCATTGCTCCCACATACAGGGAGCAATATTTTGATCTGTTTCCCTGCCCGCTTCAGTGAGGGCAGGTAAACAGATCAAAAGTCCACTTCCAGTGGGCGAGAGCATTTTCCAAAGTTACAATTTCAAAGCTAGTTATAGTTAAGACCTAGTTTCCATAGGAAAAGAGTATTTTGTTTTGCTAATAACTTTGGCGCCATTTGACGAACCTTCCCGAAATTTTCATAACTAGTTTGCCAGACACTTCAAGCAGGGACGGAGCAAAGGGAGGAGCCCCAAAATGCCTTTTCTCCATCCAATTTCCCAAAAAGATTTTAGACATGACTACACCCTGAACCGCTGAACAGAAGTACACCAAATTTGGCAAAAAGCTAGATCTTGGTCCAGAAAAGTTGCTTTTTTTAATTTGGTGTAAATCTGTTCAGTAGTTTTGGAGTTATTAATATAAAAGATTTATGTATATCTAGAGCCGCTGATCCACCGCTCATCCTTTGCGGTAGCCAGTTGGGTTTGTGTATCCATGCACCAACAGCAATGCTGTGATTGGCTGGCTGCAATCTGAGAGGAAAGTTGCAGCCACCATTTTGTTCATCGGGCCTCGCTTCCCAGCAGAGAAAATGACATTTAAAAGTGAAAGAATGGGGTCAGGGTGGAGTTACCCTGACCCTGACCCCATGGGACTGATGGAGGAGTCTGTGAGGGACAACTCATGGCTCATGGGCAACAAATTGTGCCCAACATTTTTTTTCAGTGTGTGCGGATCCGCAGATCCACCTGGATTCTCCTGGATCCTCCTGGATTTGGTTGGATCTATGGAACCAGACCGCAATGATAAAAACCACATACAACCACTCGCAGACACACACGCCTACTCACATGCTCACTCACATACTCACTTACACACCCACACAACCACTCACATACCTATACAGCCACTCACACACCCACTCACACTGAGAAAACCACTCACACACCCACTCAGAGCCCTGCATAGCACTCACAAACTTAAACAGACCCACGAAAGCACTCACACCCACTAACAGACCCACACAGCCAGTCACACACCCACTAAATGCTAACACACCCACTTACACACCCACACAACCACTCACACACCCAAGTTACAAGGACGTTATAGTTAGGAAATAGCATTAAAAAAATTAAATTCACTGAAAGAAACAAAGGTTATAGGGATGTTATAGTTAGGAAATAAAATTTGAAAAACCTTAGGAATTCACTGAAAAAGCCAAAGGTTACAGGAACGTTATAGTTAGGTTCAGATTTTGCACACTCAAAACAATCTAAATTCGGCAGGTATCTCAAGTAACTATAACTCATGCCCTAAGGTAACTATAACTTGCGCCCTTGTCATATACTGCTAATTACCCCACATATTACATCACTCATGACATCTTCTATGACATCTTGGATAGTTTCACTGTAACAGCTGCAGTGAAATTATTGATGAGAAAATTGTGCATGACGCGGGCGCCACATATAGTTACCATAGGGCGGGAGTTATCGTTACTTGAGATAGCAATAACTATAACTGCTGAAACTCTAGGGTTTTGTGTGTGTAAAATCTGAACCTAACTTTAAAGTCTCTGCAATCTTTGTTTTTTTAAGTAAAAAATAATATATATATATATATATATATATATATATATATATATATATATATATATATATATATAATATATAATATATATTAGATTAGATTAGATTAGAGCAGAGGTATAAGTAGGTCTCGTAATAAGAAAGCAACTACCGTTTTAAGACAAAAAAAACTAAAATCACCAGTTATACTTAATTGACATAAGCACAACTTGGGAGAGGCCTTCTGGATAGGGGTGCTCACACTAAATTACTGGCCTTTTGTCTGTTTTTTTCTCTGGAAGTACCACCTCTGTCCTTTTGGATAGTCCAAGATTCTTCCCCAGCCAAATTCTCCTCTTGCGCATTGTTGTTAAAATGGTTATATAGGTATTTTGCCCAATTGGCCTCTGGTATATTAGAATTTATTCCTTGGTGAGCTGGTCGTTGGAGGCTGTTGATCTTCCGCCAGAACCTAGCGCTGTTCTTGAATTCAGAGTCATGCAATATCCTTGCCCAAAGTTTTTCATTCTCTTGCCTTTTCTTGTCCCATTTCTTCCTTTTTAAATGTGCCTCCAGTTTCTGCAGGTCGCATTGCAGGGCTAAGTTTTGCGGGGTTTTGCATAGCTGCCTTTGTGCATTTAAGATTTCTTGTCTCCCGTGTAGTTGCCTTTCCAGGTACAAAGACCGCTGTTTTTCCAGTTTTTGTTCCTGTCCTGGTGGAAAATGTATTCCCAAGAGCCATTGTAAAATTCTTCCAAGCTTTTGTTGGTTGAGTTGTCATATTATTTCCCTTAGCAGAGAAGTGTCTTTGCAATTTTGGATAGTTCTTCGGTCATATTGGGCTTGCACCTTATTTGTCCGAGGTGTATTCAGTGCCAGTAGTTTTGCATGCCTCCATTTGGTTTTCCCTGTTTGCTTTCAATATCACTTTTTGCGGCAAGTGATCACTTTGTTCTTTATCACCCATTCTGAATGAATGGATAATGTGGAAGATAGGGAGAGTTACGAAGGTGAAGTCTAGGTAAGAGCAGGCGGTTGTGGAGTGAAAAGTTGGAACCGGTGGGTTATCCACTTTAAATCGACCATTCAGAGCTCTCATATTTAATTGTTCAAGTTCTTGGAGTAAATAGGTTGAACATCTAGTTTGTTTATTTGAGTATGCTGGGCCCTGATTTGGTATTCCCCACACTGTGGTTAATTCCTGCACTAGTTCGTCTTCTGATGCAGTTCCAAAGAGGTGAAGATTAAATTCGCCTGTCAGGATAGTGTTCTCTGCGTCCTGCTCATCTATGATTCTTATCAGTTCTTTGACTAGTTCTTTAGCAGCTTTTGCCCTTTGCTCCGTATGCACATACGTATTAATAATTATGATTGGCTGGTCTTCCTAATTGAATTTAAATGCTGTAGCTACGGCCTGTATGGCACTTGGGGCTGCAACTTGTGACTCAACTGATACAATTGCTCCTATTGTGAGTATTGAGGTGAATATCATCAGACCACCTGAGCAAGGGCCGAAGTTGGGTCCCTTTGTTGCTGGCACGAATTGTGACGTGTACCCTTGTAGCTCTATCCCATGACCCTCCCAAGTTTCTTGGAGTAATATCAAATCAAATGCCTTTAAGTAGTTTAGTACCTCGTGTTTCTCTAGGTCATTGTTATTCCAGATACATATATAGATTTTTCTTGACTCCCCCGGTAATGGTGTTGGGCAGGGCATCCCTTGTCATTGGGTGCACTCGGTCATTATGGTTCGCCGTATGTGAGTCCAGCTAAGGTCTCTTGACAGTGATGTTGGGCCTTTGGCTCAAGGCCTGTGCTTAAGTTGGCGGTCTTAAAGTGGGTGGGATGGGATCCTGGGGAGCTACTATGAGCTACCTGTATGATTGATGTGACAGTTTGTGGTTGTTCGTTGTTGCATCCATTGAGAAGGGGTGTCGGATAGGTTGTTTTTTTTTCAGACTCTAGTCTTATCACCCACTGTAAGAATATGTTTACTTCCTTCATGATTGCATTGACTGTCTCATTTGTTTTCCATATTGTCTTAGTTGGTTATGGACACTGCTGATTGTTGGTTGGTTGGAATTCAATTGAGAGCAGATCTGTTGAGCTTAGTTTTTCTAGGCTCTTAATAGAGTGCAGGAGTCGCAATATGTTCCCCCTATTTAATGTGTCCACTCTTCCCCTCGATTTATATTCTGGAAAGAATATGATGGTATCTATCTCCTTTGAATCTTTGGCCAGGGTTTCTTGATGAGAAATTGCTTCCAGATGTAATAGCCTTTGTGGAGTGTGATTGACGTTTCTGGCTCCTTGGTTGGTATTGCTGGCTCCTAGGGGCTCAACTGGCGCCTGATCTTTTATCGGCATAAGCTGCCTTGTGTATAGTCTCTTAATGGCCTTTGTGCCGATCCCCTAGGGCTGTTCAATAACTCTCCTCTCTGTTCAATTCTTGGGCTTTGTTGCATGCAAGTTACCGTGCGATATAGTATCTGTTTTTAGGTCTGTTAGGAGGGTTCCTAACATTGTTGTCAGCATGGATAGTTTATCAACTATTGGGGTGCAAATACAGTCGCTTTGTGAAATTTGGGTTGCTTGTGCGGCTTCTTGCCCCCGCTTAATAAGGCCTTTGAGGTCTGCTTCCTAGCTATCCCAGAGGTGAAATCTGCTAGTGTATGGAGAACTGTGAACCGCATGTCTGATTTGTCAGATTGATATTGAAGTGCTGTTGCTGAAAGCTGGATGGTGTTTAGTAAGGTTGCCCAGATTGTTTCTGTAGGGTTGTTGCTCCCTGCTCTGGATGCGCTAGTCGGTTCCACACTAGGTTGATTTGAGGTGGGCTTTAAGTTGTATGAGGCAACGAGTTCCTCTTATTCCTGTGATGCAAGGAAAGTCATTTCACTATCCGTTATATGCGAGTCTTCATGTGGCAGGGGCAGGGAGCAATCAACTGGGGTGTTGTTCAGTGATTGACTGAAAGCTGTCGAGGTGTCGGTTTGTATGTTCGTTGTCTCTTGACTTGAGCTATTTTTTGGCTGTAGTGTTATGGGCCGAGCGTTCTTTCCAGTCTGTGGGTCCTGCTTGGGGGGAAAATGTTGGTGGGTCCCTAGGGTCTTTAGTTCCCCCTTGTTTTGGAATATTTACAGGTTCTATGGCCAGCTGACTCTTGTTTCCACAGGTAGGAATTTCGTAATCCTGAGAGCTTCTTGTTGGGCTACTTGTTGGACTGCTGACTATCGCAACAGGGGGTCCACCTTGGGCTCTATTCCCTATTGGGCTATTCGTCTGACATGTTGTTCTGATACCTCTATCCATCATGTCCATGTCCATGTCCATTGTAGCTGCCAATGATCCAGCTGATTGGAGTGGTTTCCCTGAGGGGTATTCTATTCTCCCTGGTTGTAATGGGGTTTGTAAGCCCATAATATCCTCGTTAATTTGAGAAGATAGCTTTGTCAGGGTCTTTCAAACATGTACATTTTGTGAATATTTTTGGCTGGTGTGTACTTTCTGTGAGACGCCCCCTCTATGTTTATGAGCTCTTTTGTTTTGTCCCTTTGTGTTTCCATCTTTAATTGACTTGTGTTTTTGAGGTTTTTTTGTAGCTACTGGACTACAGGCATTGCTTATATTGTTGCTACTAACAATGGAGTAAATGCTAGTGTTGTTGCTATCCTTATTTAAGGGTTCCGTTTTTGTGCTGCTTTTAGGGATAGCTTATCCTTTTTTTGGGGGCTTTGTAATAGACCTTCTTACTCTACCCGACCTCATATCTGCCGGAGTGACTTGTTTCTGTTTCCTTTAGTAGTTTGCTTGTTGGCTTGTTATGCTTGCTTTTTGCTCAGTGTTAAGCTGATTGACTGTTGGCTCCGCGTTGGCTCTGCGCTGCTTCATTTGCCTTGGTGCACGATGTTACACAAAGTTTATTCCAGACAGGCGCGCAACACCCATTGGACTCACAGGGCTTCAGCCCCTCCCCCCCCCACGTCGCGTGTGGCAGCCCGGGATGAGACAGCTTCCCGGCGCACACACAGCCGCACCCGAGCACTTCACAGGTCTTTAAAAGACCATTTGCATGTTAATGAGGCCTCGCTGTTGTTTCACCCCTTCTAAGAGCCCCTGCAGCTCCACTCTGCCTATGGCTTAAAAGATTCAGCCCCCCCCCGAAATTTTTTCTTAGCCCCCCCTGAAATTTGGCTCTAGTTGCGCCTCTGATTCCAGATAGATGTATTTTTGTTTTGCTTGTTTAATTCATTCTTCCCGGTCTCACTCCTTATTTGGGCTGTTGTATTAGAGAGGTCTCCTTGGGTGACCTTGTTGTTCTTGTACTTTTAGGCTTGATGCTCCTGAAACGTTTTTAGGTCTCGGCTCGAAGGCTGCGCTTGCGCAGTCTCGATCCGAGATTTAATGACTTGGAGAAGAGGGGCTTGAACCCGCCCCTCTTCTCCCCTGTTCTCCATTGGCTGGCCTCTTGAATGCTGGCCAGCCATTGGAGAAGAGGTCCGTCATTCCGATTAGGCCCCGTCCTTTTCGGATCGGGGGCGTGTTTTTTTCAACAAATCTAATTATCTCCTCCAGCCAATGGCAAGAGGAGATAAAAGCAAAACATGCCCCCGAATCCGAAAACGCCACTGCGTTTCTCCGAGGCATTTCTGCTCTGCCTCGGAGAAAGGCAGTGGTGTGCTTGCCTTTTGCTCTGCCTTGTTCAACGGTGTCTCAACGGTGAACTCTTCAAAAGCTGTTTACGAGAATTACTTCTCTGAAACTCCCAGTATATTTCAAATACTCCTTTACCTATACGGAATATGTATACAATAAGCGTCCATCCCCAAAACCTGAAGATATTAATCCTCTGCACTCTACAGACGCCAGAAATTCAAGGGCCACTTCCGTACAAGACGTGACACCTACCACACGTAGTACAGAGAGGGAAAGAGGACAATGCGTTCAAGAGGAAGTTTGCAGGGCGTGGTTTCGATAGTTTTAATCGGCATTTTAAATAGGAATAATCATACATACGTGTATAGGCTAACGTTCATAAATAGTGATAGCAACCTCGCACTTTTAAGAAATAGGTGAAAATAGATATGTTTACACCGACATGTGCTTGTTTTTTCCCAGAACATTTAAATTATGTATAATTGTAGAAAGCAATACAGTTTGACACATTCTGTTATATATTTTGCCTGTTTTTCGAAATTCTGAAGAATTCATTACTACGTCATTTTGGGGTGAATAGCTTTATGTTAATCGAACGTTCTATTTGTTGGGTTTAATGTGTCCACTTTCATTTTAGAATGGCGTCCGGGCGAGTTAAGCGTCGGCCTAGAGTGTAAATATGGGATAGTCTTTCCTCTCTTTTCATTCTTAGTTGGTTCAACAGTCCGTCTCTGTTTACGTGCAGCAACCCACGTACTACACGGGAGTGGGACTGATAACGCCCAATGATAAGAGAGAGCATGTCATCGAATCAAATGTAACAATAACACAGAAGTTTTAATACACGGAGACATGGCTTTTGCCACGCCACACCAGAGTTAGTCAGTGAACTGGTTCTGTTGTGCCTGAGTTTAAAATGGCCTCGTCCGCGTGCGCAATAAAAACTTGGTTACCCTGCGCGAATGGACGCGGTCGCCATGGTTACCACGGTGTGTGCATATGGTGACCACTTCACTGCGTTTAGGAGTACACGAGATCGTGTGACTATGCCATGCCTTTGGAATGAAGTGATGTTGCAGCGAGAGCTCTTTTCAAGAAGTATGCGATTCAGTCTCCTCTGAAATAACCATGCAGGAGCAGGGCCAGTACAAACAACAACCATGGTGAGTTCCCCGACGAATGCCCGCAGAGACCGGTGCACAAATTTTCTGGAGGGTGAACTTTTAAAAAGTCTATAATCATTATTACTACATAGCTTCATCACCTCTTGAACAAAGACTTTTAAATGCTTAATTTTTAGTGATAAATGCAAAGATCTAGAAACAACGGTGCCACTTCTGCTTTGTCTGCCAAGATCAATGTGTATGTGTCTAGATGTATGTGTGTGTGTGTGGTTCTGTATGTGTGTGTGGTTCTGTATGTGTGTGTGGTTCTGTATGTGTGTGTGTGTATGTGGCTCTGTGTGTGTGTATGTGGCTCTGTGTGTGTGTGGCTTTGTGTGTGTGGCTCTGTGTGTGTGGCTCTGTAAGTGTGGGTGGCTCTGTGTGTGTGTGTGGGAGACTCTATGTGTGTGTGTGTGTATGTGTGTGCCTCTGTGTGTGTGGCTCTGTGTGGGTGGCTTTTTTTGTAGGTGGCTCTATGCGTGGGTGGCTCTGTCTGTGTGTGGGTAACAGTGTGTGTGTAGGTGGCTCTGTGTGGGTGGCTCTATTTGTGTGTGGGTTGCTCTATGTGAATAGCTCTGTGTAGGTGGCTCTGTGTGGGTGGCTCTGTGTGTGTGGGTGGCTTTGTGTGTGTGGCTCTGTGTGGGTGCAAATGCAATAGGTCTCGCATTTGAGAGAGATTAAGCTATTGACATTGTAAATAACAATGCCGTTTCTTTAAATGTTTTAAAAACAAAAACATAAACAAAAATAATGTCATGAGCAATGCCAATAGCTCTAACTTTAACAATGCCGAGACCATAGTGCCAATATCGGCAACAGTTATCACAAAACACATAAGTACATAAATAAAACACACGACACTGAATGTAAGTGGAGAAATATTGCTGCAGGTTTATTAGCATAAGCAATATGCAAACATGGTGGGTTATCTTACGGGCGATCCCAGGGCAGGCCGGCCCCTATGCCGCCTGCCCGTCTGATAAGCCTAGAGTCACCATGGCAACGCCAACTGGTGTATACCAAATGTTGGGAGGGTCCCCCCCTCCCATCCGTGGACCACCAGTCCACTTGCTTCACACGCCCCCCCGTGATGGGTGGGCGGAGCATACATGGCAGCCCCCGGTTGCTCAGACCCACAACCGCCTGTCGGATAGCGGGGCGCCGTCGGTCTTCCAGTGGACACGCTAAACATCCCTGGGTATCCTGGCTTAGCACCACGCGGTGCTGCTGCATGCTATACCCCTTGGTATGTGCAGACCCTGGATCGCCCTGTAACTCCTCCTGCAACACAAAGTGAAAATTGTTAGAAAACCTGGCCCCCCCTTTGTCCCTCCGGACACCGGGTAAGCGGATGGGCGGACAAGGCGAACGAGCGGACAAGAGGGCGAGGAGGGGGCGGAGACAGAATATGTACCCCCTGACTCCTCCCCGCTGGAAGCAGCTATCTGCTGGGGTCTCCCTTGGTCTATCCCAGGGACTCGACCTCCCACCCCTGTGCCTTCCTGTGGCACTAAGGCGGCCGCCCTCCAAGGGGCGGGCCGCTGCGCAACCCCCCCCCCCCCGGGCAGCCTTACATAGTGCCAATATCGGCAACAGTTATCACAAAACACATAAGTACATAAATAAAACACACGACACTGAATGTAAGTGGAGAAATATTGCTGCAGGTTTATTAGCATAAGCAATATGCAAACATGGTGGGTTATCTTACGGGCGATCCCAGGGCAGGCCAGCCCCTATGCCGCCTGCCCGTCTGATAAGCCTAGAGTCACCATGGCAACGCCAACTGGTGTATACCAAATGTTGGGAGGGTCCCCCCCTCCCATCCGTGGACCACCAGTCCACTTGCTTCACACGCCCCCCCGTGATGGGTGGGCGGAGCATACATGGCAGCCCCCGGTTGCTCAGACCCACAACCGCCTGTCGGATAGCGGGGCGCCGTCGGTCTTCCAGTGGACACGCTAAACATCCCTGGGTATCCTGGCTTAGCACCACGCGGTGCTGCTGCATGCTATACCCCTTGGTATGTGCAGACCCTGGATCGCCCTGTAACTCCTCCACAGCCTTGGGAGTGGCCACCGTCACTACCAGGGCCCCCCACCAAGGTAGACCTATTTCCTTCCCACCTGCTGCAGCCAACGCTTCCCCTGGTCCAGTCTATTCGCAACCAAAAAGCTGCCAAGCCTACACCAAGGTCAAGTAAAATACCTGCCTAGAGTGGAGAGGTGCACCCCATCACCCCCCAGGCACCCTGTTGATTTGGCGTGTAAAAGGCCATGCCTGATGAAGCCAAAGCCTCTTTGCTCAGTGAACTTGCGCATGGCGCTGTTGACACCATAATGGCTTCTCCTGAGCGGGCTCCTTGCCAAGGTAGCCTATTACTTACAACCTGCTGCAGCCAAAGCTTCTCCTAATTTCAGTAGGAAAAGATCCATGCTTCAACTAGAGAGGTGTACCCCATCTCCCTCCCGGCACCCTCTGGATTTGGCGTGAATAAGACCTTTCCTAATGAAGCCAAAACCAAATTTGCTTTTTAACATACAACATGCTGATAACCGGGCTGCCCCAGGTCCAGCCAAACCAGTCTTAGCCCATGCAGGCCCGGAGCCGGCATGCCCCTTCAGGCAAGTGCCCCCATTCTATCAAAAATTCCCCGTGGATTTTGACTGATGTGACCCGAAACCTAAAAATAGGCGTTAGTCCAATGAAGGAAGAACAGTACCTATGACAAGCCACTCCTGCCAGGAAGTGCCCGCGGGTGGAGGAAAGAGTTGACAAACCTGCTCTACTTCCTCTTACCTCAGTTACCGGAGTCTAGCCCTAGTCGGAGTATGACCATCACTTTCCGACAGTCAGCACCCTATTTGAGGCCTAGCCCTCACAAAGTTCTGACAACATACCCGCGAGCAGACAGGACAGCGTGACCCAGGGAGGGAACCAAAGCATGAATGCCTCACCATGTTAATAATGGGAATCCAGTGGTACTCCTGCTGCATTGCAGCCCAAATATGCCTCCTAGGAGTTTGCCCCAAACATATGGACCTAATCGCCCCCGTGGGAAGGTCACTTCCACCGCCTGCATAGCTGCCAGGCAGTGCTAAAGGGCGGGAGAAGTCACCCCGTATCGTTACTCACTATAAATGTACCTGTATTGTCGAACTAAAGGACAGGCTATTAAGTGAGCTGACCAGGCTCTGCCCTTGAAACCAGGTGTCCGCCCCAAGCCCCTCTAAGTTCTGCTGCTTCACCTGCCTGTTAACACGAATCCCCAGGGCAGACCCCGTCCTCTAACCCACGCTTGGCCATGCCTGAGCTTAAGACACCTCTGAAAAGCGGGACACCAGGCTGACCACCAGCATTGCATTCAGGATGTTCCTGACCAGCCACGAAACATGCGCCTAACTAAAGCAACTGGCACCATGCCACCAAAGTATCAATTCAGCCTTCTATGAATGCAAAATGTGCTCTGTGGCGATCCGTATTAGCGTTCCCTCCAAACCAGCTGCCCTAACCAGGCGACCCGCACCCTCTTGGCACTGGCACACTCCCGCCCCAGCTGCCCCAAGAGTGCCTGGTTGAGTGTCGCCACAACCTACGTTTTATCACGGACGTTATATCGGGGTATGATGACACTCAACTAACTCTACTGCTGAGTGCCCTTGCACCATCGAAAGTATGTCTTTGCCTACTCAGTGGCTGGATGTAAAGTTAGATGACATTGGCAGCCCACTCCTGGGCGAACATAGCAGCTTTCAGTTTCTGGTGCTGTCGACCGTACCTGTAGCTAGATGAACCGAATGCAATTCCCTTGCTCCTGTTGAGCACTAAACCCACAACACTTTCTCCCCATGGTCCAATACCTTGATGCTGCTCATCCTTTCCTAGCACAATGTTGACAATCTAGTTCTGCAATGGCCTACTTCGCAGCCTGCACCATTCTGCCAGTGCCGAAAAGACCTTTGTCCTGCTGCCTGGCCTAAGCAATCTTGCCCTGGTCTAGAAGCGCCCGCTTCAGCCCTGGAGATAACAATTCGTCAGTAACCCCAAACTGGCCCTGATGCGAAACAGACCAGCCAAGGCACACAGGTGTGTGTAATAACTAATGGCAGGTCTAACAGCGTCAACAGGCATCCTCAGCTAACAATAGGCTTGCCGGAGTAAGGGTTTCCAGTGAGAATAAGATGACAGCAAATACAGCGGGAGGAGCGGCCAATGACCTGCCCAAAGACTCTTTGAAATCCTCCTACCGAATGATGTGGGAGCTCGCCACCAACCTCTGTCCGAGCCTGCCAACCCCACAAGTATTTGGACCCCTATTGCTCCAAGGATTGGAGCAGGGGTGGGGGGGGCGCAGTCCGGTCTGAAGATGTGTGTGATGGAGGGCATGCATCCTGGAGTACCTATAGTTGAGTTCAAACAAGTACCTGATGTGTTTAACTACTAATGGCATAGTAGCAACTCAATCAGCACAGGGCTAGTTGACCCCCTGTCTTACAACCGTGTGAGACACACAGGGAGAGAACGGAAGGCCAACCCCAGTCCGACACAGAAACTCACCACGTGGCTGTGCCCAATGAAAACACCATCCCACATCAAACCGACCCGATGAAAAGACAACAAGCGCCTAACGCTCTACACCCGCGGATGACCCCCGGAAACAACCAATCGAATACCAATGGAGTAAATAACACCGGACATCCTTTCAGCATCTGAAGTCCAAGCCCTTCAGAAGAAACCTGGGAGCCCAAAGCCAGACATCAGAAACAAAGCATTGAAACCAGGCCCCCAGGACGGGTGCTGACTCAAGCAGATTAAACCTCCCGCCTCACCTGTGAGGACCGCACTGCCAATCCACTCCCGCTGTGCTGACCAGAGTACGCAGATGACCATCTCAGCAAGGCAACTTGACCATTTATGTACGCCGCCCCATCACCCATCACAATAATCTGAGATAGGCCGCAAGATTACAAATATAACATCAACACTAGTCTATATTCGCGTTATCCGCCAACGGCGAAGAGACACGCACGCGTCCGACCGGGGAACACCACACACCTCAAATCATTCCAAAACCGCGAAACATAGCCGGGCAGGAGCATGTTGCACCCGCACCCATGCTCAATATAAGGAGAATCGGGAACACAAAATTAATGACTAGCGTTTCAAACCGAGTCGGTAACTGAGTCGAACACCCACGTCTCAGAGTCCCCCACTGTTCCCACCGACCCCGCTTACACTCCCATTCCCTAGTGAGCGGTGCCCGCAGCTCTGTGGGACACCGGCAGGATCTGTGAGGGAAATAGTGAGGTTTTTTTTTTGCGTGAGCATGCCTAATAAAAGAGCATCGGCTGCACCACAGAAGAACACATTCACTATCAGATAGATACAAGGAGATAGAGCGATTACCCAGAATCGCCGGGAGTGCCGCGCCCCTGTGACCAGCGCTCAGAACCTAGTTCCGCAACGAACACAATGCGGCAGTGACACCCGGTGGCCAGTACACCACTGGCCTCAAACCTACCCATCAGAACTATAGACTTCGTCAATGGTTGTTTGTTGCATAAGAAAATTAAGCAGCCACGAAGTCATGAGGATTTACTAAAGAAAGCTGACAACTTGGCCGCAACAAACTTGATATTGCCGAGGCAGGGTACCAGACAGTCTGATATCATGTCCGAGTCCGGATGTGCTCCCGCAGCCCAGGGACCCAGGGGGCCGCTGGGGGAGCACTTGACACGAAACCGGACCCCTACTACTATCCAACATCCAGCTTACAGATTCTGGGCATATAAATGCTATAAGCGGAACCCGGAACCACCACAGCCCCCCGGCACAAGAAAAGCCGAAGATACCGCAAGCGGCTGAGGAGGAGAATCCCCAGCAAACAGAGAAGGAAGGCCCTATAAACTGCGGGTAGTTCTAGCCCCGCCTGTGTACAATCCAGAGCCAGCGGAATTCGAGAGGAAATCCTGATCCCTTATTTCTAGATCAAGGCTTATTCTCAACTGTTTCGAACTTCCTAACCAAATCTCCCTACCTCTCGAATCCCAAGTAATCATAACAACAAGAGAGCACGTTCACCCGTAAGTAACTTGACGCAAGATAATAGATGGTTCTTGTTACCCAACTCAATGGAACTCATTCTATCGCCGCAGGTGGATGAAAGGCTGAGCAGTACGATAACTTGGCACTCAATAACCGATGATTCCTGTTACCCAACTCAATGGTACTCATTTTATCGACCTCAGATGGATGAAAGGCTGAGCAATTAGGTCACTTGGCACTAAATAACAGATGGTACTTGTTACCCGACTCCGTGGTACTCATTTTATCGACCTGTGTAAAACAAAGAACAACAACGGTTATGCCCCGCGCCCAACGGTGACCTTATCCTGTGCTTGCAGGCCAGGAGCTTACTCTCCGTGTCCCCCACCGTCCCCTAGCGAACTTACACCCCTGTCCAGCAGCGAGCGAGTTCCACCGGTCGGCCGGACACCAGGCACAATCTAAGGATGAAAATGAAGTTAATACCAACTTTTTTTTTTTTTTTTTTTTTGCTACTGTGGCCTGCGAGGAGGGGGCGGAGACAGAATATTTACCCCCTGACTCCTCCCCGCCGGAAGCAGCTATCTGCTGGGGTCTCCCTTGGTCTATCCCAGGGACTCGACCTCCCACCCCTGTGCCTTCCTGTGGCACTAAGGCGGCCGCCCTCCAAGGGGCGGGCCGCTGCGCAACACCCCCCCCCCCCCCCCCCCGCAGCCTTACATTGCATTGTAAGTGCATGTTTGGTTTGTTTTCGTGCTCCTTTTGAGTGCCGTAAGTGTGGGGTTTTAAGGCACTTAAGGGGCTTCCCTATTTTGCTCCCCTTTCCTCTCCCCCGATATCTCCAGGGGGAGGGGCTGTATGAAGATTGTGTGGTGTCTGTTCAGAGGCTACTCAGGGGAAAAGGCCCTCCCAACGGGAGTAAGCCGCTCCAGCCTAGTGCTGGCTGCATCTGCTCCTCGAATGAACCACAAGGCCTCTAGACCTCCTCCAGCTGCCCCTCCCTGCCCCCCGCTAGCACCACTCCTGCCTCGCTGTCTCTGTTATTATTTCCAGGAGGGTGCAGCAGGAGGTGACTGGGAGAGCCGGTCAAGAGCAGCGGGCAACAGCGGGCAGCGGTTACGGACAACGGCGGGGCAGTGAACCAATGTGGGAAAGGAAAGCGCCCAACACACGGATCACACTGGCCAGTGCTTAGGGCACTCAGAGGCTCCCGCTCTCCCGCAACCTCCGTACCGCTTGTGCCTCCTGTCTGACTTGCCTCCTCCTCCAGAGGCGCTGGAGCTGCGTCGGAGCACTAGCGATGAGGTGCGAGGAAAGCACGGCTACAGTGGACGGTAACGGCAGGATTTTGTGTTAAGCGTACTGCTCTTCATCGCTCACTGCTCTGTGCCCTCAGCCTCCGCCTCTGCCCTTGACTGTCCCTCTCCGGCTGCGGCTCTCAGTGCGCGACTCTACACCTCTCGGCCTCGCCTTGCCGACTCGTAACGCTCGGTCCTCTCAGCCCGCAAGCAGAAACACAGCACCACCAACAGGAGGCGGGGAGTTCAGCTGCAACATTGGTAGACAGAGATTCCAGGTTAAAGGATAGGTCAGGATATACAACAGGCAGTTGAAACAATCACACCAGCTGAAACTAGAATCACATTGGCACAGGACTCCATCAAAGATGTGCAACAGAAACTGGATAAGTTAACAGAAGCAATGCACTCCCTGTAAATGAGAGTGGACAATACCGAGGGGTGCTCCAATGGAAATAATTTCCGCTTCCTTGGATTCCCGGAGAGCATGGACGCTGGGGTCTTAGCCCAGTTCCTCGTGCGGTGGACCTGTGAATGGGTCCCTGTGAGGAAGCTATCCTAATGCCTCACCATTGAGCTGGCCCACCACGCACTAACTCGGAGGCCACCTCGGACACTCCAACACACTCAGTAATTGCACATGTTCTCACTGCAAGGACAGGGACGTAATACTGGCGACTGTCAAATAAGTAAAAAAAATCCTCTGTAACTCTCACCAGATACTGATCTTCACTGATGACACTGTAACTGTCCAATCACCGCACATCATTTGAGGAACTCAAAAGGATGCTGAAAGCATATGAACGTCTTATACAACTTTACCCTGCTAAAGTGAAAGAACTCTTTCCCAGCTGCTCTTTTTTTCTTTAAAACTTGACAAGAAGAATGGGAGTGGGTGTAGGAATGACCAAGGTTGGGGACCTTTGCACCCCGGACTGCAATGACATGTGAGACCACCAACTGACCGAGGGAAAATCACAAGAATCAAGGTGGCAGGGACCGAATGCAACATCCTGAGAGGGCGGACTTGAGATTCCCAGGATCGGAGGCTGATGCTGTTTAATTGGAGACGACTCCCGAGAAGGATCGAACTACTCAACAGACGAGAGAACTGAGAGATGAGACCCCACCTTCCCTCCCCCTCCTCCATCTGACGCCAATTTGGGCTACGCTTTGTACACGTCTGTGTTAACATGGTATTGCTGTTGCTCTAACGCCCGTCTTATATCTTACACCCATTTGTCTCATGCTGCCCTTTTCCTCACCCAGGTTAACTTTTTGTGTGTCTAATAGTTTTGCTGCACTTCTTGTTTCTTGCTTATATATGCACCGGTATGCCTACACTATACTCAACTAAACAACAGTCCACAAATGTAAAGTGTTGAGAAACAGAACGCAGTTGCTTTCTGATAACACACGTCTGCAAGACAAGCTCATTACAATTATTACCTAGGATAACAGTTTAAGAGAAGTTTGAGACAAACGTTGGCAAAGCCAGTCGAACTGAACTTTGCAAACTATTACTTTTTTTTGCAAACATATGCAGTAGGCATACAAAGTAAAAACGTAATAACGTCAATCAATCAATCAGTCAATCAGGGTTTGTAAAGCGTGGCTACTCACCCACGAGGGTCTCAAGGCGATGGGGGGGGGGGGAGAGTGGGCTGCTGATCCGTCTGGGGTTCAGTCAAAGAGCCTGGTCTTTAGATCCTTCCTGAATTGGGTCAGCGACGGGGATTGCCTGAGGTGGTGGGGCAGGGTGTTCAGGTCTTGACGGCGAGATAGGAGAAGGATCTCCTCTGGTTCTGGACTTGTGGACCCGTGGGATGGTGGCCAGGACCATATGGGTGGAGCGGAGGTGTGTGGTGGGTACGTAGAATGAGATGTGGTTTTTCAGGTATGCTGATCCTGCATCATAGAGGGCTTTGTAGGCCTGGGCAAGGAGCTTGAAAGTGATTATATTTTTTGACTGGTAGCCAGTGGAGTTCTCGGAAGTGTTCAATGATGTAGCCGGGGCGGGGGATGTTCAGGACCAATCTGGCTGTGGTGTTTTGAAGGTAAAAATGCTATGCATTTTTGTAAAACACAACCTATCACAAAAATAAACTTTAAAAAGAGAGATCGGCTTACCAGCTTTGCCACTGAGGTGGAGTACTTTTAAGGAGGATGCACAAGCTAAATACCACCACTCATGGTGAAGAGAGCCATTGGCTGGTTGAGGGGGGTGGAACCCTTCTCAAGCAGTAACCACAATTCTGCTCAGGTGAAATAAAAAGGAAAGCCCAAATTAGCTTGTGCTCAAACCTTGGGTAGCTTGGTACAGAGCAATCAGGCTTAACTCACACGCAATGTGCAAAGTATTTGTGCAACACATCAAACAGTGACACACTGAAAACATACAAAAGAAGCACACAACAGAATTAGAAAAATAGAGTAATTTTGAATAACTAAAACAAGACCCAAACGACAAAAATCCATTCAGTAGAACAGGAGGTATTCAATTTGAAAGATTTTAGTAAAAATAGAGCCAAAAGGTGTGCAGTGCCAACTGTGGATATCTGGTCGCACCGGACCGGGACAAAGTCACAAGTTCAGGCTGACCACACTGGAGCACGGGCTGGCTACAGGACCCAGTTACACCCGCTAAACAGAGTACCTTAAATCCTGGCTTGCGAAGTGTTGTGAGGATCCACGCTGAAGATATATAACGCAGCCGAAGCGATACTTCAGTTCTGAGATGCAGCGAGGCGGCAGTGCGAGGTCCTGCTGCTTCGTCGTCGAAGATCCCACCTTGCCATGCAAAGTCCAGAGTCAAGGATGCGTTGCGCAGTCAGGATGATGGTTGGTTCCCAGGAACTGCAAGAAAGAGATTCAGAGTCTGGCGCCGAGGCTGCCTTCAAAGAGAGATGCGAGGACCTGTGGCGAGGATGCATCGCGATGTGGCGGTTCTGATGCAGTGATGGACTGGGATGCAATGTGGGTCTACACGGTGGTTCCGATCCATGAAGTAGTGGCAATTTGTCGGTTCTGCTTGGGTTCGTGCAATGCAGCAGAGGAGATGCATTGGTTTTCCTGGATCCACAGAGGCTGGCAAAGCATCTGAGGCCTACTTCCAAGGGTCCAGGACAGGAGTGGCACCACTTGACAGGGTAGACTCACGAATGGCTGAGAGGTGCAAGTGCAAGGTTGGAATTTTCTGTACCTAAGGGTTAATACAGTAGGCCAGACAAATAGCCCTTGTAGCCTCACTGGGGTTCTTGGTTCAAGAGATGTAAGTCTAGTCCTCCTCACCAAGGCAGGAGGGCTGCAGGCAGCAGGCCAGCACAGCAAGGCAGCAACACAGCAAGACAGTAGCCCAGCAGGGCAGCAGTCTGGCAGGGTGGCAGACCTATAGCAGGTCAGTAGTCTTTCTTCCAGGCAGAGTATCCACAGGTCTAGAGGTTTCCCTTTGAAGTCCCTAGGCATCGTACTTTCCCTGTTCTGGCTCCAGACTAACTACAGGGTATATGTAGCCATTTGTGTGGAGGCAGGACACAGCCTATTTAAGTGTAAATAGCGCTGTGCTCCTCTCCTCCCTCCCATCCTGCCACTGATGGTCTACCCAAGCACACCAGAGCTCCCTATTGTGTGTGGCTGACTAGGAGAAATACACAAAACTCAACTGTCAGCTACACCTAGTCATGTGACCCAGGTACAGGTTACAGGCACTAAATGACTAAGGCTGGAAAATGCCAACTTTCCAAAAGTAGCATGTTAGAAATGGGGGTCTCTAGTTGGCAATGGTTTGCACCTTTGTCCAAGTAGGGACCCTTCTTCCTAGTCAGGGTAAGGGGGAAACACTTCTAAAATAACCACTGCTTACCCCTTGGTAGCTTGGCACGAGCAGACAGGCTTATCTCAGCGGCAGTGTGTAGGAGAGTAGGATCTGCTTCTTATAGTTACCCCCACTTTTTGCTGATGTATCACTGTTTTCGACTAAGTCTTACTGGCATCCTGCTTTTCAGGACCCCAGTCTAGCTGCTTTCTCCTCTAAATTGATTGCATGTACTTTAGGTACACTCCAGATTGGATTCTGGGGTACCCTTATCAGTCCCTAGTATGTGGTTTACTATGTACCCAGGGCATAGGTACCCCAGAGGCCTCCCAGGGGCTGCAGCATGTATTGTGCCACCCCTGAGAGACCATTCAAACTGACACTAGAGGTCTGCTAATGCACCCCTTACTTAGCTATAGGTTCACTATATCTATTCTAAATCCCTGCACATATAAAAAAAAACCTATCAGTCACCCATATGGCAGGCCTTATCAATCCTGAAGGCAGAGTGCCGGGTTGTATGTGAGAGGGTGCACCTGCCTGAGCAGAGCCCCTCTGCAGCCTTCGGAACCTATTTTCCGGGGTTGTTTGTGATGCAGCCAATCATATATATTTAAGTGCATTATAACCACGCGGTAAGTGCTAACTTTAAAACGGCTGCTTAGAAACATGTTGTGTTTCGTGTCAAACACCTTGGAATCATACCTCCACACAAGTAACTGGTGTGGGAGGTATGATTCCACCCTTCTAGAGGGACTTATGTGACACAGCGGGCTACCCGGTACCAGCTTTCTCGACCTGGGCATCACAAAATGGATGCTGCCAGCCATAGACATGAGTCTGCCCTCCTGCTGCTGAGCCAAGCTCGAGCAGGGGAAGGCCTGACAATAGGTTTCCTGTCATAGGGAGGTGTGACAACCTCCCAGACAGGATTTAGTGTATTGGGGCTGGGTGGATGCACTCTGAGAGTGCTTTGAAGTCTGCACTGGGGGCACATTTGGTGTCCCTGTGCATAGTCCAGCTCAAACCGGTTGCAGGAGCCATTTGCTCCTGCTCTGGCACGAAACTGGACAAAGAGCATGGGTGTAGCCACCCCTCTGTCCTGACCCTCCCATAGGTGGTTCCCCAGAGTTTGTCCCACCCCTTCCTTGGGTATAAAGTAGGAACCCCTGACTACAGGACTTTAGACTTTACCTGGACTAAACTCTGCTACAGAAACCAAGTACTTCGACGATCTACACTATGCTGGATGACTGAAAAATCTCCCTTGGAGTAAAGGAGTTACTCCCCTGCAAGGCAGGCACCTTTAGCACATCTGACCGGTTTGCATCTCCTGAGCTCCTGAGGACTCCGAAGATTTCTGCAACACAGGAGGTGGGTTCCCAAGCGTCCCCGAGGTCGATCAGTTCTCTCAGCAATCCTGAGACCCGTATCCCTCATGGGGACTGTGAAACCCGAACCCCTGTGCACCGTGTACTTTTGCAGCAACATATGCTTTTCGGTGATCCCTGAGGCTGTGCTTTGGGCTACTTGTAGTCCTGACCCCGAGCAGTAATTCCACTGAAGATTTCCGGCCTACACTCCACCAGTGTTCCGTGGGCTGGTATTTTGTGATTCAGCTCGAGGTCCCTTCGCGATCCCTGGTTCATTGACCTGTGGGTTCCTGTGAAGATAACTTTGACTTTCAGTGGGCTTTCCTGGTTGCTCCAGATGTGCCCTGACTCTCCACTACTTGGAGAGTCCCCAGGACCTGACTGGACCTCACCGAAGCTTATTTACTCTCCTCGTGTGGGTTGGAGTTGCCAAGGCTTGTTGGTGTTCCATCCGGACACTGACTCCCCCTGCACTCTACATCCTTCGTGGGATAGCTCACCTCCGGACTTTGGATGTCGTTGATGTCTCCTGGTCCCCATGGCTGCAGAGTCAAACATCGCATCATCTCACCTGAAGCACCCGCCATTGGTGGGCATTCGTCTATCAGGCCCCTGGTCACCCTGAAGTGACCCAGACTCTGTCCCCTCTGCTTTCAGGTTCTTCTCACCTCTGATCCAGGCTTGGATCCCACCGGACACTTTTCATCTTCCCGGCCTCAGCACTTTTCCGCATCACGCCATTGAAAACGACAAAGGTTTCCGTCATCACTTGACCCCTATGCACCCGTCTCCTCTGGGATAGTTAACACGGGTATCTCAGTACTCTCAAGGGTGCTGGTCTTAGAACCTTCTATGTATGAAAGGGTTTGCTTAAAGTCTTCTCCGAAGTGTCCTTAATCTTTAAAATTCCAAACGCGACTTTTCCATAGGATTGTACGGAGCTTGCGCCTGTGTTCACACACTGCACCCGTCCTCCTTGGGTCCCCTGTGTCACTACTTTGGGTGGTTCCTTGGGGTCCCAGCGATTCTACGTGCTCTAGGCACTGTGTTTAATTAAGTCGTGGTTGTTATACCACTTTCTTAGTATATGGTTCGGTCTCCCCCTGGCACCCGCTGTGTATTGTGCTATTTACTGTTGGTCTAGTGATTTAATATTGTGTGCTTTGTGCTCTAATCTTATAAAGAGGTTAGTAGAGAGTGTTTAGTAATAAATACATATATTTTATATATCTCTTGTGTGGTTATCCTTTCATTTGGTCATTCAGGAGGTTCTGATCTGGTAAAACAAGCTGCTTTACATTCCTTCGAGACTTCTACCACTAGGATAGCTTTCAATAAAGGTTGTCTTTGACCTAATCATCAATAAGGGTTGTTTGGACTCGTACAGGCTTCCCACTTTAATTAGTGGGTAACAAGGGAAGTTAGGCCCAATGGACCAGGTTCTGGCTGGGCCGTATATAAATATATAACAGGGAAGTATGCCAGGACCTGTATTATTTTGGCATCTTTGAATTAGCGCTTGACCAAACTATTTCCATTAATTTGATCTGGTACTTTATACCTTTTATTCACTTTAAAAAAAATCTTTGTTATGTATTCGAAACAGAAAGAGACTATAAAGTCTATATACAGAAAATGCTTGTGTACATATGATTAACAACATATTAAACAACAAAACTGTGTTTTGAATCCACACTGTGAATAAACATTAATGTGAAAAATTATTAGAGAAAAAATTATAAACAAAACATCCTAATATCTTAGAAGTCTTATGTTGTCTTTAGTCTCTAAGTCAAAATCCTATTTCATATATAGACATTATTTCATGAACATTCTACAAATGGTGTATGTATCAAGCTGGGGGTCGCGTAACTAGTTAGCATGGAGGAGTCTCGTTCGTTATCGGAATTAACCAGACAAATCGCTCCACCAACCAAGAACGGCCATTCACCACCACCCACAGAATCGAGAAAGAGCTATGAATCTGTCACAGAAAGGATTGACAGAGTGATAGCTTTTTCTCAATTCTGTGGGTGGTGGTGCATGTCCGTTCTTAGTTGGTGGAGCAATTTGTCTGGTTAATTCCGATAATTCCTCCATGCTAACTAGTTACGCGACCCCCAGCTTGATACATACAACATTTGTAGAATGTGGAAATAGTTTGGTCTAGCGCTAATTCAAAGACGCCAAAACAATACAGGTCCTGGCATACTTCCCTGTTATACACTTTAATTAGTGGACAGCATATACCAGGCCAACTTCTCACACAGTGTGTAAAGCATTTGTGCATGCATATAGTGAAAACACTACAAATGGACACCACACACTGTAGAAAAATAAGCAAAACTTTATCTAAAACTTCAAGACCAAATACAACAAAAAACATCCAATACTGTAAAAAGAGTTACTTTGCAAGATAACCTTTAAATTGCAGAAATATCTCAAAAACACAGTTCTTCCGAGTTGGTAGCTCCCTCCGGGGGCGACCGTGATTCTGAAAACGATGGCATCTAACAGTTCCAGCCAACCGCATCGGTACAGGCCAGCTAAAGCGTCGACAGACTCATAGAGAGTAGTTTTCTTGTTGCGGCCGATTCCGTTGGTACAAGTCGGTCGGGGTAACCGTCGATGTTGCGGCGAAGTGCAGTGGTGCAGTGTGCGGTGTCCTTGCGGCATGGTGCAGGTAGCGGCTCAGTGACTGTTGTCCAACGGCATCAGTGACGCCAAGGCTTGCGATGCCGAGTGAGGCGGTGCTCGATGCAGTGCTGGCAGGTCATGGAGCAGTTGACGGAGGCAGTGGATGTTCGATTAGGGCAGCAACAGTTTTAGTGACGTCCGGGCAGAGTGAAGTGAGGCAGTGCGGAATGCGGTGCCCACAGGAGGGTGGCAAGCAACGGCTTGGTGACAGTCACCCAGCGACGTCAGTGAGACCAGAGATGCCGTGCGAAGTGCGGTGGTGCCCTCTGCTGTGCCTTCAGGACACGGAACCAGCGACAAACTCGGTGACAGAGTCGGCTGCTCTTTTCTTCTGCGGGGACTGAAACCAGCAGTTTCAGAGACGGTGCCAAGAAGAATGGTGGAGTCTTTGCTGTTCCTGAGACTTCTTGAACAGGGGGCAAGCTCTACCTTAAGCCCTTGGAGATCCCCTGTGGAGCAGGATACACACACAGTTCCTCTCCTTGGCAGAAACAGCTACGGCAGGCCAACCCTTGACAGCACACAGCAAAGGACCAGAACGTCTCCTCCAGCTTCTTCCAGCTCTTCTCCTTGGCAGAGGTTCCTCTTGAAGTCCAAAAGTGATCTAGAGTTCAGGGATCTGGGCCCCACTTTTTATAGCACAAATTCAGTTGTTCTCTGGTGGCGGAGAAGCTCTTTGCCCTGCCAAAACCAGTTCTGTCCTCTCTGGTGCAGCTGCCCATCAGGAGGTGGCAATAGCATTGTCCAAGGCAGACCAGGCCCATTCATGTGTGAGAGAAATTCCACACCCTACTCTGAAAGCAGCCCAGATCTATTCAGCCCAGCCCGACTCACCATGGAAAGGCAGGACACACCTCACCCCCCGCCCCTGTCACTCCAAAGCCAGACAGTCAATACACAACCTTAGCAGGGGCACACTGAATGGCTAAGCAAGAAAATACCTACTTTCTAAAAGTGGTATTTTCAAACCCAGAATGTAAAAATCATCCTTCCTAAAAGATGCATCTTTAGATTCTGAGTCCCGGCATACTAAACTCCATTTTCCAATTTTGTTCCCATGGGCAGTTATACTTATAAGATGTTATAAGTAAACTCCCCATTCTATTTTATGGGGCAGAAAACCTTTCAATAGTGAAATACTAATTTGGCAGCATTTCACTAGCAGGACATGCAACACACAACAGGGCATGTCCTACCTTTCACATACACAGCACCTGCCCACAGGGGTACCTTGGGCCTAGCTTAGGGGTGACTCACATGTAAGAAAAGGGAAGGCTGGGGCGTGGCAAGTGGGTGCATTGCCAGGTCGACATGGCAGTATGAACTGCATGCAGGCACTGCAATGGCAGGCCTGAGACCCTTTTGCAAGGCTGTTTGTGTGGGTAGTACAATCTGTGCTGGAAGCCCACTAGAAGCATTTGGCTTACATGCCCTGGGCACATACAGTGCACTGTACTAGGGACTTATCAGTAAACCAAATAAGTCAATTATGGAAACACTAATCCATGACAACAATTTACAGAGGGAGCACTTGCACTTTGAAACTGAATAGCAGTGGCTAAGTGCCCAAAGCATCTAGACCAGCAAAAACGAAGTCCAACACACAGTAAAAACATAGGAAGCAAAGGCAAAAATATAGGGAAAACCCACGCCAAGAATGCCAGGTCTAACATCTCCCCTTGAGCTGAAATGTGGGGAGAACTACCCACCCTCTTGGGAGTTCTCTTCACTAAGGCAAAAAAAAAAATTGGACAGACCATCAGCATTAGTGTGTTCTGTACCACGCTGTGTTCCACTGTGAAGTCCATCCCCTGTAGGGAAATGGACCAACTCAACAGTTTTGGGTTCTCACCCCTCGTCTGCATCAACCATCTGATTGGCCTGTGGTCTGTCTGAACCTGGAAGTGAGTCCCAAACAAGTAGGGCCTCAGCTTCTTCAGTGCCCAGACCACAGCAAAAGCCTCCCGCTCAATCGCACTCCACCTTTGTTCCCGGGGAAGAAACCTCCTACTAATGAAGGCTACGGGTTGGTCTAGGCCCTCCTCATTCAGTTGTGAGAGCACAGCTCCCAACCCATGCTCTGAAGCCTCTGTGTGCACCACCAATTTCTGCGAGAAGTTGGGGGTCTTTAGCATGGGCACTGTGCACATGGTAGTCTTCAGGGCATCAAAAGCTTTCTGACAGGCGTCAGTCCAGTTCACCTTCCTGGAAGTCAGCTAAGTCAAGGGGGCCACAATGGTGCCATATCCCTTGACAAATCTCCTGTAATACCCGGTGGGACCTAAAAAGGCTCTCACCTCTGTCTGGTCTTGGGGGGTTCCCAAGCCAGGATGTTATCAATCTTTGGCTGTAGGGGTGTGACCTTGCCGCTTCCTACCTGGTGTTCCAGGTACACCACGTATCCCAGCCTGATCTGGCACTTGCTGGCCTTGATCGTGGAGGCTTGCCCTCTGCAGAGACGTCAACACTTCCCAAAGGTGGTGCAGGTGTTCTTCCCAAGTGGCACTGAACACTACAATGTCGTCCAGGTAGGCGGCACTGAAATCCTCCAGCCCGGCCAACACCTGGTTGACCAACCTCTGAAAGTTGGCTGGGGCATTCTTCAACCCAAAGGGCATCACCGGAGCTGGTAATGCCCCTCTGGGGTTGAAAATGCAGACCTCTCCTTTGCCCACTCAGTTAAGGCAATTTGCCAGTACCCAGACGTTAAGTCAAACGTACTGAGGAACTTGGCAGCTCCCAACCAATCTATCAGCTCAGTAGCTCTGGGGATGGGGTGCATGTCAGTCCTGGTGACTGAATTGAGCCCTTGGTAGCCCACACAGAACCAGAGTTCTGGCATGGCACGTGGCATGGCAACCTTTGGGACCAGGACCACTGGGCTGGGCCAAGGGCTATCGGAGGGCTCAATCACACCTAGAGCCAACATTTTGAAGAGTTCCTCCTTGATGTTAGCTTTGACCCTGTCAGTCAACCTGTAAAGTTTGTGTTTTACAGGAGGACTGTCCTCAGTGTGTTCATTATGGACACGCCACTTGGTGACACCAGGGGTCAGGGAAAACAGAGCAGCAAACTGTCCCAACAGTTGGCGGTAGTCACTCTGCTGTTCAGGAGTCAGGGAGGGGAAGGGTTTATAACACCCACTGACCCATTGTGCTCCTTAGCAGACAGGAGGTCAGGGAGAGGCTCAGTGTCCTCTTCCATTCCATCATCTGTTGCTCGGAGCATGCCCACTTCAGACCTCTCCAAGTGGGGCTTGGGGCGGTTCACATTAAGGACCCGCAAAGGGTTCCTTGGAGACTGCAAGTACACCAGATAGGAGACTTTACTCTTGAGTTCCACCCCCTAAAATGGCCCAGTCTACTTGTCCTGGAGCGCACATGGCTCCAATGGGGCCATGACCCATGCTTTCTGGCCAGGCTGAATCTCGATCAGAGTGGCATTCTGATCGTTCCACCGCTTCATCTCTTCCTGGTTGGCTTACAGATTCCATCTATAATATCAGGCATCTAACAAAAGAGGCACTTATACCTACTTATTTTTACTATTAAGGGTGCCTTTGGCATAATTTAGAATGCTCACCATCAAAGGGGAAGGAAGGGGATTGTTTGCCACCCGGGAAATTACCAGTTATGCTTGGATCAACTAGGAGATCCTCGCCTACGATACGTTACCCTGGGGCCACTGTATCTGACCTTGTGAACGCCCTCAGCAGGTGAATAGCGTAGCTGTGCAACACCATGCTCATGTGCTGGAGCTACTATTGCAAAAATCGATTTTATAGCTTTGAACGGGACCAGGCTGGGTTGCCCTGACAACGGAACACCCAGCACCCTCGATCACTACGACGCCGACGTGACCGGAAGCTCATCGGGCTGCCTGTGTTTCATGGAAACTTTATCAGGACTCACCCTTTGCTCTCCCGCTTATCTACACAGCAAGAGCAGACAAGCAGTCCGTGGGAGGAGCACCCACCTTGATGCAGTAAGGAGTCGAGGGCAGTGGGGGACTCATTACGGGCTGGGTGCGTAAACGCTTAGCGCGTGGCACCGAAGCATGGAAGGGGATTTTTTCCTTCAGATGGGCAAAAGCGTTGTTTTACCTTGCACTATGAGGTACAGGGGGGTTTCCTATAAGTTAGGACCCGCATTTCCCGCATACCGCTAACAATCAATATCGAGCTGTGATATAAGTAAATTACGCCTAAGCATGTAATTGTTCACTATGGCCTCAACTATGTCCTAAATGACAGAGATTCATCAGACAACGCTGTTGAGGTGCTTACGAACCACATCTCTTGACACCAATACAACGTGATATTGTTACCATTAACTACGATGATGTTTCTTTTTCTTTTAACTTTCCTCCCCCAGAGTGTGACTACAGGGGGTCTCTCCTTGCCTCTCACCATTTTTAACATGATTTAGGGTTAAACTCGGTAAGTGAGGAGATACCGAGTGTCCGTATTTTTATTTTTGTTTGATTGTATGAATATACAGTATGGTGCACACGTTGCTTTGAGCTACACCCACTTTGTTGGCAGGATAAATTAATTGTTGGTTACGAGCAACTCGATTGACTCCGAAATTTAGGAGTATTTCTATGGTAATCTACCCATGTCTGTGGGGGAGTGTGTTTGTTAACAGGTCATTGTAATACATAGTACCACGAGGGTGAACAAACCTTTGAATGACCCATTTTGTTCTTATGTCTCTTGTCCCCTTGTTCCTAGGTAGTACATCAACAGAGAACTGTCGAGGGAATACCTCGGGACCAGAACTAGGGGTTCTGACACCCTCGTATCTCAACATAAGGTGAGAGTGATACACAGATATTCTGGGACCGGCAGAGTCCTGAAGAAGGCCGGCGTGACCCCAATTGAGGGACATAAACACACGGCCGAAACATGTCAACAATCTGGCAAAAAGGAGGGGTGTAAGGAGCATATTACATCTCCCAATCACCACCATCCTTCACGTTTTTAATCCTGGCCGGAGGGTCCAAGAATAAAGTATAGGCACAGTAACACCTCCGAGTTAGTTTTACACTGCACGTCCGGTGATCCCAGTCACTTCAGAAATCATTTGTTTCTCTTTTGTGTTGTGTTTGTCTTCCCCCACCCTACTGCTCCACCCCAGGCATTGGCTCTGCAGGGGTGTTTGGTAGCAGCCCTATGATGAAGCATGTCATATAATTGTGTGAGTGAGGGCAGTATTAAGACACACAGCGCATGCCACCACTAGACAGAGACATTTTGTATCACTCCCTACTCCTTCTGGTGTATAACAGTATTGTCTGGGGGTCCGGAGTAGGTAAGTCTGTTACCCTCACCCCTCCTCTTTTGTGTGACTTGACAGATTTGCCTGAGCGAGTTGTCTGAAGCGCTTAGTCTGTCTCCTGTTCAGCATGTAGCTATATACATTCTGGGGCGGTTTACTGGAAGCTTTCTCCCAGCCTTCTTTGACCAAACTTAGAGGCCCTCTTACAGGATGCCCATACAGGAGCTGAAAGGGACTGAACCCTAAGGACTTCTACGGTACCTCCCTGTAAGCAAACAAGAAGCATGGTAAGAGGACATCCCACTTATGCCTCATGGGTTCACCAAGACCCATAATCATGTCCTTCAGGGTCCGGTTGAATCTCTCAACCAGCCCATTTCCTTGGGGGTGGTAGGAGAGGTGAACTTATAGGTAACACCGCACTCCTGCCACAGGGACTTCATATACCTAGATATGAAATTGGTCCCCCGGTCAGACACCACCTCTCTAGGGAATCCTACACAGGAGAAGATCCCCATCAATGCCCGACCCACCACGGGGGCCGTCACAGTCCAGAGAGGGATGGTTTCGGGGTACTGGGTGGCATAGTCCACCAAGACCTGGATGAACTTGTTGCCCATGGCTGTCTTGGGGTCCAGAGGCCCCACAATGTCGATGCCCACCCTTTCAAAGGGGGTGCTGATGACAGGGAAAGGTTGAAGAGGAGACTTGCACTTCCTCTGACTCTTACTTCTTGCCTGGCAAGTCTGGCAAGTCCTGCAGTGAGTTTCAGAATCCTTGTGCATTCGAGGCCAGTGAAAGTGGGGGACAAGCCTTTCAAAGGTCTTGTCTTGCCCCAAATGTCCTGCTAGAGGCACACCATGAGCCAGACCCAGTAGGAAGGCTCTGAAGCCCTGGGTTACCACCAGCACACAGGCTGACCCAGACTCAGTAACCTTAAGCTCACTATACAGGAGACCATTCTCCCAATAAATCTAATGTGACCCAGACTGATCACCTGCTGCCTTACTTGCAGCCTGCTGCCTCAAACCAACTAGAGAGGGGCATTCCTGCTGCTCCTTGCAGAATTCCTCCAATGGGCCAGCTCAGGCAGGTCTACCAGTTCAGCCACTTGCTCCCCTGTAGGCTCCAGGGCATCCCCCTCAAGGTCTGCCTCCTACTGGACCGTGGGAACTTCAGGCCGGTTTCCCATGCTCTCCCTGCCTCCTCTCTTTTTGGCAGGCACCTGGGCCATTCTACCAGGCTCCAGGTCCTCATGATTGCTTTTACCGGCAGCCATAGACCGAGTGGTCACACTTGCCCACTCAGGCAGACCCATCATCTCCAAATTAGATCTACGTTCCATCTTCTCCCAAGGAGAACTCTCCAGATCGTTACCTAGCAGACAGTCAACAGACAAACAGGCATGGCTGGCCTCACAACTACTTTCAAAGTACCTGAGACCCCCCCCCCCCTCAAAGGGAATATGTGCCACTTTGCAGAGGCACTCTGAGTTGTCAGCTGCAACTACTGGGTAAAGTATGTTGGGGACCACCTGCTCTTCAGACACTAGCCGACGACTGACAGCTGTCACACTGGCTCCAGTGTCCCTCAAAGCCTGCACCCTATGGCCATTAATGGTCACCCACTGCCCGTATTTCTTAGTGTTAGCGGGCAGGTGGCCTTTGGGACCATTTCATGTATCCCTTGGGAATTACTTTGGGGGCCCTTTTTGGGACTCCTTTTGTTTTCCCTGGTCCCCCCCCACCCTTCTGCAGGGGACCCTGCCCACCCTTGGTGGAGTCACCCACATGACCTTTGTGGACATTGGTAATGACCAAGCGGTCCGCCTCCACAGCAAGCTTCCTGGGGTCAGTCAGCCTACTGTCAATCAAATGCTGGCGTAGCTCTGGAAAATAACTACCAGACAATTGCTCCCATGCAACCAAATCATAAAGCCCCTGAAAATCATTTACCTGGCTACCCTTTACCCAACCATCCAGTGCCCTGCAAAATAGGAAATATGCTCCACCCAAGTGCTTGACTCAAGCTTCTTACAGGCCCTCTGCCTGTATAGTTCTGGGGTCAAACTATATCTCCTCATCAAGGCTTTCTTCATAGGGGTATACTACATCTGCTCCTCGCTTGGTAAGGCTAGCAAGGTTTCTATGCCTTCTGTTATGAAGTGGCTCCACAACCCTATTCCCCAGTCTCTCTCAGGGATTCTGTGGGACCTCATTGCTACCTCATATGCCCTCAACCATTGACCAATGTCCTCAATCTTCACAAAATCCTTGATCACTTCCTTTTGGATGTATACCCTCCCTTCTCCAGGCACTGGTAACAAGCTGCCACCATTGAAACTGGACTCAGCACTCTTGGCTTTTATGTACAGCTCCTTCAAACCTCTTTCATGCACTAGGAGCATCCTCTTTTCCACTAGAGCCAATTTCTGCCTATCCAACTCTAATTCCTTATCCTATTTTCCTTACCTGAGCTTCTTCCAGCTCTTCTCCTTGGCAGAGTTTCCTCTTGAAGTCCAAAAGTGATCTAAAGTTCAGGGGTCTGGGCCCCACTTTTTATAGCACAAATTCCGTTGTTCTCTGGTGGCAGAGAAGCTCTTTTCTGAGCCAAAACCAGTTCTGTACTCTCTGGTGCAGCTGCCTGGCAGGAAGTGGTGACATCCTTATCTAAGGCAGATCAGGCCCATTTGGTGTGAAAGAAATCTCCTTCCATACTCTGAATGCAGCCCAGGCCTATTCAGCCCAGCCCTGACTCACCCTGGAAAGATAGGCCACACCTCACCCCAAACCCCCCAAGTGGCTGTCTGAACAGAATGCACATCCCCAGCCCCTGTCACTCCAAAGTCATACAGTCAATACACAACCCTAGCAGAGGGACACTGGATGGCTTACCAAGAAAATACCTACTTTCTAAAAGTGTTATTTTTCAAACCCAGAATGTAACAATCATCCTTCTTAAAAGATGAATCTTTAGATTCTGGGTTCAAGCATACTAAACTCCATTTTCCGATCTTGTTACCATGGGTAGTTATAATTATTAGATGTTATAAGTAAACTCCCCATTCTATCCTATGGGACAGATAACCTTTCAATAGTGAAAAACGAATTTGGCAGTATTTCACTATCAGGACATGTAACACACATCAGTGCATGTCCTACCTCTCACATACACTGCACCCTGCCCACAGGGGTACCTTGGGCCTACTTTAGGGGTGACTCGCGTGTAAGAAAAGGGAAGGTTAGGGCCTGGCAAGTGGGTGCATTGCCAGGTCGACATGGCAGTATGAACTGCACACAGGCACTGCAATGGCAGGCTTGAGAGCCTTTTGCAAGGCTGCTTGTGTGGGTGGCACAATATGTGCTGCAAGCCCACTAGCAGCATTTGGTTTACAGGCCCTGGGCATACACAGTGCACTGCACTAGGTACTTATCAGTAGACCAGTTAAGCCAATTATGGAAACACTAATCCATGACAACAATTTACAGAGGGAGCGCTTGCACTGTGGCACTAAACAACAGTGGCAAAGTGCCCAAAGCATCTAGACCAGCAAAAACGAAGTCCAACACAAAGTCATCATCATATCAGCTTTATTTCGGTCACAAGGACCATAAAAGAGTAAAATAATACAAACATACAATAAAAAGTACATATTAGTCACAGCATTTTAGAATACACCAGATAAAAATTGCGACGTAGCTATGGGGAAGCGTGTTCAAGCACAATGTTTGATTTTATGCAACGATTGCGACTAATCCACATAGCTGTTAAAAATTTCGCAACTGCGAATACTGTAGGTGCCGATAAATCCGTTTTTAAAATTCTATAAGCTGGGTTGTGCTGCCTAAAGCCCAGGTTTTTTAGAAGTGGGAGGAGCCAGTGTCTCCTTGATCTTTGGTACGCTTGGCAGAAAAATATAATGTGCAAGTCGCACTCAGAAGGATGGCCACAAGCTGGGCATTGTGTTGCTGATTGTGATTGTGACCAACTGGCGGTATAAGCTCCTAGGGGAAGGGTGCCATAACTCCATTGTAAGTAAAGTTTTCTGGTTAGCGTTGGTTCAATAGCATCTAAGACTACTTCTCGATTGTACGTATCTTTGAATCCCAGGAAGTGCTCAGTTAAAGAGCCAGCCCTAGCCTTCATACATAGAGCACGTAATTAGTGCTCATAGTAGGCCAGTGAGATGGTTTTACGAGAAATCGTGCAACATGCATTGGCTGGGTCGGACCACAAATCGGATCTACCTATTAACTCACAGGATTGTTTGACGTACAATAGCCATGGTACTTGGTCAGCTCTTACAAGGCGCAAAATCTCTAGTAACTGCAATCTATAATTCTCAAGCTCTGGGGTGCAGCATAACTTGCGCCAGAAAATTAAAGGTTTGAGGCCAAGCTCCACCACAATGGGTCTTAATCCCATATCAAGTCTTAAAGGTAATAATGGTGTGCTAGACGGTAGGGCTGTAAGCTGCCTCAAGAAATTATTCTCAATGATCTGTAATTGCTGATTGGATGTGTGTCCCCAGATTTCGCCCCCAAATAGCCCGGCCGCCCTAGCCTGTGTTTTATAAATGTGGAGACGAGGGCCTAGTGGTTTGTAATTCGGCCCACTCAACATCCTGGAGATGGCGCCCGTCATCTGCGTTAGCTTCAAATTTACTTTTGTCTGGTGTGAGTCCCACTTCATTGATTGGTTAAAAAAGACCCCCAAGTATTCGAAGGTATATACCCTCTCAAGGCTGAAAGCCCCTATCCGAGGGCTCGGTCGGGTTAAAGCGGGCGGGTTGAAGATCATATATTTAGTTTTTGTAGTATTGATCTCCAAACCATGCGACTTACAGAAGTCGACAAATCCACCGAGAACCCTTTGTATGCCCATAGGAGATTTGGAGAGCAGCAGGGTATCATCTGCAAACATAATTGCTGGTACCCTGCTGCCCGCCAACCTAGGGGCATCAATGTTATTTAGCTCGTTTAGGTGGCCAAAAACCCCGTTGACAAAGAGGCAGAAAAGGGTCGGTGCAAGCACACAACCCTGTCTAACCCCCCTGTCAACGGGAAAGCCCTCCGAGAGGGTTCCTCCTCTGCCACACCTTACCCTAGCAAAGTTATCCTGGTGCAATTTTTTCAAGATTATGAGAAGATCAGCGGGGGCCCCTAAGGCCGCCAAGACGGCCCATAATCTGTCCCTAGGGACTAAATCAAATGCCGCTCGGAGGTCTACGAATATCGTGTATAGGCTACCCCCCTCGATTGTTACTGACTTCCAATATAGAAGGTTCAGACGAAATATTTGATCCACCGTTGAGACACCCCTCCTGAAGCCCGCTTGAAAGGGGCTCAGTATGTTGTGGTCATCAATCCAGACCTGGAGTCGGTTCAGAATCAGTCTGCCAAAGATTTGTTGTGGGACGTCTATAAGACTGATAGGTCTGTAGTTGGCTGGGAGCAGAGGTGAGCCCTTTTTATAGATAGGGACGATCTCTGCGCCCAGCCAAGTATCAGGAACCTCCATACCGCCCAAGATGGAATTAAATAACAGGGCTAGGTAAGGTGTCCAGACGTCCGGCTCCTGCTTGAAAAGATCACCCGGGAGGCCATCCAGGCCAGGGGCCTTACCTGATGCCAATCCAACGATAGCCGCTCTAACCTCCTTAATTGTGAACAAGGGCATTTCTATGGTGTCATCAACCAATGGTAAGGGAGGAGCAGCCAATTCCCCATCCGGTAGTTGGTATAACGATTGGAAATGGTCTGACCATACCCTGGCTGAAATGTTCGGCTCCAGTGCTGTGGCCAATTCCATCGAACCGGTATTCACAGTTCGCCAGAATTTGCGTGAGTCGCCCCTGGCAAGTGATGCAGAGAGTGTTTCCCATTTTAGGTGTTCCCATTCTTTTTTTGCGTTGCTGGTTAGGATTTTGTGGGCAGATCTCTTAGCCCTAATTACCTCGCTTCCCAAACCCGCCTTGATGGAGATCAATAGGCTTGTTTTAGCGTTGCGGCAGGTCTTATTGTACCAAATTGGTCCAGCAGCGCGATCATTGGCCCTCTTTGATACGCGGGTGAGGATTACGGATACTGTAAATGTAAAAATGTAAATGTATGTGTCTTGTAAAGCGCACTGCTGCCCTGAGGCGTCCTGGCGCTGTAGACCGCTGGGGAACCCGTCCTGGCTATCCCTGTGAGATGGTCCCTCCTGGGTATCTCCAAGGTGAAACCAGGCATCCCCGGCGAATGTGGGGGGCCGTTGTGGAGATGAGGCAAGCTAATGTCCAGAGTCGCCGAGTGTGATCGCTGGTTAGAGTAGGCACCGAAGCGAGAATTATCGAGTCCGCTGGCCCTGGTCCACGACCCTGCCGCGTCGGGGATTGAACCCTGGTCCCGGGCCGTCCTCTGCTTCTGGGTCTGCTGCCTCTAACCAGTGAGCCACACCTCTCCACTGGTTAGAGGAAGCAGACCCAGAAGCAGAGGACTACTGACTTAGAGAGAACTCTATGAAGCTGCCCTAATTTTTCTTGTTCACTCTGGGTTGTGTCACAGGCCGCGAGAACCTGGACCTTTTCAAATATGGGAACTAGCCTCGCGTAAAGCATGGGTATCTTCTCTGGATTAGAGATTAATCTCTCCCACCTTACTCTGCGTCTATTTTGTGTGAGGCCAAGCCCTTCCTCCAAAGGCGCCCACTGTCTCGACTTAGGGTCTAGGCCAGGATGGTCGTATTCCAATTCCAGCGCATTGTGGTCACTGTCTTCCCTAGGTGACACCCCGAAGTCAATGGCGCGCGACCACAATGCTAAGGGAACAAGTATGTAATCCAATCTTGACTCCCTACCCTTACTATTAAAGGTGTGGCTAGCTGGTTTATCCGAGATTGCCCTGCCATTGCATGCCCGCAGACCATATTTCATGGTTAAAGCGGTGATTTGCGTGGCAAGAGGGGTCCAAGCTCTAGGAGCCGATGCATGCAAGGGAGGTATAGACCACTCTGTGTCCTCCTCCTCGGCCAGGTCCACCAATAGGCCCGGGAGGGGCTCATAGTGGGAGTTGAGGTCTCCCCCAATCAAGGTGGGAATACCCTGAGGGATGTCATCTAAAACAGCTGCCAACTCCTCTATCGTGTGCGATATCTGCGAGATCTTAGTTGGTCTGGAATATACGTTGGTCAGCAGGAGATTGTTTGCGTTCGGCCATACAAGCCGAACCACAAGTACGTGCTCCGACTTTTGTGAATGAACAACAGCCCTGCATCCCAGGTCGCTAGATACCCAAGTAGCCAAGCCTCCCGAGGGGCGTCCTTTGCCAGCCCATTTTGCTTGGACATCAAATGTGGCAAACCCCGCGTGAGGAAGATGTTCTCTCGCCCAGGTTTCTTGAAAAAGGCAGATGTCTTGGGCCTGAATGTATGCGCACCAGTCCGGACAATTTACTTTATTAGCCAGACCTGCCACATTCCAGGATAAGATCTTAAGACGGGGGCAGTTGGGTCTCACTCTACCTAAAGTTGCAGATACAGCCTCCCCCAAATCCTGCCCTGTAGATGGAACATCCCACATACTAGCCACTTGGGGTGCAGATTCCTCAGATGAACTAAGCATTGGATGGGGGATTCCGGGATCTAACTCCGAGGCTTGTTGTTCCCTGCTGATTTTAATCTTTTCAGGTGGAGCAACTAGCCTAGCTTATGTGTTATTAGACCGTTTAGGCTCTAGGGTTTCCTCCCCCACTATCTTTGTTGGTCAATCCACCATGTCAAGACTACTGTATCTATTATAAGTAGAAAAATAGTTGAGGCATGGTTGCCTGGAGTGGGGGATTGCACTTAGGACTCCGGGAACCTGATTTCTTACCCTTCTAGGCACTAGTTCCCATCGATCCTCTCCCGATTCATGATTAGCAGTTGGATAAAAAAAAGACAGAGGAAGAGGGTGTATTGATGACCCTTGTACCTGATGTGGCCAGCTACATATGTGAGATACGGTGAGGGGATCTCTGAAGTTGATCAAGGCACAGTCACCTTGGATTGACTTCCTAGTATTTCCTATCCAAGGGATTTGCCTCACCATCAACACCTCACTGTGTATTCCTTCTGGTAATGGCCTATTTGTAGAGAGCCAGTGAATTACCTTGTTCTTCAAGGCCCCCGATGATTCTCTGGTGGAACGATTTAATTCTGGGATACCAGCTAGGATTACAGTGTATGGTATTGCTTCTGGCGGCAAGTCAATGGTTCTATAGTTTAAATCTTTGCCATTGATGGCCGTAGGGGGTGCTACTATCTTCTCTTGATGGCTTGAGCCATTAGCCTTCTTTGTAAAATTGGTATTTAAAAAATTAGTATTTGAAGGCTCTGGGAGGGTGGTGGATGGCTGTTGTGATTATGTAGCTTGTAAGGTCGGGCAGCCAGCCTCAACTGAGATCTCAGGTATGAGGGTATTGATAGTACCAAGTGATTTATTACATGGTATCTGATTGGCTGTGTTGTGGCCCTCAGCTATTTGTGTAGTATCCTTCTGGCGATACACTAAAGCTTTTTCTATCTTTACTAAACAACTTATAATGGGATTGAGTAAATCCCTCAGCAGTGCACCAATATTTAGTAGTGTAAGGCCCTCCTCTCTAGGTGCGACATTTGAGCTCAGGTGTTCTTGAGTCGAGATGTTAGAGGGTAAGAACCCTTGCTTTTGGGATTTACTCTTGGCTTTTTTAGCCGTACCAGCTGGGTTGATCTCCCGGATGGGGGTACGTTTAGTAATCTTAGCTTTAGACCCTCCTGTAGTTTGTGCCCCTCTTTTTGTTTTTGGAATTGCTCCATCCCTAGCATGTTCAGATGTTGAATCATACTGAGCAGTAAGAGTAGTAATTGACTCTCTATTAGATATACTAGGTTCAGCGTTAGTGGCTGGTATAGATGCAATGGGTGCAGTGGGTGGAGGGAGGGGTAATAAGCTAGAATCAGTAAGAGCAGAGAAATCACATTCAGTTGATACAATACTAGAATTACCAAGTACCAAATGCTCAGAAGTTCTACGCAATGTTGCCTCTGCCCCCTCCCCTTCCATCGATATGCCATTAGGTGGAGGGGTAGGGGATGTGACATGTTGAATGGGGCCCAAGGATGATCTTCTAACCCATTCCAGCTCTTGGGAAATGCGCCTTTCTAGTATGGAAATTTCGTCTATGAGAAGGGACCCTGCTTTGACAAAGTATGTGTCCAATGTGCCTTTAGGGGCCCCCAGGGCCGACATTGTTTTGCTCCTAGTTGTCCTTGCAGACATCTTGCCTGGTCAGACTCACGGTTAATGCTGGTGGTCCTGAATAGGTGGTAATCCTCTTCCTTCCTCGTCCGCCCTCGAACGGCCTCAAACGGCCCGCTCTTTGCCCGGGCTACAAGCCGCGCGCGTCCCGCTGGCGCGTGAGGGCGGGGCCTTGTTAATAAGGGGGGAGGGGGCAAGAGTAGGGGAGGAGTCGGGAAGAGGTCCAGGTGCAGCTGGTGAGTGATGCGCACAGCACCCTGGTCCTCGCAGTCCCGAATGCGGGGCAATCCGGCTTCCAGCAGCAGCCTTCCCCCAGTGCAGAGCGTGGCGTCCTTCACAGCGAGGAGGCAGATCCAAAAGGAAACCCCAACCGATGTGCAGCAAAGTCTGAGCTTGCGAGCGGCTCCCGCGAAGCGGGGGCCGCGACGCGTAAAGAAGCAGGTGGGGGAGGAGTCGGGAAGAGGTCCAGGTGCAGCTGGTGAGTGATGCGCACAGCACCGTGGTCCTCGCAGTCCCGAATGCGGGGCAATCCGGCTTCCAGCAGCAGCCTTCCCCCAGAGCAGAGTGTGGCGTCCTTCACAGCGAGGAGGCAGATCCAAAAGGAAACCCCAACCGATGTGCAGCAAAGTCTGAGCCTGCGAGCGGCAACACAAAGTAAAAAACGTAGGAGGCAAAGGCAAAAATACAGGGGAAACCCACGCCAAGGATGCCAGGTCTAATATGACATTTTCAAAATTGTGATTCAAAATCCGACTTCACCATAAGTTAGGATTTTTCATTACAATCCAAAGACACCAAACATGAACTATTGACCTGGTCAGATTTGGAAATGACAGCTTATTAAATGTAATAAAGTAATTCCAATGTTGGTCTATGGGAGAGGTAGGCCGTGCAGTAGTGAACAACGAATTTAAGAGTTTTTCACTACCTGGACATGTAAATATTAAAAGTACATGCCCTACCTTTTAAATACACTGCACCCTGCCCTTTGGGCTGTCCAGGGCTTACCCTAGGGGTGATTTGAAAGTAACATAAGGGATGGTTTGGGCCTGGCAAAAGGTTGGTTTTGCCAGGTCGACTTTGCAGTTAAACTGTAGATACAGGCAGCAATGGCAGGCCTGAGACATGTTTAAAAGGCTTCTTAAGTCGGTGGCACAATCAGTGCTGCAGGCCCCGTAGTTGCATTTAATTTACAGGCCCTGGGCACATGTAGTGTCACTTTACTAGGGACTTACAAGTCAATTAAACATGCCAATTGGGAATAAGCCAATATTACCAAGTTTTTAAGGAGTGAGCACATGCAATTTAGCACTAGTTAGCAGAAGTAAAGGGCTCAGTGTCCTAAGGGCAGAAAAATTGAGATCAGCAAAAATGTAGGAGAAAGGCAAAAGGTTTGTGGGAAGACCACCCTAAGGTTGTCAGGGCTAACAACCATGATATTGCAGTTGCTCCTATGCCCGTCTTCCATCTTGTACCCATTTGTCTCATGCTGCAGAATGTGTTCTTTGCCCAGGTTATCTTTTTGGTGTGTCTATTAGTTTTGCTGCACATTTCATTTCGTACTAATATGACAACACTATGCTTAACTAAATAATAGTCTCCCACAAATGTAAACTGTTGAGACACAGACTCCAGTAGCTTTTTGATAACACATCTGCAAGGCAAGCTCATTGCAGTTATTGCTCAGGATAACAGTTGAGGGGAAGTTTATAACAAGCATAGGCAAAACCAATAGAACTAAACTTTTCAAGCTTTCACTTTTTTTCCAACAACTGTGTTTGATTTTCTGCCACAGTTGGATGTCAGGCCCTTGATGTGACCAGCAGAGTGTTCACCAGACTTTTCATATTTCAGTCAGAACAAAATCCAATTTTCAGGCTATGTCATACCCTGCGTTTGATGGATCCCCCAAATTGAGCGTGGTGTGGTTCTGAAGACATATGAGGGTATGACAAGGAGTTGAGACCTCCCGGAGAGACAGTTGTTGATATCCATTAAGAAACCGTTCAATGCAGTGTCTTCCCCAACAATTGCAAGATGGATATGTTGGGTCATGTAAGTGGTCGGTATTGATATCTCACAGTTTGGTGCTTACTCTGCAAGGGGCAACATGGCCTCAAAGGAATTTAATCTGGGAGCTCGATTGGAAGGTATCCTGAATGCAGCTAATTGGTCCTCAGGCTCAATGTTCAAGTGGTTTTACTTTAAACCTGTTTTGAATATGGTATCTTTGGTGGTTGACAAGCTTTGAACGAGCATAATCCTCACCTCCGGTCCTGACATTGAATGAAAAATTTCCTAGCATTTGTAAAGGAAAGTTTCAATCCTTTTAAGGTCACGGTTGCAAGGATTATTCACACCCACTGTTTCTGGGGTAACGTCCCACCCTTTTGTGCTGGAACTTGGCAGGGTATATCTCTATGTGTTTGTGCACTGGGTTGCTCTGTAAGGTATAAGTACTTAATGTTAATTTTCTCTCTTGTGATGTGTGTTTCTTCCTTGATAGCTTCTGTGCTGTTTTAAGAAAATTGTGTTATGGGAATCTTGATCTCAGTAAGTTTTTGGTCCTACCAACAATAAAAGGCAATAAAGAAGTCGCTGGTAATGCAGCATGTTGCAAGAACGAAAGATGAGGTGTGAGGAGGAGTGGGTCATTATGTGGATAGATAGAGACTCTGATTGGTTATGTTTTTGTAGTCCCTTTCCTGTGGGTTTATGGTAAAGGTGGTCTTTTGTCTACATGTTGAAGTCTGCTGGAGATTGATAAAGGATTGAAAGTCGAGCATAATCCTCTCATCCGTGTTCTTAATAGAATTGAAAAATTATTTTACGAATGCTAGGACATTTTTCATTAACCCCAGTTCCTGGGCACGCCTGGGAAGTGGAAGTGGGCATCTCTTTTTTCATGAGCCCTCAGCAGTTGACAATCTATGATTGGGGAAGGTGGCTGTGGCCCACGGGCGTAGTTTAGTCAGTGACATTCAAGGATGTGAATCTCCTATTCCCCAACTAAAAAATCAGTGTACTGCAGAGAGGAGGGGTGAAAATACCAAGATTCACGATGGTCTGTTTCCATCGTGGATCACCAGACTCACCACAGGGTCAATACTGATTTGTATTACGTGGACCTCTGTCTAGAGTGGTATGGTGGGTGAAAAAGAATGGATTGGAGCACTTCCCTGAGCGATTGCCACTGGTTAGACTATTTGCATGCATTAATGCCATCACCTTTTGAGTGTTTGATTGCCAGTATTATGCTTAGAAATGTTAGACTGGCGCAGCTTTCCAAGCCTACTACTGTCAATGATTGTGAATTACAAAAAGTAGTACATTTGCACCCATTCAAGGAGTACTTCTATGGGTGCAGATTTACTAATTTCTTGGTATATATAAAAGTTTGACAGTTTGCGCAGGCAAAAATTAACAGCCAACAGCAAGCCTATCCCTGTGATCCACTCAGAACAAAGCAGTCTGGTCCGTTCTGAAGCGGATACAGATGCTGATGAAGATTCAAGTCGGCAGACGAAGGGTTCAATACCATCTGTCATAGACGAGTTGGATTTTTTAAGGCAGGACAGAAGATTCAACTTGCAACCAAGACAGCAAGCTCCAAATACAAAACCTCCAAGAGGAAGAGGCAGAGGAGCAAGAGGAGGAAAGGTGCAAAGCAAAGAAGAAGCAACAGAGAAAAAGCAATGGAGCAAGAAATAGAAGAAAGTAACCACGAAAATAAAGCATCCATTATCAATTTAATGAACATTGTTCTGACGGACCAAGACAAGAAGATATTAAAACTGGGGCTATCCCTCTGCTTAGAAAAAGATATGAACTACGTAGAAAAAAGAATCAACATCTTTAAGTTTATTAGAATGTTAAAATTGAACAGACACTTTAGGCTGCACCAGATACCGAGACAACAGAAAAGAACAGCGACTCAAACACAACAAGGAGACCTTTCAGTTGACGACATGAACCTAAAGCTTGAATTGAGAGAATTGGAGATCTCACTGCTCACTGACATAGCAGACTTGGCCCCAGACACAACTACCAAACCAAGAAAGCATTTAAGGGGTGGCACAACCCAAACATCCCTGCTGAAGCTATGCCCCTGCCTGTCCCAACTGGGCCTAGCAGTTCTCCATGGTCATGTACAACAAAATGGCGTTGAGTCCCTGCCCTGGGATCACTTATTTTACATGTATTTTCAATGCACACACTCTGCTTTATCTCTGCTACAATAAACCTTAATGGTAGAGTTGTCAAATTGGTGCATGTGGACAGGGCTCCATGTTTCTAGTCCTCAACTTTCACAATTCATTTCATCAAGCGACTGACGGCCCCATTTACTAAGCCTGAGTCATAAATAGAGGAGGGCATACAGGAAATTTAAAAGGGTGAGCTGACCAAGAGCCGAGTCATGGCTCTGGCTTGTCTCTAAGAGTCCCTGCGCAAGCTGAGCCATGAAAATGTTTGCCATGTATACTGTGCAACAAACACAATGTAGAAATATGATGCAATAGTACAGTGCACATCCTGGACTTTAGTATTTAAAAGTGAACTTGTGTGTGATAAAAAGGTAAATGGAGGCTCTGTGAAATAAAATATTTGCCTAGGCTCACGCAATGTGGACAATCAGGGAAATCGGCATTGATTCCAGGTTATCTGGTTTCACATTTTGAAATTCATTCACCAGATCTCTGCCTCTCTCTCCCAGTTACATAAATGTTAACTGTTTAATGTTTCCATTCCATTGTGTATCTTTATTTCGGCAATTGCCATAAAAGTACAGAATAAATGCATACAAATATAAAATGTTCATTTTTTATTTTTTAAAGACAACTTATTTTAAAAGAATTAAGAATAAAAACAGATAATAAACCAATAGCAGCTAATTTCATAAAGTGCTATAGCAAGCAGCAGCAAAGGAACAAACAAATTGACAGAGGACCAAGAATTCGCAACCCCACTACCAGAAATTCCTAGAAACAAAGGGACCTTGGTGGCATCTTACCAACAACCAATCCCAGCAAACTGCCCTGCTTTTTAAAAACAAATTCTGGATGTAGAGTATATATTTTAAACGCTGGTAATAATTATCTTTCATTCTTTGCTCACAACGAGACAAAACTATGCAGACCCAGCTCAGGGCCTCCAACTACCAAGCTACTAAAGCATTCATTTTGGAGGTGTCGCACCCCAAACACCCATCCTGAACCTATGCACATGCTCTGGTCAGGTCATAGTGGTCCTCTTTAATCTGACTTGAAAGGAGTGGTGCTCAGCACAGACTAATAGAGATGGTTCACAAACTGCGATACAGTCATTGTGACAAGGAAGCTTCTCAGCTAATCAGAGTGGTATGTTGGTGATGCATGTGGATTAGAGTGTGGAGTCATAGTTTCCCTATATGTCTTTAGGGAGCTCCTCCACCCCAAGCCACTGCATCATGCATATGCTCATCTGCTTAGGTCATATACGTTGTTGTTCACTTCCAATAGCTGATGTATTTATTTTCATTATTGTGCAATGATGTGCATTACACTTATTATGAGTTTTGATAGTATGCTTCTAGTTCATATATTCGTGTATTCATTCTAACATGTGGTGACTAGAGAAACGCATAGTAGCTTTAGGCTTTCATATGAGTGCAAGGGAATTCTGGCCACCCCAAGACTATCTGTGGTGTATTTTCTCACACTGTTTTTCTATCACAAAGGCACAATATAATCTAGTCTTGCAGACAGGTCCAAACTGCAAAGCATATGAAGATCAGGTTCAAATATGTGTTGGCTTCATTGAAATATTGACCCTCATTATGAAAAACCTTTTGATGCTTAGGGATTTAACATGCAAGGATTTATTAACAGAATACTCCATATAGAGTATATTGCCTGCTTTAATATCATTTACATTCGGTATTTGCACTCCCGCAATGATTATACTGAGTTCCACAATTATTTTGTTTCATTTCTTCTGTATTGAAAAGTTCTGATTCCTGTGCACTTGTTGCAGAAGGTTGCCAGAACTCATCACAACAATAAATAAATATTCCTATCAGTCTGCGGGATTGTTACGTTTTCAGTGTGCATTATCTGAAGGTAAATGGAAAGAGGTGCTTGGGTCATAACTTGGCCATTTCTTCTGCTCAGAGTTGGTCCATACCTGTACTTTACAAAGGGCGCGAACGATCTACAGGGTCATGTTCTCAGAATGAGTGTAAAATGGTAAAATACCCACCTGCATGGGGCTGCTATGTGAGTAGCCTCAGGGGACTCAGAAGTACTTGCCAATTATTACTGAGACGGCCGAAAGGAACGAAGAGGGAAAAATGCCTCCTGACAAAAAAATAAACAAAACATTAAACAGAAAACGCAGAGTGGATCGCCACTACAGCAGGAGTCCAGTGCGGGTGCTTATAATTTGAGGGACAGTAATGAAATAAGAAAGGCCAATCAGTATACGGATACCCTTTCTACACATTTTTCACAGGACTCTGGGGAGAGCAGGTCCTCAGAGAATTACTCACAGCGGCGGCTCCTCCGTGATGGCGGAGGTGCGTTGCCCCACTGGCTCAGAGCCAGCAGCTGAAAAATAAAACAATATTTTATCACTATTTCATTTTTCAGTTGCAGGCTGAGACAGCATGTGTGGGGAGGAGCAGGGCATGGGCATGGCCATGGGAGAGAGGATGAATGGAGAGCTACGTGCACTTCTAAGTGTGCATGTCTGGCCGGCCAAACAAACATGCGCATTTAGGTTTCCCTAACCAGTCTTTATTCTACAGCCTGGTGAAGAAATGGCACAGACTCCCGGTGTCTGAGCGTAGTGTCAAACCAGCCCGCTAACGCCAATGCCGGCGCTGATCTCATAGTATGAGAGCAGCATCTGGATTGGATGGGGAGTCTGTCCCAGAGACTTCCAGGAGCAGCAGGAGAACGGAGGAGCACCGAAGTGCAAGGCTGCCGCAAGATTAGCTAAGTTTTTTACATTTTCTTTTTTTAATTCAACCCCCTTGCCGCTGTCTTGCTGCCCTGCCACTGCATATTGGCAGCAGCCGCGCCGGTACTCAGCAGGAACAAGGAGCAGCTGAAGTGACTATTGCAGAAGAGACCAGAAAGCTGAGAAAGGGCCGTCCTGGAATACTGAGCACAGTGTGAAGAAATAGAAGAAAGGTTCGAAATCAAAAGCTCAGTATAAAAAGAATAATGTGGCAGGCTGACCAAATAAGATGAAAAAAAAAATACCTTGGAGAATGAGAGTCTTTCTAGGGTATGAGCCATGTGCAGCGTGGACAGCGCAGTGGAAATAACATGGTTTGTCAAACCCTCAAGGAGCTTCCAGCGATGACTCCTACTGGAGAATATATTCAGATGGAAACACCGTTTGGATTTCCCAGACAGAGTATGAATTGTAGAAATAAAAATGGAGGCTGAAGTATTGCGCACTACGCCTTCAACACCCCATCAAGGGTAGCAAGTGCTATATAAATGCAAACCTTTTTTTCCCCTCTTCTATCCCTCCACTATCCTTCTCAATCCAAATAAGTAAATAACATATCCACCACTCAAATTACTTTCATATTTTTACTATACTAATTCACCACTAATCCTTTATGGGTTCCGGAGTAGCATGCTACTCGCCGAAAAAGCGCTTTGACGCCTTGTCAGGGGTAGTAAGCACTATATAAATGCAATTACAATACAATACAATACAAATTTAGCTTTCTGTCACATTTGCTGGATGCTTATGATATATTTCTAGCTGAGGGTGATTGACCTCCATCCTTTATAAGGGATACAATTTGTGGGGAGGAAGTAATATTAAAAACATTTTCGCCTTTGAGTCTGAGAATCTCAGACAGATTTGCACACGAGCGGGCTTCTAAACAAGCTTAAGCATTGTATAGAAACTACACTGGTGGGATAAACACACTGTGCCACATGTAATTCCTTTAAAGTGTGAACCAGAGGTGCAGGGTGCATGCTCAAAATCTAGTGAAACCACAGGCTGAGTGCAGTGTAAAAATGGGCCTGATTGCATTGTTGGAGTGATAGTGCCTTGCTGCGTCACCATGAATGCTGCTCTCTTTCTAGTGGCTAAACAAGACAGTTGTTACTGCATTTTACTGGATTATGGAAATGTGGATTTTTATACATGTACACATGGAGTGCAGAAAGCTCACAGAGCTGGGCTGATTACTCAGTCAAGAAAAACATAAGACAACTCCAGACATGACTAATGGTTTCTTTAGTAAGGACATAGAGTCTGTATCAGAAAACCTGATGGCGGTCACATTTGGTGGTATGCTGCATGCTTATACGAGATTACTGGATGTATATTAAAGCAGTTCTGGTCTCTTCACAGCAAGAATCATGGAAATTATCCAGGACACTCCTGATGGGTTGTCATGCATTGATGACGTACATTTCACTAACAATGACTTGGGTGTGCGGCTCTGGCAGACGCAGTGGACCATGCCATTCTTCCCCTTGACTGGCGCCACGCCGAAATTGTAGTCTTTCTGAAACCGGGCAGGCCCCCGGAGGATCCGGGCTCGTATCGGCCTATCTCGCTCTTAAACGTTGAGCCGAAACTGCTAGGGAAGGTCCTGGCAGATCGGCTGCGGACGTGCATCTCTACCCTAGTCCGGCCCGACCAATCCGGGTTCATGCCCAATCGGTCGACCCGACATAATATACGCCGGCTTCACAATGTCATCGCCGAGGCCGGGCACGTGGTTCGGCCCACTGCTCTGCTCCAGGCGGATATTGATAAAGCCTTCGACTCCCTTAGTTGGACCTACCTGTTCACGCTGCTTGGGGCGGTAAACTTGGGGCCCCGATTCTTGGAATATACGCGTCTGCTGTATACGGACATCTCGGCGTCGGTTAGGGTGGCGGGCGCCTGTTCCCCTTCGTTTCCGATCAAGCGGGGGACGCGGCAGGGGTGCCCGCTGTCCCCTCTGCTGTTCGCGTTGGCAGTCGAGCCATTGGCGGCGTGGTCCCGCTCCGATCCGGTCCTTCGGGGTATGGACTGGCCCTCGGGCCACTCTGATCGTATCGCGCTATATGCCGATGATGTCATCTTCTTTATGGTGGACCCGTGGGCCTCTGGGCCCCGGGTGCTTGAGATTCTGCGGGTGTTCGGCGAGACGTCGGGCCTCGTGGCTAACCCGGCTAAGTCCACTCTGTTTCCCCTGTATGGTGACCAGAGAAGCCAGGCTTGGGCCTCTCAATTAGTGCTGGCCCCGGACCATATCAAATACCTAGGAGTGCGGGTCACCCGCACGCCGGATCTTGCTTGGACTCTGAATATTGCGCCCCTGCTGACCCAAGTCCGCAATGAAACTAGGGTGTGGTCGCATCTTCCACTCTCCCTCTACGGCCGATCGGCCATTTTCAAGATGGTGACGTTACCGCGTCTCTTGTACCATCTCCAACACTACCCCTTCCAGGTGCCCCAGGCGTGGTTCCGCCAGCTGAATGCACTTTTGAATGAATTCCTCTGGCATGGCGGGCCGGTGAGGGTGGCCTTGGCGACGTGTGTGCAGTCTACCTACTGCGGGGGCATAGCGGTGGCGGACGTTCAGGCATACTACAGGGCCGCGCATCTCCTAGTCATAAATGACTGGTGGTATGCCTCCCCCGTGGATCCAGCCTACGCATTGGACCGGGCCGCATTGGCGGAGAGGCCTCTGCTGCATTTTCTTTATAGCCGTTCCTCGCTGGACCGGTTGCCCCCGGCGTGTGCTACGGTGATCCGGATCTGGCGGCAATCGGTCATCTCTATTGGCTGGCGCGGCAGGCTTACGCGGGCCACCCCATTGTGGCAGGGTACCCTGCTCAAGGAGACGGCAAGTCTGGAGGGCTTTCGCTATTGGGACATGATAGGGATCTCCTCGCTGGGGGATGTAATGAAGGGAGTGTCGCTTAAGTCGTTTCAGATGCTGCAGGCCGATTTTGAGCTGCATAAATCCCAGTTTCACAAATATCTCCAGTTGCGGCATGCCCTCGCACCTAGCATCCAGCACCTAGACACTCTGCCGGAGTTCCACCCGCTAGAGGGTAGACTGTTGATGGGAGACCTCGGGGATCACAAAATTCGCCAGATTTATCAGACTCTGACAACCTTCATGAACACTACCCTAGATAATACCAAGGAGGCGTGGCAGCGCGATATCCCCGCGCTCACGGAGGATGACTGGGCAGACGCTATAGCGGGTCCGCGATATGCTGCGGTGGCCACCAAATACCGCTTCATACAATTCAAATACCTGCACAGGGCGTATTACACCCGGCACCGCCTTTGGCGCATGCACTTAATTGGGTCCCCCACGTGTCTCCGTTGTGGCGATGGGGACGGTACATTCTTGCACACGGTGTGGGACTGTGGGCGGCTGCGCCCGTTCTGGACGGCGGTTCTGTCCTGCCTGGGGGGGGTGCTGGGTTGGGAGCTTCCCCCCGATCCCCGCTTAACACTGTTGCATTGTACCGAGGAGATAGGGGGCAACATCTATAAGCGACACCTCCTGTTTTTGGGATTGACGCTGGCCAAGCGAGATATTGCCCAGCATTGGAAGTCTTCTGCCCCGCCCCCGGTTCAGGCCTGGAAGAAAGCACTAGATCGCTGCATGTCTGCGGAAGAGGCGGTATTCTTGGCAAGGGGTTGTCCGAGTAAGCATGGTAAAGTCTGGAAGAGATGGGCGCGATATCGGGGTATTGTATTGTCTGTGCGGGGGGATGCAGTGCCATTGGACCCAATAGAGAGGCTAATCAGAGCCCCGGTGAGTCCCCCTTCGGGGCCCCGGGCCCTGTGCATTGTGGATGGGTAATTGGAATATGGAGCTCATGCGGATAGGAAATATTGCATATCTGTGTTGGACCGTGGGCGGGTGTGATGTGCGGGTGGGGGGGAGGGTTTGGGGGTCTGATGTTCTGCAGACCAGGGGGGGGGCTGAACGAGGATGCCACTTCTCACTGTTCTTTTCTTCATCTTGGTACCGTGTATGGGGACGAATTCCCCGGTGTCCTTACAAATGCCAATAAAGTTTGTTGTCAAAAAAAAAAAAAAAAAATTACTTGGGTGAAAATTTTGCAGGCGGTATTCGAAGAGATAATATAACTTTGGTAAGACCATCATTTTATAAAGAGCATTCCATCCCATCAGTTAAGAGTGAGGAGCTACCCCCTTCTGAGGTTCCCCTTCACTTTAAGGATCAACCGAGTAAAATTAAGAGACCGCGCCATCTCAGGATGGAGTGCAACATGGATACCCAGATAGTGTAAGTTCAAGCATCGCACTGGTATGGTGTCTTGCCACTTGATACACTCACAAGAGGGATGAAGAGGAACCAGCACTAACTTTGCATGATTGACCTGCAGACCATAGGTTTTCGCATTCAGCTGAAGGAGATGAAGGCAACGGGAGCTGGTTTCCACAGGTTTGGATAGATATAGGAGGACATCATGGGCATAAAGTACGATGTGATCATCGTGTTCTGTATTGGCACTTAAGAGTATTCAGAGATTCATTGGGTGAACTATAAAGTGTAAACAGCATGGATGTCATTCAGGGGTCAGCAGGGGTTACAGCTATGACACCTGGCTCCCCCCTTGTGAACCCTGGCATTGCCTTTGCATCCTCGACCTCAGAGGTGGCAAAACCACTGCCAAAAACACAGAGGTGGATTGCCCTTATGCATTGGGGCTTTGCCATACTTGCTTTCAACCCATTTTTAGGTCTCACCTGACCCAGCGCATGCGCTGGTCTGGCGAGACTTATTGAGAGGGCTCCAAAAAGTGCTACCAGGCCAGCCTAGAGCTACAGTGCATGTGTGCGGGCGCGCGCGCCACTTTTACCGCGATTACTTTCACTTTAGCGGCCGCACGGCCGCTTGGCATAGCCAATAGGTCTCGCTTTTGGAACCTTATAAGTGTTAAGTTATGCAACTGTTGCATGGCTAAACACTTATAAGGTCCCAAAGGCGAGATCTATTGGCTATGCCAATGCTTGTTTAAATTATACTCATAGTGTATAACAGCCTAATATTAAATACCTGTTGTGTACATGCCTGTACTGAAAGTGTGTTTGTGTGAGAAAGAGTGTGTGTATGTGTGAGCATGTGGGTCTGTTTGTGTGTGTGAGCATGTGTGTGAGTGAAAGTGAATAGGTAACAGATTGTGAGTGAGAATGCGTGAGACTGAATGTCTATACGTGAGCATGAGTGAAAATGAATGAGTGCAAGAGTGGCTACACATGATTAATAGTGAGTTTGTGTAACTATTAGTGACAATAAATTAGATCAAAAGTGCATGCAAGTGAATGTGAGTAAAGAAGTATGAGTGAGTGAGAGTATGAGTAAGTGAGAGTGAGTGCCTATGAATAAGAATGAGTGAGCCAGCGTGAGTGAGAATAAGTGAGCCTACGGAGAATGAGTGATCTAGAATAAGAGTGCAAGTGAATATGAGTGCGAAAGTATGCATGTGCCTGAGTAACAGTGAGCCAGAGTGAGCACCAAAAATAGTGAGTGCAAAAGAGTGAGAATGAGTGTGAATAAAATCAAGTGAGCATGAATGGGACTGTGGTATAAGCTTGTAGGTCTGCGGTTGACCATGGCACACTGAATGTAATTTGTGACTTTTAGAGGCACCCATTGCTAAATTCTGGTGATGGCATACTCCAGGGATTTCTTAGCATGACAAGCACCTGTGTCAAAATACTGTGACTTGCATATTAGAGTTACTTGACAGATTGGACACCCATGGCTAAATGCTGAGGCCGGCATATTCAAAGTAATTCATAGTTGAGGTAATCCTTGGCATAGGGGCATCCGTACAAAAATTCCGATGCCAGCACACTGTAGATCATTCTTAGCATAAGGGAAAACAACTTTGGAATACAGGAAGGGCTAGCCATGACAAAATGCTGAAGCTAACATATTAAAAGTCATCTATGACATAAGGTTAACCCATGCTGTATGGACAGCTCTAAATGCAAACATGTAGCATATTGTATTTATTTTTTGCCATAGAGTGGCATTCATGATATAGAGAGGCAACCATGCCAAAATGCTGAACCTGGCACAATAAAGCCATTTTTAGGTCGAGGACTACCAGTCTGCTGAAGGCAGAACCGGAAGTCGGGAGATTTAATGACTTGGAGAAGAGGGGCTTGAACCCGCCCCTCTTCTCCCCTGTTCTCCATTGGCTGGCCTCTTCAATGCTGGCCAGCCATTGGAGAAGAGGTCCCGTCACTCCGATCAGGCCCCGTCCTTTTCGGATCGGGGGGCGTGTTTTTTGCAGAAAGTCTCAATATCTCCTCCAGCCAATGGCTGGAGGAGATAACAGCAAAACACGCCCCCGAATCCGAAAAGGACGCTGCGTTTTTCCGAGGCATTTCTGCTCTACCTCGGAGAAAGGCAGTGGTGTTCCTGGCGTCCTCTCCCCCTGCTCTTACTCTGTATGCTAAATATTGATTCCGCCGTGAGGAGCAGAGTTTATTTTTAAGGGCACTGGCCTCCAAATTGGCATGTATGAATATGTGACTCACATGACCGTTTTGTGAACAATACTTTCATTCTGGTCTACTCTGGAGGAAAGCAGTGAGCCCTGAACTGGCGACCTTCCTGCCAGCGGGCGCCCTTCCGAACCTTCGGCCTGGGAATTAGCAATCGGAGACGCCTTGTGTCGTTAAAGCGGCTCAGAGAGTCACTGCGTAATGGCCAACTCCGTGTCACGGAGATGGAAAGGGGCCCACAGTGACGCTGTCAGTGTTTATTAACGTCGCGCGGGGCATTAGTGTCTGAAACTAAAGTTGAGAGAGCAAGGAAAACACCACAGCAAGCGAAACGCAGACGAATATTTTATACCGAGTCGTTCTTCAGTACAAATTGGGCCAGCCAACACTACTTTCGGATCGTCTTTTTCTTTTACAAATTAATGAGCAGACTGGGTTTTTGCTTGTTATACAGACAATGGCTTTAGTCGGCGCGCATTCTAGTCACATCTCACTTGTCTTAAGCACGCCAATTCTACATTCGCCATTAAAGTGGAAAATAAAACACTATCACTGATTTTGTGAACAGCCGCAACAAGGAAGTGGAATATAATCACACAATATCTCGTCTATTGATGTCATCTATTTCTAATTGCACTTCTTGTTATAGAGCGCTATTCGCACATTGTGAAGCCATCAGTCTGACATAGGTCGCCTCACCCTTTCCTTTGATGTCTGTTCCTTCCTGCTGTGCCGCTCCTTGGTCCTGCCCAGAGTGAGGGGGCGGAGTAACACCCTGAGTCCAGGCCCTCCCAGGGTCATGGGCAAGCCCCTGTATTTCATGTCCCTTTCTTCCGAGGTCCCGGTGTTTACCAGTGTGGCTGTCTAGAAGGGTGTGTGCAGTCCAGCCCATCTTTGGGTACACCTCTGCATTGTGTCTAAGGAGCAGGAGAGGGCGTGCCTCGGAGGTGAGAGAGCGCCCACAAACTGGCACACACAAATACACCCCCCTGAAATGATACAGCAAACAGCGGAGATGGCGAGCTTCGTTAATTACCTCTCACTGAGGCGTTAATGGACCCGAGATGAAATAGCAGCCCGCCTTGAGCTACTGATTAGCAAACCAGGGCAACGGAACTGTAAGGGATTACACCAGCGTGGCCCAAGATCACAGGCTTGACAGAGGCGGGAAAGGATTGTGTGCACTACACCGCAGCAATACTGCCCAAAAGGACTGTAAAACAAGCATTTACAATGCAATGGTCTCGGCATTGGTAAAGTTAGAGCTATTGGCATTGCTCATGACATTATTTTTGTTTATGTTTTTGTTTTTAAAACATTTAAAGAAACGGCATTGTCATGAGCAATGCCAATAGCTCTAACTTTAACAATGCCGAGACCGTTGCATTGTAAATGCTTGTTGATATATGGAGGCACTCATAGCAAATTTTGAAAAAAATATGTCGACTTATGAGGAGCACCAGGTTTCTTGAGCTTTGCACACCAAGAAAGGATTTGAATATTTAATGAGTGCCTTGTCAGAGCCTATGTCTTTTTAGCAAAAAGCATGTTTAAGTTATGCATTAAACTGCACTATTCGACCCCATTTTTAGGTCTCGCCTGACCCAGCGCATGAGCTGGTCTGGCGAGACTTATTGAGAGGGCTCCAAAAAGTGCTACCAGGCCAGCCTAGAGCTACAGTGCATGTGCGCGGGCGCGCGCGCGCCGCGCTTTACCGCAATTACTTTCACTTTCGCGGCCGCACGGCCGCTTTGATGTTTGATCGTGATCGCCATCGCGATCACTTTTACTTTCGCGGCCGCACGGTCGCTTTGCATAGCCAATAGGTCACGCTTCTGGGACCTTATAAGTATTTAGTTATGCAACTGTTGCATGGCTAAACACTTATAAGGTCCCAAAGGCGAGACCTAATGGCTATGCCAATGCTTGTTTCATTTTGTTTGGAAGGGTGGAGAACCACCATGCACTCTTCCTAGAGAAGGCCGGGCTAACTCACTTTGCTCACTACAATTCAGGGCAAACCTCACCAGCCACCACTGTGAAACAGAAAGTAAAAAGTGTCTCGATGTGCACTATTTCATTTCTGCAGCTTCTACTGAAACTAGGACTTTACACTTTATGCTTAATGATTTTACCAATTTCAGCAGTGCAATGTGCACTCTTCTGATTAAATAAAATATTGACTAAAAACAAAAACATTTGTAAACAATTTGTTGTCAAGTTTCATTATTTTAAATACGTGAATAAAACTTCACCTCTGTGCTTTGCACAAGTGATAGTGTCTTGTAAATGATCATAATTCAAAATGCACTAACAAAGAATGATTTAAGCCAATAACATAGTTCATATTCAATATATGGTATTTATCAGTTAATATAAGTTGACATAACTACTACTGCTTTTATCTTTTTTTCCCTCTCCTATGGTTTTTCAATACACTTCTCATTGGAGTATGGACTGTCAGAGCTATTAAATCCTGCCAGTTTGTGGTATACACAATTTAGGTTCCCAGTGCTCTCTGTGTTTTGTAGCACTATATCCTCTTCACACAAACAATACCCCGGTGTACAGTGAGCCTCCCTCTCAGTCACCTCGGCTAAGGTATCTGTCATTGCCCCCCAAAAGCTTAACAGCTCTGGGCAGCTCCAGATCATATGCAGGAATTCGGCCCCTACCTCCCAGCAACAGGGTCATTTATCAGTTTCTGTTAGGAAGTATCTGTTTATCCATCCAGGTGGAAGATTTGTCCTGTGGAGTATATAAAAGTTGATCAGTTGAAAGGGCAGTCCTAGATACACTGAAGGAACGCTCCACTAATTCATCCCAGACTTTTTCTTTGATGGGAACCCCCAGATTTCCCTCCCAGCGTAATCGTAAGTTATTAAGTGCAGGTAATGCCTCAGCCTGAAGCTGGCAGTATAAACAAGTGACTGCCTTATATGCCCCAGAGGAAGCCAATGGATACTGACACCCTCCCAAGAGTGAAGGTTCAGAAAGCCTTGTCCCCCAGTGTTTGTGAATCACTGCGGTGAGGGCTCTATGTAACAGAAAGTGTCCCTATGGCAAATCATAACGCTCTCAGAAGCCTTCAAATGATAACAGGGAGCCATCCTCATAAAGTTCTCCAAGTGTTGTTACTCCGGCCGCCATCCATTCCCTCAAACCGTGCCAGTTCCCCCCATGGGGGATTTCCTGGAGAAATTCCAACTGATTTTCTGGGGTGTATGGATGCCTAATTTTGGGCTTTTGTAGAGTCCTGACTCAACATTTGTGAAGTACTCTAAATTCAGATATGTCCTCCACCCCTGGGGCTGGCAATCGCAACACGATGCGGAGTAGCAGACACAGACTCAGCACAGAGAGGTCCAAGTGCTCTGTCCTGTGGACACTTCCAGCCAACACTGCATGAGCCACAGCAGTTGTGCGGCTAAATAATACCTCTCAAAGTACCGGAGTGCCAGGCCACCTGCTGCTTTATGTCTCTGAAGGTTGATCAGTGCCACACTACGCCTGCCGGATCCCCAAATAAAGCTCAATATCAATGATTGTAATGTGTGCAATACCTCCGCCGGGATCCACACCGGTAGCACTACAATGAAGTATAGCAACCTTGGCAAGGCCACCATTTTCAATAGGGCGACTCTGCAAATCACCAAGAGGGGGAGGGCCGCCCAGAACTCCATATTCATCTTCACACCTCGGATATCCTTCCCGATATTGCCCTCCAGAAGGTCCGCCGGATCGTGGTAAATTTTGACCCCTACGTACTGGATGTATCTAGGTTCCCATATAACTTCGCCCACTATGGCTGATCTATCTCTACCCGCTGCGGTAGGGAGGAACATGTAGGATTTTCTCCAGTGAACTAATATTCCAGATACCCTTTTGAGGTGTGCAAGGAGCTCTCCAGCCCCTTCTAAATCCTCCCTCGCAGTCTAAAGAAAAATTAAGAGGCCGTTGGCGTTTAGCGCAATAAGGTTGTGCCTACCCATTACCTCCAGACCTCTGCAGGGAATCCTAGTTCTGGCTCGAGCGGCCAGAGGTTCCATAGCTAAGGCAAACAGTAGGGGCGATAAGGCACAACCCTGCCTAGTAACTCTGCCCACCTGGTAGCTGTCCGACATCATTCCCCCAGTCCATAGTCTAGCCCGAGGCTCTGTATGTAGTAAGTAGTCCATTCTACAAAGCCAGAACCCAGTCTGAACTGCGCATCGCTCTAAACAGATAGGGCTATTCCAGGCTGTCAAAGGCCTTTTTCATATCCACTGTGAAGATTGCAGCCTCTTCCTTACAATATGAATCTGCTTCCAACACTCCAGGAGTCTCCGAACATTAAGGGCCATATTACGGCCTGGTATAAAACCAGCTTGGTCCTGATGAATAATGTTCAGGAGAAGTCGCGTGGCCAGAATTTTGCTCAGGATCTTATAATCCAGATTGAGCATTGATAGCGGCCTGTAGGCTGTTTTATCAAAAGCCGGTTTCCCAGGTATTAACAGTGGCACAACAAGGGCTTCCCTCATGATCGCAGGGAGTCTACCTCCTTTCTTCGCTAGATTATAGAGTTCTACCAGCCGTGGTCCGACCACCTCGACATACATAGAGAAAAATTCGACTGGTAAGCCATCGGTTCGTTTTTTTTTATTCCTGGCCATTGATTTAATGGCAGCCCTGACTTAATGTATTTCTATATCCATTCCCAGTTAATCTGTCTTCCCTTCGGATATGATTGGCAGCCTTGGAGCCCCCAAAAATGCATCGATGTCTGCATCCATGCTGGACAGCCAGCTCCGGTAGAAATCGGCATAATAATCGTGGAATGTTTTATTATTTTCTTGTTGCAGAAAGAGCGTTGGAGTGTGTTCATCCCTAAGTTCTAGGATGACCAACTCTCTCTTGGCAGGATTGGCCAACCACGCTAGGAGCGCCCAGGAACGGTCTCTCTCTGCATGTGCTCGAATCATGAAATTCCTATAGTTAAAGCAGTGCAGTCTTTGAACTTGCTCTGCCATCTTTTCTTTAGCTTCCAGCAATGTCTCCTGCAATTCTCGATATTCGGGTCTATTTTTTTTTACTCTCTTAGCTTCTGTTCTGCGGCAATGTCTCACGGACTAATCACTACATTGAAGGCATCCCATACTACAAGTGTGCTGATGCTGTAGCTTCGTTCTCTGCAAATTAGTGCTCCATGGCCGTTCCTATCACAAACTCAAAAATCGGGTCCTCTAGGGATTCCGGCTTTAGTAGCCAGGTGGGGATACACGGCTTAGTTCGTGTCCAACAGAATCCCAATAGGAGGGGATTATGGTGAGATATTGTTCTAGAGTACTCACCAGTTATGATGAGGTCATGTAAATCAGGCGTACAAAGAATAACATCTAACAGGATGTGTAGATCATGTAGGTGTAAGAAACATAAATAGTCCCTGTCTTCTCGGTGTAACGCTCTAGGAATTCCATAATCTGTTATCTGTCCCAGAGGTAGAAGAATACTGTTTTCCTCTTGTTAATGATCCTAATTTTATGTGGTTGATAAATGGGACTATTTTTCTGTCCATTCCCACTTCTTACTTTTATGGTTGTACACGACAAACTCCTCCGGGGTTATTTACAATGTTTTTTTTCTCATAGAAGCGGTCATCATAATCATTCTGCTAATAGGGTGAATTTTGCTGTACCCATCTGATCAGCACTTTTGTTATGTAATGGCTTTCCACTTGGGAGTCAAGCTGCTCTTGAGTTTGGAGGACCACTTGCCTCTTGATTTTCACAGGGTCCTTCCACTTGCTGCTAGACCTCGCTACTAGTGCTGCATCTACTTTTATAACTTTTTCTAAATATTGTGTTAGAACATCCAGCTTTGCTTCCTGTGGATCGACTATAGCTGATCTGTTCGCTGATTATTCATTGTTCATTCTGATGGACTTTGCAACTTTCCATCATTGCGTCTGCTTCATATGGTGCACGTTTGCTTCTGCGACATGCACCACCAAAGTATAGTAAGTCACTGACATAAAAATCGTATTCAATGGTTTGAACATTCGAGTTTCTGTTAGCTCTGTGGCACTAGCACAAATGTCAACAATGACTTCCTTTTTTGATGCCTTATTCACCTGCTGTCTTTTTGATTGCAAGCTTAGGTCATCTTGTGCTGATACCAAGGTTGATTGCACAATCTAATGAATCTTCAATTTCTTCTATGGTTTTGATCATGTACTACACATCATCACCTCTGATCACTGAATCAGCATTCAATGCTATGGACTTGGAGGTGCAAGGCCTTTCTATGGCACAAATCTCATTTTAAAAACAGAAGGGTGTTCAGAAATTGCTGCTGTTCCTCTTGTAGTAACCTTTTTAGTTCAGCATCTAATTTATTACTGACCTTTTGAATTTTGCTGCATAGCTGAATGACAGTTAATATTGCCTTGTGTGATCATTTGTTAATGCACATAGTGACACATAATCCATTTATTCCCTAGAAAGCTCACTTTTGTTCTAGGGCATCATACAGGCCCTAATGAGTTGTTGATGTTGATAAGTTTGGAGGGCAGTTTGGGGCGACAGATGCTTCTGGGAGGAAGTATGGGGAGAGGGTATTGGGGTAACTTGTGGTTGTTTAGTTGCCTGTTGGTTCACAATACACATCACGTCATCCCACACCTGGCACACATTACCACACTTGAGATCCTATTCTTGAGACCTGTTATTGCCCACCACCGCAAAGTGCACTTGTACTCTCTGGGCATGAGTACTGATGTCCAGTTCTATTTCTCTCATATGGCTAACTTTACAATTCTCTCTTGTAACATGAATGGCCTCCTAGATCGAATTCAGAGGACAGCTGTCTTCCGGCTTGCCAAACGGAGGCACCGGCAGGATTCTCCTCCAAAAGACTCCCTTGCTAGGCACTAAGGTGCATATTTACAGGAACTTAACACCGCCGTAGCATCAACTTTTTGACGTTACGGCGGCTTTTTTTATCACTTTATTTACAAAGTGCTGCTAACCGGGGTTAGCAGCACGTTTTCACTGTAGACAAGAACTTTCAGGATCGCCATTTCTGTTAGCAGGACTTAACGAAAATGAGATGCACTGTAGGCGTTCCCGTGATAAAAGTAGGTATTACTCTTGCAACTTGGAGCGCCAAGAAGACCACTATCACCACAGAGGCAGCAACGCAGAAAAGAGCGGGTCACCCGCCAACAGATCACCCTGATATACCTCCGGCCAGAGGAGGTGATAACCCATTACAGGCTAAAAAGTAACTCCATCCTACGCTAACTCAACCTGATAGCGCCACAGATGCAGGCCCCGTCCCAGCGCAGCATGAACATCCCTCCACAGACCAAGCTACTGGCTGTGCTGCACATGTTGGCCTCTGGTATCTTCCAACCAACCACAGCCAGAGTGGCTGGAGTCTCCCAGCCATCCTTCTCAAGGTTCCTCCCCACTGTCTTGGATGCCATCATCAGCCTGACACCGCAGCACCCATGCTCCCCCAACACTGTGCAAGGACTACTTGCCAACAAGCAAGGCTTCTATGCCATTGCTGGTTTTCCTCATGTGTTGGGGCCAATTGACTGCACCCATGTGCAACTTGTGCCTTCTGCGGACACTGCACACATATACAGGAACAGGAAGCACACATACTCAATGAATGTGCCGACAATTGTGGACCAACTGAACCTGTACATTAATGTCGTAAGTACAAAATGAACACACCGCACACCTCAAGTCCCCAATCATGTAGTTGAACTGTGTGAGAATGCCCATGTAGCAAATTGAATTATGTAGACATTGTAACAGGGTCAATTACTATACACAAACACATAATGGCAAAGAACAACATACAAGTAAGTAGGCCCACCAAGGAATACAGATTTTGCAGAACTCATCAGACAGAAATTGCAAGGAATCATTACAGCATGTGCTACAAGACAGATGCTTGTGCTGTTGTGCATTAATCCTGTACAACAAGATGACAGATCACTCTGTTGTCCCATGTGCTGGTGCACATTTAGTTGACATGCACAAACATAGGCACCCATGCACCATGCTGCAAGGGTGCCTGCGTCATGGGGAGGAAAGTATTTCTGCATGAAAAGACACCTAACTGCACACAATCACAAAAGTGGAATTACCTTAACTCTGGGTTGTGTCAGAAAGTAGCTTGCTTAGAAAGAGCATACAAAAAAGAAAATGGAAATCTCACTCCATGTTGCTCATCCCTACGCCTCCCCTTGTGAGGTGTATCAATCTGATGCATTCTAGGTCTAAAATTAATACCAGATGCACAAATGTAGCCAAATAAATGTGTGTTGAGTGGGAACACGCACAGCAATTTCAGATGCCTGACAACAACACGCGTACAAGCAGAACCAAAGTTACCATATGCCCAAGAACATAAATAGACATGTGCATTGTTGTGACATGTCCCAATACATTGTAATGTGCCAAACGTCATGAGTGCATCCTTACAAGCCCCGGTGTCTCATTATCAATATGTGCAAAAGTGACGTATTGGTGGTGCAAGGGGCTTGTAAATAAACCCCAAGGTGTTCTGAGGTACCCAGACATCCTGACAGTTACAACATCGTGGTTATACACAGGACCTGGCCAATTGCATCATGGTGATGTGTAGGCTGCAAAGTATAGGCTATTCAGTGTCAGTGATGAACGTCAATTGTATGTACCACAACATGATAAAGTAGAAAGTACAAAGCTGCACAATGGATACAAAAAAGCCCACTCTGCAAACACATCATTCCAAAATACTAATGGACACATCTCTCCATTTTCTGTTTCAGGTGATCAAGGATATGCACTGTCACCATGGCTGGTGACCCCCATCAAAATGACCCACACACAGGTCCAGAGAGGCTACAATGTGGTACTGGGACGCAGAAGGGCCATTGTGGAATGGAGTTTCGGAGTCCTTAAATCAAGGTTCTGGTGCCTTGACATTTTGGAGAGAAAACACCTGTACAGGCCTGAACTGGTCTACAAAATGATACTGGCATGTTGGATTTTGCAGAACATCTGTGTATGGACCAACACACCACTGCCAGAAGACCAGGAAGAGCAGGACAAACCAGAGGATGGCCAGGACGAAGAAGCTGATGCAAGGCACACCACAGCTTCTGCAGCTGGAAAGGCAAGGAGGGATGCCATCATCCTCAACTTGTTTTCATAATAACAATTAACAAATGTCTGTCACAAAAATTTCTTACAACCAAAGTTCACAACTTGTGAGTTTGCAAAATGAAATATCACTACAACAATGTATTGTATGCTTAGTTTGTGACTTCAGAAGGTGAACAATCATGTAAAGTCACGTTAACAAAACAACAGTGTCACACAGATCACTCAACTTGCAGGGGACATGACAACAATTAAAGTAAGGGTGGGAATGGAACTATGAATTGGGCATCTGAACTTATGACTGCGTATGGTTTCTCATTGAGAATCAAAAGCTGTGTGTCGTGTTTTCACAGGAGCACATTCAGGTCCATTTTTACACAAGTGTAGTACAGCATACAATGTGTGTCTTATGCATCACTGTAGCTGGGGCCACAACGCTTCAAACTATAATAAAAATTGAAATGCAACATCTCTGTGAATTTTGTGCCACAGGAAAAAAGGTAACTGACAATAGTCACAAAGATACATGACAATTGTGGACTTAATCCACTTGTGGGTGTGGAGGATGAAGATTCAAAGGATAGTATAGCCAGACCAACGGATGTATCATTACAGTGTAGGGAATGCTTTTAACACCAAGCATACCCATTCATTCAACATTAGCAAGTGACACTACCTCCCTAGCTGACACATGTGGCACTGTAATGACAAATAAGTATGTCTTGCATCATTAACACTGTGCATGATCCATCCATCAACACTGCACTGATCTAACGATGTTATAGTTTCATAAACACAAACAATGACACTTAGGTCAGCCATGGGACAACTGGCAAGGTATCAACAATGTGTATGTAGGACTACAGACATGGCAATGCAATGGCCAGAAAGTGTTGAGGTAACATGCACAACAACATGATAGTGGCATGGCAGTGAATGTAGAGAATTGGCTACATCCTCATCAAATAACACATACTCTGTGTTGACAAGACATAGAACAGACATCCACATGAGTGAAGTGCAACAGGGAAACCAATAAGTACAGCCAAAACATGCAAGTAACATACAACCAATGATATCAGGAATGGACATTGTATTGGGTTAGAGGGACCTGAAAAAAAATTGAAGCACCATGAAGTTGCACCACTGCTCTCTGGATGGTCACTGCAAGTAAACTAAGGCCGAATGCATGATGTGTGTAATTCATGGATTAATCCCAACTATCAAAATAGCTACACAGTGCAGGCACAGTTGAACACAGATACAAACATGCATCTTAAAAGAAATGTCAATTTCACATGTTGTTGTATCTCTCAAGAAATACTCTTGAAAACACATTGTTGCGCTAGATAGCCACAAACCATATCTGGCATGTGTCGTAGTCCAGTGTGGCCAACCAGACCCTCAACTTCAGTCAGTTGTATGCTAGACAGAAATCTCTGTCCGGATAGCACCAAGGGAAATCCACCATACATTCAAGGACCCTATAACATGTATTAAGGAAAACAATCACCACCCGGTTGCCTCCTAGATCCCAACTTTGGCAAGCAGTTTACATGTTCAACATACCACCTATAAATCTAGGTTGTACAAGCTGTGTGCCCATGGCTTTCGGGCAGATACCACACCTGGTCCTCCTCCGCTTCACACCCAACCATCTTCCAACCTGGACAATGACACAAGGCCTCAAACCGCACCGCCCTCTCTGAATCAGTGACTTAGCCGGCTGAATCCCCTGTCAGTCCGGATTACACAAGCCTGGGTACAGCAGGGTACTCTGAGTATGCAGGGGATGCCACAGGTGCAGGAGAAGCAAATGGTCCCTCTAAGTTCCCCAGTCACTGGTCCTCTGCCACACATGATTTGTCCAGGTCAAGGACCTCACCCTCCACAGCTAGCGGGCAGCACAAACTCCTCTGGCATGATGATGTTGAGGGGCGCAGCACAAAATAGGATGTCTCCCAAGTAACCCCAGTGTAGTGTTGGTGCATGTCATGCAATGCAGACTACTTTTTGTTCCAGATCAGAAGCACCTTGATTGTTCACCACTACAAGTTGCACCATACAGGCTTCCCATGTCAGAAACGTGTCTACATCTGGCATGCCAGACTTTGCCACCAGGTAATGCTCATTGCTGACTCATCAATGTCTACAGCCAGGGCCCACAGGCTTGTGCATGACACAACATTCAACACCAGTCTGCAGTAATTCTGCAGTACCTGTGTCTACCACTATGGGTTACATACTAAAGCACTGTATGGCCTCAAGTTAATGGGGACTGTCTGCGCTTACCGGCACTGGACGCCATGCTATTTTCAGATTTGCAAACTATCTATTGCATCCCACAACCTCTTTCAATCATCCCCATGAGTGATTTTGCACAGCCCGTTGTAAATGTGCACATCTGCAACTATAGCAAAGCAAATACTCAGATGTGAATCAGTGGTCAAGCCTTCGCATTGTTTGCTGCATCTCAAATCTCAACTTCAAGTAGTGAATGCATGATGTCACATATGTGGTCACACATACAACCTACCCTAACCATAATGACTACCACTGATACATGCATTTACAATCACACATGACTAGATGTGGATAGGCGTCAATGTGAAGAACAAGGGCATGTTGACAGCTCTGGATTACTGATATCATGACATATAAGAATTACTAGTCACCTACACAGCACAGATCACATCCCATAGTCATATGGTGTCATTAGTCATGCAATTTCATGAAATATGGTACATCTGATGATCAACTTGAACTTAGTGTTAAAAATGTTGCCTCGTTAACACGTAAGCGATAATTGCCATTGAAAATAATCGCATAATACATGTTACAGCAATGAAAATTCCCGCTTAGCTCTTAGCGGGTAAAATATTCTTGCAGAGTCCAATAACATGCTGCAAATGCTCAGGAAGTGATGTAAGTCTGCATCCTGTGTCATGGAGGAGTACTGTATACTTTCACTTTCTCTTTTAACCACACTGTTAGCATCTGTGGAGAGTGTTGGAGGTGTTTGGAGTTGTGTGCTGGTATTGTTGGAGAAGAGAGTGGTTTTGTGTCTTGTGAACTGCCTCTAGTGTCTCTGTCAAGTCCTGTGTCTCAGTCTTTATGTGTTTTTTGCATCTTGTTGATTATCTTGTTGGGTGTCTGTCCAAAGGGTATATTTGTCTTTCTTAAGGTTTTAGGGTAATTTTCTTTGGTTTTATTTTTCTATAGTGGAGTTAGGTGTGTGACCGAAGATGTTGGGTGTGGGTAGGGAGGGAAGGATGTCAGAGGGGGCATTGGGGAGCTTCCTCTGGCTCATAAAGTCTTACCTACCACTGATGGTGGAAAGTGGGGGATGGGTCCTGCAGGGCTATGGTGCCCGTGTCGAGTAGGTGAGGTGGGAGCATATCCACAACCACATGATGCAGATCTTTGGGGGGGGACTGGACTGTCCACCAATGGAAGCACAGATGGCAGGATTGCGTGGGATGTGAGGACGAACTTTTGGATCACCTGGGAATCATCGTTGGCAGCAAAGTGCTAAGTACATGACAAAAGTCTCATTAAATCACAGTGTGTTTTCTCTGTCAACAAAAGTAGTCTGTGACACAATGTAATACACGTTACAGGATGATGCTATCCATTTTTAGGTCTCGCCTGAGCCAGCGCTCTGGCGAGAGCTTTAGTGAACGGGGGATTTGGAAGTGCATACTTGCTTTTCAGGCCTCCAAATACAGTGCATGTGCGCGGGGGGCGCGCACCATTTGTCAGCCTGCCTGATCACTTTCACGGCCGCTTTGATGTTCTCAGTGAGGCGCACGGCCACTGAGAACATCAAAGCGGCCGCGAAAGTGCTCACCATTTGCCATCTCCTCCCTTGGCGGCTCGGATTTGTAGCTCAGCACGCTTGTAATAAAGCGGTGGGGTTTTTCGGCTCTTCATGGCCCAGCGTCATGGGTGGCTTGGCTTGTTTTAGAGTTAGTGAACAGGCTGTGCTGGTCGCTTTTGAAACGAATAGAGGGGACGCCACGCGCCATCCGCATCTTTCCCGCAAGCCCGGCTGAATGCTTTTTTGTTTCTTGTTTTTGCAAAGCATGTTTCTCCATTGGCTGCAAATCAAATCCCACAATAAGCTTTAGTTGCGCCTACCTGTGTCCCTTCGTGAGCCCGATTGGTTGCAGCTTGACGTATACTACTTATGTATCTACTTCACTTTTTCTACAGGATGAATTACATATTTGATGAAGTGTTCCTTTCATTAATAACATTACACGTGGGATGTGGTGCACCGTAAGCCCCTCCCTTCTACTACCCCTTCCACCACGTCAGTTACCGGGCTACAGCTTGTTTAAACTTTCAGCGCAAGGCTAAAAAAAGTATGGACACGTCGTATACCTCAGATCCCGACCACTATCAGAGACGTGCTACACTTTGCAGGTTTCTTCTATGGCAATGCGCTTTTGACGTGCTTCTATTAAAAAAGGCTTCGTATGTTAGGGAATAATTTATGAAGGCTTGCTTAATATCTTTGTACGTGTTTTAACATATGCACTGGGTTCAATAGTTCTCTCTAGACCTTGCCCCTCGAGTTGGCACCTTTCTTACCAGTCTAAATTTAAAACTGCATGCCAGGCTTCTAAAAACAAGCATTGGCATAGCCAATACGTCTCACTTTTGGGACCTTATAAGTTTGGAGCCATGAAACAGTTGATGTTATTGCACCAAGGATATTGTGCTGCTTAACTAAATACTTATAAGGTCCCAAAAGCGAGACCTATAGGCTATGCCAATACTTGTTTACTAAAGCAAAGCTACCTAGCTCAAACACAATCACACTTGCATCATTGTGCAAGTGTGCCAGTGTTGATGATGATGTTCGATCAGGTGCAGGAATGCGTTCCCTCCTGTGCATAAAAAATCATGAAGTGCTGTGTCACGTTTCAATGTATGTTGTGCAGTGCAGCATATTAAGATAGTGTTTAGGCATATTTGTGTGTGAGGACTCACAATGCGCGTGAAGTGCCCATGTGAGCTGCAAAATGCAGCACACATGACAAAACACACTATCTGATGGACTAACTTCTCTATCCCCGTTGTGCTAGGGTCTAAGCATTTGTTAACAGTTCCCAATGTAGGCGCTGGATCACATGTATGGCACACTTTTAAATCTGCTACATTGCAATATGACATGTGTGTTTTTGTGTAAGGTCTATCGCAAAACCCATTCCCATTGGAACACTTGTCACTATTTTCTGTGGCAATTGACATTATGGAATGCTCCCCAGGTTAAGGGTCTTTATCCCTGTGGCTCATGTACTGTATGTCAATTTACCAAACATACATCTCACATCGATCTGGGACTCCCACAGATATGGGAACAGTGCAGCCACATCAACTGCAATTCCAACAACAGTATATACATGATCACGTGCCCGTGTGGAGACCGTTACATTGGCAAGACAATAAGGAAGGTAAAAGTCTGCATCAGTGAGCACAGAAGCACAATACATAGAAGTGTTGCTGCTACTAGACTCACAGCACACTATTTGGAGCACCAAGATTCGGACAAGGACCTGGTGTGGACTATCATCGAGTAAGTGACGGGTGGCCCTGACCTACCAAAAAGACTCTTACTAAAAGAACAGAGATGGGTGTATACCCTAAAAACCCATGAACAGGGTGTGAACGACTCTATCCGGTGGGGGCATTTGGGACATATATGAACCCCCCCTCCCCTTTTTTGTGATCTGACTTTACCATAACAAAATAAGTCCAGAGTATTGGGTTAGATGTCTATCAGAGAGCAAAACACACTCGTGTGCGAATAGAACGCACATGACGTACATTACATTTTTGAATATCTACACCTGTTTGTGTGCCTCTATCAACGTTTTTAACCTTTCCCCTGAACTATGTTGCTAGTTCAGTGACTATCTCATTGCATTCGTCTGACCTTTAATAAGTTAAGTACTCTGACGGATATGCCTCCAGTTAATCATACCTCAAATCCAATTATTCCGGGGGACCCCCAACAGTTTTGTGATCCTCAGGATCAGGTTATCAAAAAGCCGCTCAGCGTTATGTATTGATATCAACAATGTTTAATTGTTAGACTACGGTCCCTGGTAATGTGCTCGTTAGGCCATTCCTGGCGTTCTCACTAGGAAAACCACAACTTCCATGATCCTTGGGGACTTGGCGTAGTTTTCCGAAGCTTCGGATGTGACGCATTTCCTATGCGCCACTATGGGCGGGACCCAATTAACCTGCAAAAGCGGGCCCGGCCACTCGGCGTCTTCCTTTAAATGGCCGGGAGCTGCAGAACCGAGTAGGTGCTGCTGCGGGGCCAGGATCCTTGATGACCTGAGTTTTTAAAGGGAGAATTGGGGATGCGGTGTTTTACCCTTTCTGTGCATGCGTAACTTGGGTATTACTTGCTGCGATATTATAAGGATCCCAATGTTTACTTTGTTCACAGTGTTTGACTATAGGACTGCCCCGTCACTCTGAACTCGTTGAGAGGTGGAACTGATGATTGGAGGAGGCAAGATGGCGGCGTCAGGCTAGACGCCGGTAGCAGCACTTGACCAGCTCTACGGGGGATGTAGCTATGGACACTACAATCGTAACGGAAGAATGAATTTCAAGTGTTAATACCCGGTCCGAACTATGCAGCCTTTTGAACTTACTGAATTTGCCGAACCGGTAATCATACCTTCTGGGTATGTGATCCTGAAAACGCCGCTCTCACTGCTCGCCTCGATCATCGGCTATGCCGCACTACGGATACTAACCGGTAACCGCCCCTCTCCACGCTCTCCAGGTACGCAGCCTTCCTCCTCACCGCTGTATCCCGGGAGCAGTACTGAGTGCAGTGAGCTAGTCAAACGAACCGTCATCCAGGGCACAATGGCCCCAAAGAACGCTGCAGCGGCCAAGACAAGGGCAACGCGTCAAGCCCTCCGCGAACAAGATATGACTAGCAAGTATCCTCCCAGCGTCTCAACAAAGAAAACGTCGGCGTTGAGAGCCTCGACTCTCAGCAAAATTTCCTCTGGTTCTGCCCCTGCTCCTGTTCCCACTGTGATCTCACTAATGCAGTATGCCGCTAGCCAGAGACCTCACGGAAACCCAGCACAGCAACTCTCGCCGAAGGAACAACTCGCACCCAATGCCGTAGCAACCGCTGTACCTGTAGTTGGAAGTGAGCTTGAGAAATTGGACGGGTCGGATGGCTCGACGTTCATCACAGAACAGACGGAGGCAGCACACAACTTGAATCCACTGGAATACACAGAGAGGCAAGAGGCTGAGGCTGAGGCTGCTCTCACTCCCGATGGGTCTGACACTACGGCTAACGCGGTAAGACAATTGGCTCATTCTCCCTTTGCCTCTGCTCCCCGCATTAGTGCTTCCCTGGGGGGGGTGAGAGATATTGTCACAAATGCCACAGAGATATTAGACCCTATAGAGACTTTGGCACAAACTTTTAACATTACCGCTGGCTCAAGTGGCTTAATCGGTCCTCCCGGCGCACACAGTAATAACAAGGATTGCAATCACACACCTGTGCCGCCTAAGGCGCTGCATACTAAAACAAGTACCACTCTCCCAAGCACTGACTCAAATCGAGTGCAGTGCAATAATACGCTTCAAACAACGACTGAGGGCAAGGTGATTGAGGCGGAGGGCGCAGATTCAACCTGGAATGAAGGCGCAAAAATATCTAGCGGTGCAATAAACGACCAGCCAACTCACCCTATTGAGACACTGGAAGCTGATAAGGACGTTACTGATTTTTATTCCTTTTCAGAGGATATCAGCCTATCAGGTCTTACAGATGATGAGACTGATGAAGATGAGAATGACCTCGATTCAAATATAAGTACAGAATCAGATCCTAATCCCCTTAAAAAAAACGAGATAGAAGGCGGACGATACTTAAAAAGAAAAGGGGAGACCAACAAGGGACAAATGAACTGACATGGGACTATAGTCCGACTGCTTTGACTTTAAATCAAAATCAGAATGTGAACATAACGCCTCAAGCTTCATCTTCAATCCAAGTTACTGACAGTGAACAGCCTGGTTCCCACGGGGCTTCCGGGGCTACACTGACTCAAGTTATGGATACTGTACTACAAGCTATTGCTTCTCATCGGGAGGAGACATCAAAAGACAGTCGTAAGGCACGAGTTGCACTACAGAAAGTTCAAGGCGTAGTTCGCAAGCTGTCAAAAACTATGGGTGCCTTTACTGAAAGACTAAATGATATAGAAGACCGGATTGTGCTGAATGAAACCGAAGCTGCTACAACAAATGAGCGAGTGGGTGCACATGAAGCTGACCTTCAGGACATCAGGTGGAAACTGGAAGATTATGAAAACCGGCTTCGAAGAAATAACCTTCGTATCCTTGGTGTGCCTGAAAAAGCAGAAGGAGCAGACTGTCGATCTTTTGTCATAAAGCTACTACGTGATACCCTCCCCGAACTTTCAACCTGGGATTGGAACAATGAGATACAGCGAGCCCATAGAGTTCCCCTAACCTTTAAACCCACAGCAGCCGTAGGCAAATATCCACGTGCAATCCTAGTCTATTTTGGAAATGTTTTGCTTCGACAAGCTATATCTGATAAAGTTACGCCCGATAAACATCGTAGTAAGGATTCTATCTCATATTTCGTACGCCCCGACTTTTGCCACTTCACAGTCGAAAGAAGGTGGCGACTCAGACAGTTGATTAAACCCTTTCAAGAAAAGAAAGCAGTGGTATACCTCAACAATCCGGCCAAATTAAAAGTAATTTACGGCGGACAAATAAAGTTTTTCACATCTGAAATCAAGGCCGAAGAATATCTAAAGACCTTAAAATGACTTACCAAACTGTGTATTACGCTACAATAGCCTATGTCATAGAGAACCACTTGATCTTTTTCTTTTTTCGGGCTGCATCCTCTGTTAGTCTTGGTCAGACAATGCTAATCCATCCTCATAGACTCTTATGGAGTCTTGTTGCCTTTTTTGGGGGGGTGCGGGGGGCTTGGGAGGGCGGCGGGATGGTGCATGGGGGAGACGGAGGGAAGGGAGGGGGGGAGGGTAAAAATGCATTGTAAAATGAGCAGACGAACGAGTACTAAAGGAACTCTGAGAAACAGTCAAACTCTTTTTTTGATCTTTGAATACTGTCCAAAACTTAGAATAACAAAATGGGGAAGCTAAAAATAGGATGTTGGAATGTGGCCGGACTCAATGATAAGGGAAAGAGGGCTCAATTTACTCAATTAATGATTCAAAACGCATGGGATATTATATGTGTACAGGAAACCCATATCCCTATAGGAGAGATAAGTCAAATAAAAATTCCAGGCTTTAATATTTTGGTTTCAACTACTCAAACCTCTAAAACGAGGGGAGTTACAATTTTAGCAAAAACAAGACTGGGTACCTCAACTCGTAAAAAAGCTGACCCCCTTGGTAGATGGGCCATTGTCCAACTTAATATAGGAATCACTATTTGTTCTATCTATGGTCCTAACCTCGACGACCCTATGCTATTCATCGAACTAGAATTAGAACTTGCATCATGGGCAGGTACCTTAATCTTATGTGGTGACCTAAATCTAACGATAAGCCAACCACAATTCAATCACTACAACCAACCAACCCAATACACCCACAACGGCCGAAAAGCCAGGGTATTCAGGGCTGTCCAAAATTTGATTCTCAGCCACAATCTTCGAGACATATGGCCTCTTAAGAACAGAACAGATCCCGGATATACATATTTTTCCTATCCTCATAGAAAATATGTACGTATAGATTACATTTTCACAACTATGGATATTGCTTCAAATGCCGTCATTTTAAAATCCCCTAAGACAATATCAGATCATAATGCACTCTGTATAATATTCGAGGCCCCCAGCTACAAGAAAGTTTATCGACAATGGACATTTGATCGTAAACTTCTTGTTAATCAAGAATACATAACTCATATCAGACAATGGACCAAAGAATTCTTTGACATCAACCAATATAGTGCATCTCGGTATAATGTATGGGATAGCTTTAAGGCCGCATTAAGGGGCGAGACTGCTACTTTTGTAGCTAGCCGCAAAAGAGAACGAGAAAATATTCATACACAACTAACAAATAGGCTTACAGACCTAGAATATCTACACGCTGATCAGCTACATTATGGGGTTAATAATGACTTAACGCAAAAAGCAGCTGAAATTCTCCAAGCAAACCGAAACAAAATCTATGAGACTGGAGAAAATGTAGGAAGACACCTTGCCCTCAGAACTCGGCAATCACAGTCTCGCAATTCCATCCAAACCATTGAATATGGCGGGCAGAAATATACCACCCAAGAGGATATAGCCTCATGTTTTCATGACTACTACCAAAAACTATATCAGAATGAAGATAAGCGGACAACTGTTGATACTAAGAAGTTCCTAGATGACTGGATCAGAGAGACAAACTTGGCTAGAATTATAGACGAAGACATAAAAAAAGAACTCGATAGTGAAATTTCCTTAACAGAAGTAGAGCTAGCTCTAGCCGAATTAGCGCTAGGAAAAGCAGCTGGACCAGATAAAATCCCCCTAGACCTCTATAAAATTCTGGGTAACCTAATTATTCCATTTCTGCATGATCTTTTTCTCGGGATACAATGGCATGGCAAACCCCCCGAATCCTGGAAACAAACGAATATAGCCATATTTCTAAAAAAAGATAAACCGCCAGAATTAACAACTTCATACCGGCCAATATCATTGATCAACTCGGATTCAAAAACATATGCCAAGATTTTTGCTACTCGTCTGAATAGGATCGTTGAACATCTGGTCTCTCCCTAGCAACACGGCTTCATACCAAACAAGAGTACTACAGATCATACCCGCCGAGTTATCACCCTTTTTGACATCATGGGAATAGGGGGCGGCCAGATGTCGATGATCCTATTAGACGCTGAGAAAGCCTTTGACCGGGTCTCTTGGCAGTTTCTCTGGGAAATATTAGCCACTAACAACATTGGACCTGTATTCATAAAATCTATTAAAGCTCCTTATGTTGACCCCACTGCAAGAGTAATGACTGGTGGCTGTGAGTCTGGCAATATAAACATTCAGAGAGGTACGCGACAAGGCTGTCCGTGCTCTCCATTATTATTTGCTTTATATATCAATCCTTTAATTCTCAAACTAATAACATCACCCGTGATTAAACCCATCAAAACAGGCATGTATAGCACCAAAGTTCTCGCATACGCCGACGACATAGCGGTTGTAACAACTAATCCTACACAGGCTATAATTGAAATTGAAGAAATCACACAATCTTTTGGACTACACTCGGGCTATTCATTAAACCAAGATAAAACCATGGTCATATGTACCGATAATACACCCTTTATAAGTCAATATAGAGTTAGTAATGCTAAATACCTAGGAGTCAACATCTCGCCAAAAATCAATGAAATTAATCAACTTAACTATGACCCTCTCATCAAAAAAATAAAAACAGACGTACTCAGAGTAAATAATCTTCATCTTTCCATAATTGGCAGAGGAAACTATGTTAAAATGACTATTCTATCCAAGATTTTATATTTGTTTCGAGCTATCCCCCTCCTCGCTTGTAATGATACAATGAAAACATTAGACAGAGTAATATCCTCGTTCATTTGGAATTACGGGAAGATTAGGAGAGCCCTTACTAAGCTAACACTACCACCCTCTAGAGGTGGCTTAGCAATTCCTAATTTAACATATTACTTATGGGCAACCTTTTTACAACAAATGGCGGTTTTACTTACATCTTGTCCCAACAATAATAACGACCAAGGGCAATCCCCACCATCCTTACCATCAATCTACGAGCTAATGATGGGTCGCCAAGCCAGAGGCCTGTTATTGAAACAAGTAGAACCTTCTTATTTTAAAAAGGTAAAATTTAAAGTCATCACAGACGCCTATAAAACCTGGAGTCGAATTATTAAAACACTGAAAATCTCAAAGTATACCAAATATACACCTCTATGGGATAGTGCAGTAATACCACACTACCTTAATGATAATATAACGAGACGCTGGGAGACTTTAGGTATCACAACTATTGGCGACTTGCTTGATAGTGACGGCAAAACAACATTTGATAGAATATATGTCAAATATCAAATCCATTCCTCAGACTACTTAAAATTTATTCAAATTTATACAACTCTTAGACATACTGAACTATATATGGATCTTAAGCCCATACCACTTTTAGATCTTATAGGTAAACAATCAACTAGAATCTGTAATATATATGATATCTTCATAAGAAATCACCCTGATGACCTTGAATATACAGAAACTCGGTGGGCTAACGAATTGAATAACGCCAATGTTGATATAGATATGAGTCTACATTTATCATCCAAAGTCCTACTTGCTTCCAACCTTAAGGCCCAAATATACAAAACTATATACAATCTGTACTACACACTATTTACCTGGGGTAAGATAACTCACGATAAATGCCCCAGATGTACACTTGGTCCTGCTAACCTTATACATATGTTCTCGGAATGTCCCAAACTGGATCAGATTAAAAAAAGCATTACAGAGTATTGGGCCAAAATCTTTGGACATGAAATCAAAACATCAACCACTTTGTATTTGTTAGGGTATGATGAGTCCCTAGGCTTTAACAATTCCGAAATTCCCGCCATCTACATTGGCACTGCTGTTTACAGAATTATTCTTGCAGCAAGATGGAAAGATCCCGATGCTCCAACTTTCCAGGGATGGCTTAACAGACTATTAGCAATATACAAACAAGAACTTGCCATCTACAGAACTAGAGGAAAAAAATCACGGTCATATGGGGAGCAAATTTGGGCACCAATAGCAAATTGGTATGAGCAGCAAAGGGCCTAAATAAACCCTCAGTTAATATATTACGGTCTACATATACAACTCTCTTGCTTTGACTTCTCCTACCTTAAAGAATCTTCTTCTTTTATTATTTTCTTCTTATGTTAATGCTCTAAAGGAACTAAAGCTGAATTTATGATACGCTGACTTTATTGTTTGATCTTAATGGTATGCTTTACTGTCTCGAATCTTGCAATATATGTTATTTTGTATCTCTCGAATCTGCTCAAATAAAAATTTATTAAAAAAAAAAAAAAAGAGAGGTGTGGGGTCCACCCAAGCCGGGTAAGAGTTATTTTGTAAATTTCACCCTCCCGAGCACCATAGGCTTCAGGCTATAACCTACGGAGGTTGTGTCTCACGCCTGACTGCTTAAGCACCTAGTCAAGCATGGAGATATGTTTTTATGTATATGTATAAATATTCAGATGATGTTCATTTTAACTCCTCCTTAAAACGGTGGCCACTTTTTTCACTATGGGTGTGAATGTCGATACGTGTATGACACGATATCAGGTTATATTTGCGATTCTAGCGGAGTGGTGTCCCCCTTAATCTCTCTATATATAACGGTAGGGGTGAGTGCAATTTTGCATACCCATTAAAACTGCATTGGCGCTTAGCAGACCATTTATAGTTTGAATGAGTGGGCGAGCAGACTGAGCCAGGCACAGAGGCTCTCTCATCTTGGAGTCACTGCACAATATTGTGTTTCTTCTTCTTTTTACAGGTTGGATGAACAATGATTGAACGCCCACACTGAGGATAAGTATATTCACAAGGCGTAATTGGTGTAACAGCTTTCTGTTTAACTATTATTGTTTACACTATATCCTGGGAGGGCCCTGATGAAAGCCATGGACCCCGAGGGCCGTTTACTGGCTGAAACATGTTGGCAATGATTGTAGGGTCATAGGACCATTGTATTCTTGGGACACCCTATTATTGATTTCAATATCCGCCATTACTCTATATTAAAGTGATACCTGAAGTATCTGGAGGATTTTTAATCTTTAACCCCCCTGGCCTTTTCTCTAAAGTGCTCCCTGGAATACGGTTGAGCCCCACCTTGTCTTTAGGAGCCAGGGTGAACCCGATGATGAAGCATGACACTACTAGAGTGTATGAGGGTTACCATACAAAAAGGATGTGCTCCCAGTCATGTTAGTAACATCTGATTTGACTTCCTGACTAGAGAACTGTGCCTATATGTAATAACAGTTTCCACTGGGTGGGATACTTTTTGATTTGTGTATCACATGAACCTCACCTCTTGTGTGATGAGGCAGCCGTAAATTAAGATGTATGTACACATTTATGATGTTGTCATGGAGCACAGCATTTGACTTCTTGACTTAAGGCTGCACAACCCTAGTTTGTCAAATTCATCTCTGCACCGTATTAGCAAATATCCTGCTCATCACTGGCTTTCACCCTGTCTCTGAGCAATTTTTACGGCATGCCAAACATGTTGCCACAGGTGTGCAAGGGGCCTGCTTTGGTGCTAGCCATAGCAAATGAACACTGGTGTGTATGGAAAGTAGTGTTGCCACGTTATCATGGCACCTTGTTTGCCAACATGCATTAGCAACATGTCAGACCCGTATTCCTGAGATGTTGTTACTTCAATACAATACAACATACATTTCCAAGGGTGCCCATCTGAAATATGTTCCATCAGATGTGTGATCTCATGGAATCCATTGTGTCCAAATTGCCTCTAGTCTTTGTATGCTCTGGCTGTGGGTGCTCATGCCCAGATAAATGCTGTACGCAGCTGTCACACATTGTGCCAGCAAAATGTGTAATACCGTGGTATCAGGTGTGAATTTTTGTCCAAATCACTAAGTGTAGATGCCTTCTTGGTATTGCGTCATGTGTCCATGGTAGCTTAGGCTCATGTTGCATGGCTACAGCTAAATGAGATGTCATTTGGTCAGTCTGTACTGACTGAATCAGTCAATGAAAACTGTGAAGTCACACAGACACCTTCACTGAGGCCTGCAATTCACAAGAGGTATGCTACTCCAGCTGATGAATGTGGATTATACAGTGTCTACCTGCACAGCCAACATTTCAGAGGTCTGGCCCTATCTACAAACCCAGCGTGAATATTTTGGAGTCCGTAATGTGTAATACCCTGGAAAAAATGTTTAAAAAAATGCGCAGAAATGAGAATGGTTTATGCAGCATCTCTGCTGTTCCAATGTGTGCTGCATTGTGCGGCACACATGGAAACAGCAAGAGACCATTGATTGTTCATGTGCAGGTAGGTGAGCCTTACAGCATATAAACAATCTTGTAAGAAAATAATATTTGGTAACTTCAATATGTGATGCATTAAGCAGCACACATTTAGAGGTGACAAAACGTCATTTAAGGATTGTTTATGTGCAGGAAGGGGCACCCTGCAATCCTTCCATAAACTCAGACACCCTTGCACCATGATGCAAGGGCGCCTGCATAGCCACAAGTTTGCTAATTTTGGTAGCAGTGCAGGGGTAAACACAGGTCTGCACCATACTGTTGTAGATATGGTGCACACCTGTGTTCTTGAAGTTGCAGGGCGTGGTGTTAAGCCAAGGAGGCCAATGCCACGCTCTGCCACTTCCTTGTGATGATGCCCCTATGTCTTGGCATTGCATGGCCTGGCTCTTCAATGGGCCTGTCAAGCTGTCTCCTTGAGGTCATTCCCCTGGTAGACTCAGTCTGAGTCTGTGTCCGCACCATCATTTAACTCTGCTAATCTGCTAATGTGACTCTACTCTGCCCTTGATATGTCCCATGCCATACATTGACATGTCAGTATCACTATCAGGTTGTAATTTGTCCTTCATTCACATTGCATAGTTCAGGTCATGTTGGAAGTACCAAATATTTGATGAGAGTGTAGAGTCCATGTTTTCATGCTTTTGTGTTTCAAACTTACATGGTGAACATTGTCATTTATCTTGGATCTTACATATTGTCTTTTGTATTATTTTTCAGACAACATGTCACCTGAGGAGGTACGTCAAATCCAAGTTTGTAAGGAACGGTACTTACATATCTGACGTGTGGCCAAGGGATATCACGCAATGGCTGGGAGGTACCGAGGGGACCGTGCAGCAGGACGCTGCAAATCACTGCCCAAATTTGCTTGGAAAAGTGGAGGAAGGAACACAGAAGCAATGGCAGGCCCTTCAGATGTCATACGTGGGTCAAGACATTGTCACCGAGCTGCTGCTCACAGTCAGACCCCACATGTCCAAACTGCTGCACCTCCCTCAGGCACGCAACCAGGTGCCCCCCACAACCTCGCCCCTAAGGCACTGCATCGCTGCCAGCTGCACCCCTAAACAGCCATTGCTGGTTACACAAACAGGGACAGTCGTTGTCTATTGGATCTGAATGTCAGATTGGCACAAGTTGGGAGGGACATATCTGACATAAACACCCACCTCCAGGACATTAAGGTTGCCCTGGGGCTCCACTTCTGAGCCCCCACTTTGTGATCCTTCCCCCTTGTACAGTCCTCCTATTCCTTTTGGAATACTATTTATTACTTAGTGTAGGATTTTAGGTGTTTTTAAGTGCAGATATAGATAGACATAGTTAGTGTAAGGTTTAGGTAAGGTTTTAGATGTTTTATTCAATTTATATAGTGTTATGGGTTAAGTTTCCTTTTCCTTTGGGTGGGGGGGTTGATGCTTTTTATTGTAAAAAACAAAATACCCAAAAATATATATATTTGTTTAGGATATATGTATAGTTAGTTCATGTTTAGATTAAGCTGTCTTTGTCCAATCTACAGATGTGCTTTAAGGGGGGGAGGTGGGTTAATGTATGTTGTTGAGTGTATAGTATTAGATAAGGTAGTTAGTTTAGTATACAATTTAATTAGTCTAAGTTAGTTTACATTAGGTTAGCTAAGGTAATTAGTAGTAGTTTATGTTAGGTAGTATTTTTTATAATGAATAAATTGTTAGTGGTTTGTGAATTGTGGTGGCACTTATGTTTGAAGTGATTTGATGAAGTGGTGATTTTGAAGATGGATACAAAAGATTAATTCCCAAAACAATCATTTGGATGTCTAAGTGTGGTCATGACATCATCTTCTAGGGAAAGGCAACTGTCATACTGCTGTTGGATTGTGATCCGAAAACATGCATGAATTTCAGGCTGGCAAAGTTGACTTATGACCTTGCATATGGATAGTCTGCTGATTTAGTTTGCGTCTTATGAGGAACTGATCAGGTTGTAAAACACATTAGGCTTCATCATCTTTGTGAATATGGCGAGGGATCTATCGTGAGATGTGGCATGGCATGCCACCCATCACAACAACCTTTGTCCACACCATTGACTATGAGTATATCTGCCAAGTATGACTTATTAGCAATGCAAGGTGAAGCCACTTCTTGTGGCATGACACTGACTTGAATATTAAAACAAGTCCCTATCCCCATCCTGAATGTAGGGCAATGTGAACTTCATGGAAAATGTAGTCTTTGAGATATGAAGTATTGCTAATTCACACATATCCTGTCATCTCACTGCCTATCAGGGATACAGACTCAGCAGAACCCCTTTCCCAAATGGCCGTCTGGATTTGTTGTGCTACCTAGACTGCTCATGTGTTGACATGGCGAAACTTGAATGGTCACAGGCAACAGTCATCTTTGTGACTTTAGTGCTTGTATTTACATGTGATTTTCAGGAGTTAGGAGGCTGGCCTAGTTCTTTGGACAACAACGCTCACATTGTGTACAGGGAGGGACAGACAGTTTTGGATAGTTTCCCTGTAAGTCAACAGTGAGGGGCATATTTATACGTCCATGCTGCACCTGTTATATCATCTGTTCAAAACTGACAGTGGTGCTGGTTGATTCACATTATTTACAAGGCAGAATTAATCTGATTCATGTGTCCTCACACTGCATTGTGGATGAGTCACCCTTATTCAATCAAGTTTACATATTGGTTTTAGTCACTAGGTTTTGAGTTATAGATTAGACTGCACCCTACCTTGATGTTGGCACTGCCACCTAATTAGTAGTTTGGCATGAGGAGGGCAATCATGCACTTGAGATCAGGGATACAGTGATGTACACGATGAGCTGAGAAGTTGATGTGCTTGATTTCCCATAATCTGACTACTGCCTATGTGTTAGAAGGTGGCCAAATAACATTGACACATGTCATTCCCACATTGATGGATGTTGATGTGTGGCAAGGGACACCTTCTTGTTCATTGCCAGTCATTCCCTCTATCCAGTCACCCTTGCACTTTGGTGCATTGGCAATGGTATTATGATGCAAGCAGGAGGACACAGGACTTTGAGGCAGGCTTCTGAAATTGTTGCATTGTTGCACAGCAGACGATTTTTGTATCTAACAGGGATGGGCAAATGGATGATACATGCTGTTCTGCTCAGGCTAATTGGATGTCTTTGATATTGGAAGGAGGTTTACATACATCAATAGCTATGCATTTGTTCACTGCCACTGTCGACTTTACAAAAGGGTCAGTGTCCATGCATGTCAATGTGTCTTGGACACCCATAACCAAGACCATGATGACAATGACATACTGCTAACTGAAAAACACAAATAGATACTTTGATGTGGATGACAGTATTTTGATGAATTTTGTTAAGGAGACGTGTAGCAAAATGAGATGCATTAGTGCCACATTGTGAATGGAGCCCATTGTCATACTTCACTAAACATGTATGTGACAGGGAATGTGTGGTTCTGGGAGCATGGCAAACAGAACACACATGTTCTGATTTTAGGGAACACATTCCTACAATGCAGAGGGCTTACACTGTACTTTTAAATGCATATCCCTTTTACTCAAAGGTGAACGGCACCTTGGACCTCCAGTATGTTAATTTTTGTCACTATGGAATGTGCACATAATTGACAAAAGGGGGCATATTTACAATAAAGTGGCAAAGCGTGTCATTAAGCCAAGAAGGCTAACGACGAGGAACATGGCGGCCGTCAGATAACGGTCGCGGCCACACTCACCTCGGGTCCTTCCGTGGAACGAGGGGAGAATGAAGGGAGGGAGGGGAGGCATTGCGGGGCCCCTTTGAGCTGATTTTCGGTGGTTTCTTCTACTCGGCTGAGTACACGCAGCCTCTGGCGGGCTCTCCTCCGCCTCTCTCGCCCGGACTTGATGGGCTTCAGCGGTGAGCTTCTCGGCTGGAGGTGGGAGGAGGCAGCGAGACATCGCAGGCGCCGGGTCTCTGCCTGTTTCCGGTTCCGGGTCTCGGGGGCAGTGTCAGCACTTGCAGCGGTGACTGCGGCTGAGCAAGTTCTCCCGGAGCAGCTGTGGGCTCCTCATCGAGAGCATCGGGAGCAGGCAGCTGTGGCACCAGAAGTACGGACTGCACGCCATCCGTTAGATGAAGGTGCAGGCGAAGGCAGAGGTGACAATCAGGCCTCAGGGGGGGTCAAATCTCCGGTAAGGTGCAACAATTTTTCCAGTCTGGCTGGTTTGGTCCCGACGTCTAGGGGAGGTTGCATTGACACCCTTAGTAACTGTATGGAGGTGAATGAAGGTGGTTATCCAAAAGGAAGTGTTTCTCCTCCTAGAGTGGGCCGGTATACCCTAAGAGCTAGAGCTGCCTACTCACTGCAGAATTTAAAAGCCACCCATGCCTCTGTGACCCAAAAAAAGACATCCATAGTCAATTTAAATAAGGTGAAACTAAGGAGGTCCGGAGCTAGATTTGGGGAGAGCGAAGAAGAGGAGGAGGAATTGAAACAGAGAGGGGTTTCTAAAACTAAAATTAGAGTAAAAAAGGAACCCGCATATATTTAAAAAATCACCCCCTCATTAAAGACTTATTATAGAGTCATGGCCGCCACTGTGGAGCCTAATCAAACTACGGAAGTCGCCTCTGACGATCTGGAGGGTTTTTTCTCCAAAGTAAAATCAAAGTCTAAACAGAAACCTGCTGTAAGCGATGGGGGCGCTTCCTCCCCTGTGACCCCGTTTTCTCAATGCAAACAAAGGGGGGCTAAGCAAATTACCAAGCGACCCATTGGGCCTCTCATTGACTCTCCAGTGCCTAAGGCCTCGCAACAAGGTGTAATCCTCTCGAACAGGTTTAATGCTTTGGGGTCACAGGATGAGGAAGGGCCCGCATCGACCAAAGATCCCTCTAGAGACCTATCAATAGGAGTTCCTCCTGGGTGTATAGAAGCAGGAAGCATGGAAGTAGCAGATGGCTCCGAAGTGCGATCTCTGTCTGACATATTGATCGCCATGAAGAAGGAGATGTTAAGTGGGTTTAAGGTATCAGAACTAAACCAAGCAGAACTTGCTGGAAGGTTCTCTGTCTCCGAAGCCAATCAGGCAGCGATCAAGGCATCCTGTGAAGTTTTGTCTCAGAGGCTCGATGAGGTGGTGGTAAGGACGGGCCTTCTCGAAGCAGAAATACCTGGCATCAAAGAAACTATAAGTGAGGCCGCTAGGGAAGTAGGGAAATTAACCTTACAACAAAAGGCTCTGAAGTACGACATCGAAAGGCTGGAAAATCATTCAAGAAAGAACAATCTAAGACTCCTTAATATTCCCGAGAACTTGGAAGGTTCAGACTTAAAGGGGTTTGTTATTTCTATCTTAAAGGGGTCTGTTTTGAAGGATCAGTCCGACATTGATTTGATGTCAGAAATTCAAAGAATTCATCGAGACCCCTATAGAAAAAATCCGAAAAAACAGAAACCCCGGAAGATTCTGGTCAACTTCCTCTCTTATTCAGTAAAAGATCTAGTTCTATCACTCGGTCTTAAGGAGGGCTCTTGGACTTTCTCCCCTAATGGCTCGGATCCATTTACCTTTCAGATTAGGTCTGACATTTCCCACATAACGGCTACAAGGCAGTGGGAAATGGGTAGCAGACCGGAGGAAATGAGGTCTCTGGGAGTAAAGGAACAACTAAACTTTCCGGCTCAGTTGCGTGCCATGCATAATAATCAGATGCACTTATTCCATACAGTTGAAGAAGTAGATCTCTTCATGGCCGGATTAAGGAGGGCAGAGCAGGCTAAGTGAGGTATGTCAAGTAAATCAGCGAGGGGCCTCTTTACAGGATAAACATTTTTTGTTGCTTATTTTTCTTCCTATTCCCTCCCCCATTCTTTTCCCTTAGTATATTTCTTCTTTAGCTGAGCCGAGGTGAGGGTGACCTAATGGGCTTACCCATCTTTAAGGGAGGGTTCCTCAAGGGATTAGGGGCACTCATGGGGATGCGGGAGGGGGGGATCTTCGGGGGGGGGTCACCAGGGGTGGGTAAGGATCAAACATAAAAATAAAAATAATAAAACTAAAATAACCTCATCTTACTTTAGGGATTTAATCTTTGGAACGATACCAAGGTGGAAGGGCGATGTACACGGATGGCAGATGTAACTACAGATCAGGCCGGTTTGGGCCTTCTCTCCTGGAACGTAAATGGGTTACGATGTACTAGGAGGCAAAGGTTGATTATGAAATACCTGGAACTCACAAAAGCTCGGGTTTGCCTCCTACAGGAAACCCATTTGACCACTGGGGAGTCGGATAAACTATTTTCAGGAGTACCCTGGATAAAAGCCTATGGCGTCTCGGACCAAGGTATGAATAGCCGTGGGGTGGCTGTCCTTGGCAAACGGGGGTTAACCTGTTCGATTAAATCCATCCAGACTGATCAATCAGGGAGATGGGCGATAGTGCAGTTGGACTTTGGGGGCACTGTTTTAACGTGCGCTTCATTCTATGGTCCGAACATCGACAACCCTTCTTATATTGTTAAGCTGCAATCCAAGCTTATGCTGGTGGCTCCCCCAATAATTGTTGGTGGAGACTTTAATGCCTTATTAGACCCTAATCTGGATAGGTCGAATCAGGCGCGTTCCATTGTGACTCCCCTTGTTAGACGGGCAATGAAGAATCTGATTCACGACCTTGGCCTGGTCGATGTGTGGAGGTTTACGAAAGTGGACAGGGCTGGATTTACATTTTACAGCAAGAGATTTCATCACACCTCTAGGATTGATTACTTATTAGCCAGTAAGCCTTTACTTGGAAAGGGTTCTGATATATCTATTCTCCCTAGCCATCTCTCGGATCATTCCCCTGTTTTCTGTTCCATCAAAAAATTATCAAAAAAATCTCAATCGAGATGGACACTTAGTAGGGGAAGGTTAGACGATCCAGATTTAATCCAGGCAGTCAAAACATCATCTTCGGAGTTTTTTGATACCAACATAGGTTCAGCTGCCATTGAGATCGTATGGGACGCCTTTAAGGCTACCCTGAGAGGCCGATTACACAGTCTCATATGTTTTAAAAATCGTACTGAAGGATGTGAATTAAAATTGGGTGAAGAAAAGATCAGATTGCTAGAAGCCGAGTTTTTGAGGCTATCAAATTCCCCAGATGGACAAAGAAAGTTGCCGGTAGAACTCAAACTTGAACAGGCAAGACAAAGCTATAGAGGTATCTTAGAAAAGAAGTGCAAGAAGCAATAGGAAAGGAGTAAGATGGAGAATTATGAGTATGGGGAGAGGGCTGGGGCTCTTTTGGTGTGGAAAGCGAGATCTGACGGCTCGAAAAATGACATAGTCGAGCTGGTGATAAATACCAAGGGGATAGATCTACAGATATAGGAGACATACAAAATACTATACTTACCTTATTTGCGGATCTTTATAGGGAGAATCTATTCCCCTCTAAACAACAAATCCGCGGGTGGTTGAGCTCAAAATCCCTCTCCAAGTTAACACAGGCCAATAAAGATCTCCTCGATTCCCCAATTACGTTGCAGGAGATAAGAATTCAAATAAAGATCTCCAAAAACGGTAAAGCCTCCGGTATTGACGCCCTCCCAAACAAAGTGTATAAATCCCTCTCTGAGGAAGTCATTCCAGTCTTGGGATCCCTGTTTCATTCAATCTACAGCCCAACAGGTCATGTCCCTAACTCGTGGAGAGAGGCAATCATTGTCCTGATCCTTAAGCCAGGGAAGGACCCAGCTAAAGCGGATTCTTATCGCCCAATCTCTCTGCTAAACGCAGATTATAAGATCTTTATGGGTATCTTGGCAGGGAGATTGGGCAAATTAGCCCCCGGACTGGTTAATTCAGACCAGAAAGGGTTCATCTCTGGGAGACACATTCAGGAACAAACCCAGCTACTTATTGGTAACATCGATCTGGCGATCTCTAGACTCGAACCCCTGTCAGTGGTCGCGTTAGACGCCGCCAAGGCCTTTGACAGGGTGTGCTGGGCCTATCTTTGGGAGGTGTTGAAGTAGAGGGGATTTGGCCCAATTTTTATTCATACTCTGAGAGGGTGCTATCAGGATGCTTCAGCTAAGATCCTCATCAATGGCGTACTTACTCCCAGTTTTAATATTCAAAGAGGGACCAGGCAAGGTTGCCCCATCTCTCCTTTACTGTTCGATCTGTACATTGAGCTTCTTGCTCAGGCTATAAGGCTAGATGAGACCATACCCCCGTTTAAGACTCAGCAATATCGCTCTAAAATCGCATTATATGCGGACGACATAATCATCTATACAGATAACCCCGAGATAACACTGCCAAAGGTCGGGGCTCTGTTGGAAGATTTTGGGTCAATCTCCGGGTATTTGGCTAACTCCATGAAGACGAAGCTTATGTGCTCGAATATAGATCAGTGGAGTGGGGCCACCAGCAATAAATTTAAATATCTCGGTATCTTCATTGTGAAAAATTCCATCAATCAATGTAGAAAAAATAATAAAAGAAATTGATAAGTTGTTCGCAAGGTGGAGGAATGTCCCCCTGACCATCTTCGGGAGGGTGAATCTAGTAAAAATGACCATCCTCCCGAAATTAACGTACCTGTTCAACGCGGTTCCTCTAGGTTTTCCTAAACACTCTATCTCAAAGGCGCAAAGTAAAATTGTGAGTTTTATCTGGGGCGAGAAGGGTGTTAGGCTATCTTGAAAAAAACTGAGGCGTCGCCTAGCTAAAGGGGGATTGGCCCTCCCAGGTATTCGTTGCTATCTGGTCGCCTTTCAATTTAAGGCTATTAGAATGCTTTTAGGGGAACCAACTGCATGTGCCTGGGGTAAGTTGTTGGGGGAGTCGGTCATCACTGAAGGCGGGGGGAGTAAGGCAGAGTTTCTTTACAAGTTTGGCTCACCAAAATTCTTCAAACGAGTAAGGTTGAAGGTGATCAAAAATGCCTTGGAGGTCTGGTATTTCATCCGCTCCAGATATGGGATAGGTTACTACTCCGATCAGGCACCGATCTGGGACTCCCCTGGGACCCCCCCCCCCCTGCCTCCAGGATAGTATGGCACTTCCAATTAAAAGAGCTGGGGTCGTGACTTGGTCTGAGTTAGGGGATGAAAATGGCATACATCCTTGGGAGGTATTAAAAGCAAGAATAGGCCCGGGGTTTTTGAAACAGAGAAGGAGAATCTAAGGGGTAATGGAGAGGTGGAAGCCGTTCTCAAAAACACTCAACATTTGAAGAAGGAAATCTCCACTTGGTACAGGCTCCTGTTTAACGCAGATGATGTTGGTATTCCTCATCAGGTGTCAGCCTGGAATGACTCTCCTTTTGAAGCGGATATCGGGAATCTCTTGGAACCTTCCATGATCTTGCTTTATAAATACACCAAATCTGCCAGTTTGAAGAAAAATAATTTTTTTGTCACCAAGCGAGCCAAGATGTCCCAGGTGTCTGCTCCCTAAAGCCAACGATATGCATATCTTTTATGAATGTTCCAAATTAGGAACATATTGGGAAGGGGTGTGCAGATACTTATGTATGACCTTTGGAATTGATATTGTGTTGAACGGCTCTCTGTTTTTTTTTGCTAATGATCAGGTGTCTACTGCCTGTATGGATCAACCACATAGAGGGCTGTTATTATGTCTGATTTTGTTGGTCCGAAGGGAAATCTGTCTTAGATGGAAAGACCCCCTCCCCCCGAAAGTGGAAGACTGGTTAAAATCTTCACTGGCTATGGCCCGGCTAGAAAATATGAGATCCAGCCCCAGCTTTTATACGTTTGGGTCAGGAACTGAGACTCTGTTGATTCCATTTTGCAGATGTTAAGGGTCGATAAATATCATGGTCCAATGATTAACACCTAAATCCCGGACGATAAAAGGGGATTGGTTGGATAACCTAAACAAGCGCAGGCTGTCGGAGGGCGCCCCATCATCAAAGTTGACCGGATACGTCCTACTAGCAGTTTATAGGTGAGATGAGGACAAAAAAAAAAGAAGAAAAAAAAGAAGGCTAACGACACACTTTGCCACTTTAGAAACTCAGGGCTGCACCATATTTACTAGAATATGGTGCAGCCCTGCGTTCCCCCCTGCGCTGGTGCTAACGTTAGCTGTCTATTGCCAACGCAGGCACCCTTGCACCATTGTGATATCCTGATTCAATACGGGGAACTGTCAAGCCTCCAGGTCAAGTAGACAAATCACTGTTGATTTCAATTCATGAAATGGGAAACATGGGTGGGACAACTAGATGAAGAGGATTGGAGGGATGCATGAATGTCCCATTGTACTCTTGCCATGTCCTCCAGGTTAAAACCTATTCAGCTTAATTGCCTCAACATTACGTACTTCACCCCTCGCAGACCTGGGCAGGCAAACAGATGAGCCTCCTCCAACTGCTTCCGCTGCCCTGAGAATTAAGCAGATTTTTATCATGTGGTATGGTTGAGTCTTGTTATCAAGACATATTGAACTTCCATAGAGGTTATACGTTCTCAGGTGCTATTGTGACCGATGGAGCTGACCCCAAGAATTGCATTGCTAGGCATCCAAGAGGACTTGTGATGACCTTTTGGAGACTGGGTCTTGTGGGCCTTGAAACCCTGTCAGTCAAAAGAGACATAGCTTGTAACTGGACCTCGAATTGGTCTCTCGACTTGGAGAGCGGCCATGGATTGGCGCACAAAAATGGAAGAGCTAATCTTCCGGGCTCACGCATGCCCATGTGAACACACAAAAATATGGAGTAGATGGTGGGATTACTTTGACTTGGTTAATGCATCACTATAGGCCTCAGATTTTCGCTGACCTCAAGTTTTTGTACTGTTATATATCTGCAACTGTTGTACTAGTGGGACCAAGTTTGTACTTTGTCATGATATGGATATGCTGTTTTATACAAACTGAAACACTAATAAAATGTGGTTATAAAAAAAATGTAATAAGGCAACTCCAATGTTTTTTGTTTTTTTTTAAAAACTTTATTGTGCAGAAAGCAACAGTACAAACGTGGGCCTACAACCACCAGGGCCGGCCGCTAGCACAGGCATGCCAATTACGAGACGTCACAAAGCAGCGACTGATCCCCAGAGGCGCAGCAGGGTTACAACGTTATGCTCGGCAACGCAGAAGTTAGGCAGAATACTGACATTTTAAATTTTGAAAAGAGAAAACGAACAAAGAAGAAAAACAAAACTCAAGGCGAGAAACAGTATAGACAGTGTCAAGCGCCGACAGGGGGACCCCCCCACCAGGTAAAGAATCAGGAGGTCAATAAAGATGACCGGGGGGGGGGAGGCAGCGGGGAGGCCAGAACAATCAGCGTAAAGAGTACAGTACTCAGGGAACCCCAGGATCAGGGGGACAGGGAATTATCAGAAGTATCTTCAAAAGGGGGCGTACAAATGTTACCTCGGTAGGCGTTCCACTGACCCCAAATTCTACCCCACGCCCCAGTCTTGCCCCGCACCAGATATACCGTCTTCTCCCTGAACATACACCAGTCCATGTTCTCCTTCCACACTGACACGGTGGGAGGCCGTCGGGAACCCCACAGCTGCGCGATATCCCTCTTTGCGATCATGTTCCCAAGTGCCGCCCACCGGGCCTGGGCAACGTTATAATCATTCGGCTCCCATACATTCAGCAAACATCGACGAGCCTCAGGCAACAGAGCAACCCCAGTAACACACTCCATTACCGCATGCACACGGCGCCAATAAGCCGCAACCTCGCGACACTCCCAAAGAATATGAAGGAAGGTGGCACTCATACCACAGCCGCGCTTACACAGCCCATCCAAAGAAAAACCCATCGCAACCAAACGAGGACCCGTCACATACACACGGTGAAGAATTTTAAGCTGGCGGCGTGAGCGGGAGGAGGTGACCCGGGTGGAGGCCGAGATTGCGGAATTAGAGGGTGACCTGGGGAACGGGGTAACAGACGCCAGGTTACATGTTCTGCAGTTAAAGCAGGCGGCCTACCGGGCCCTCGTCACGGAGGCGGCCAGGGGCCTTGGTAGAGAGCAGCAGGGGCGCTTGTATGATGTGGGTGATAAGGCCGGTAAATTGATTGCGTGGTTGGATAAGAGAGAGAGAGCGAGCCGAGTGGTGCCTTTGATTGAGAGTGTGGATGGTGCGTGTGCCACGGAGCCGGAAGCCATTGTCTCCTGTTTCGCGGATTATTTCCGCGGAGTCTACTCCCCTGCTTCTCCCTGTTCGGAGGCGGACTCCCGTGCCCTGCTTCGGGATATTGCACTCCCCTCCCTTACGGCGGAAGACAGAGATTCGCTGGACGTCCCTCCCACCTCGGACGAAATTGCCTCGGCTATTCGCTCGATTTCATCCGGCAAGGCCATGGGCCCGAATGGCATTCCCATTGAGCTATATAAGTTACGCCCGGATGTGCTGGCACCCCACCTGCGAGCGATGTTCCTCGCGGCCCACTCGCAGGGCTCCCTCCCGCCGGACCAGCGTCTGGCCACAATTGTGGTAATCCACAAGGAGGGGAAGCCCCGTGAACGGGTCACATCCTATCGGCCGATTTCGCTTTTGAACGCGGAGCCCAAAATCCTCGCCAAGGTGTTGGCTAACCGGTTGGTTGGCGTGGTGGGCGATTTGGTCCATCAAGACCAATCGGGCTTTATCCCACACCGCAATACGGCTCTTAATCTACGGCGCTTGCACGGCGTGCTCGCGCGTGTCCCATTTGTGCGGGAGCCAGCCATCTTGGCGTCCTTGGACGCCACCATGGCGTTTGATACGCTCGAATGGCCATATCTCTGGGCGATGCTCGCGAAGTTTGGGTTTGGCCCGGGTTTCATCAGCTGGGTCAAATTACTATATTCGGGCCCGATGGCGCAGGTGGTGGTGAACGGGCGTGTGTCGACCCCGTTCGCGCTGGGGCGGGGCACGCGACAGGGTTGTCCCCTGTCGCCTCTTCTGTTCGCCCTGGCCCTGGAGCCCCTGGCGGAGTGGCTGCGGTGGCACCCTTCCATCCGTGGTCTCCGCTGGACCCCCGAGCACGAGGACCGCGTGTCCCTCTACGCGGACGATATCCTTTTGTATCTCGCCTCCCCGCGCAAGTCCCTGATCGTCCTAGTTGATGTTTTGCGCTCCTTCGGTCGCAACTCAGGCCTAGTCATTAACTGGGCGAAATCCTGCGTCTACGTGCTTTCCGGTGAGGCTCCGGTCCTGCCGCGGGACTGCCCGATCCAGATTGCCTCCCAGGGTTTCCGGTACTTGGGTATATATATCACTCTTGACCCGGAGGCCCGCTATGAGCGGAATCTGCTGCCCCCTCTCCAGCGTTTGAAGGAGGATGTGGTGCGCTGGCGGCGTCTCCCGCTCTCGCCGCTCGGTCGAGCGGCCTTGTTTAAAATGATGTCCCTGCCGCGCTTCCTCTACGCCCTCCAGAACACTATGGATATGGTCCCGGCACGCTACTTTCGTGAGGTGGAGGGCCTTCAGCGGCGCCTGTTCTGGGACGGGAGGCCGCGTATTGCTCTGGCTAAACTGACGCTCCCGTGGTACGATGGAGGGGTCGCCCTCCCGGACATTAAACGGTATTACTGGGCCTCCCAGCTAGCTGCAATTAATCATGGCCTTTACGGGCCCGCCCTGAACCCGGCATTCGAGATGGACAAGATGCTCCTGCCCGGTGGCGATTACAATCGAGCGCTGTACTCTGGCGCGCCTGACTCCCGTCTGACGGGACCGACGCGTGTAATGGTGCGGGTTTGGCACGCGGCTAATGCAGCTATGGGGTGGAAGGACCGTTTGACCCGGGCGTCTCCACTGTATGCCTCTGAGAGACTGGGCTCCCTGTGGACATCGAAGGGCTTCGAGAAGTGGGACACGATCGGAATCAGCACAGTGGGGGATCTCTGGACGAGGGGGGGATTCAAAACTTTTGAGACGCTGCAGGCGGAGTTCCAGCTGCAGGGCAGTGAGTACTTTCGGTACCTGCAGGTCCGCCATGCGCTGGGCTCCGTCTTCCCGGATGTTGCATCCATTCCGGAGGCTTCCCCCCTGGAGGACAGAGTGCTGGATGGCCATGTCCCGGACAGCACGATCTCCCTCATATACAAGAAGCTGATTAATGATAGATCGTGCCTGTTAACTAGTCTACGCGAGGCTTGGGTGGCCGACGGGCTGGAGCTGGACGACGAGGATTGGATGTCCGCGGTGGCCTCTCCGAAAGAGGTGGCCATCCCGGCTCGCCTTCGTTTCGTCCAGCTCAAGATTCTTCACCGGGTCTACGTGACGGGGCCGAGGCTTCTACGTATGGGTTTTGCCATGGACGGACTGTGTAAGCGTGGCTGTGGTGCGTTGGCGACTTTTATGCATATACTGTGGGAGTGCCCGAAGGTGGAGCGATTCTGGCGTGGTGTGCATGAGGTCCTGCATGTGGTCACGCGTGTAGCGCTGCTGCCCGAAGCGAGGAGGTGCTTGTTGAATGTATGGGAACCGAATGACTACTCGGTTCCGCAGACGCGGTGGGTGACTCTGGGATACATGATAGCGAAACGTGATATTGCTCAATTGTGGGGATCCCAGAGGCCCCCTGCGGTGTCGGCCTGGAAAGAGCACATGGATTGGTGTATGTTCCGTGAAAGGGTGGTGTATGTGGCGAGGGGCAAGCCTGGGGCGTGGGTGAAAATCTGGGGCCCCTGGAACGCCTACCGTGGGGGCATTTGTGAGCCACCACAGCTGCCGGCTGCCTCGCCTGCTCCGTCTCCCTAGCTGGACCCTCTTGCTCGGCCGCGGGCACGCGGCCCCCCAGTCCTTGATCTCCTCCCATCCCCCTCTTCAGATCTTTCCTGCCAGTCTGGATCCCCCACTATGGAGCAAGTGTTGTCATCTTGAATCTCGGGTTGCCTTGCGGTTGTGGTTTTTTGTTGATGTTGTTAGTCCTTAAAATGAAACCGTACTCTGTGGCAGGACGCCGTGAGGCCTGCACCGTTGATTACTCCTGTGTTTCTACTGTACACCGCTGAGAGACCTTTACTGTCTGTATGTACTATATTTGTGATGCTTTAGCGGCCGGCCGTGCGGTTGTAGGCCCATACCTGTAACCTTTTTATGGATGCAATAAACGGTTTCAAAAAAAAAAAAAAAAAAAAAAAAAAAAAAGAATTTTAAGCTGGACAAGACGGAGACGGGCAGGAATGGCGACCTCTTTCGGGGAAGACAATGCAGACTGCCAGTCCTCGTCATCCAACTCCAACCCGTCTCCGGTCCAGGCCTCCCGATGATGCCCCAGGAGGTCCGCCCGACTGTTGATCAACTTCTTATATATCAAAGAAATCGTACTATCGGGCAGATGACCATCAAGTATACGGTCCTCGAGTGGTGAAGCTACGGGGATCGTGGTACCGACCTTGAAAACCGACAGCAAAGCGTGGCGAACCTGTGCGTACCTGAAGAACTCCCTCTCACTCAGCTCATACTCACTCTGAAGCGCCGAAAAGGACTTGACAGAACCTTTCACCCAGAGATCACCCACTCTGCTAATGCCAATCATATCCCAGTTCTCAAAACCTTTCGTCGTCCAGAGGCAACCCAATCCGTCCGACGCAAACAGAGGGGTAGCTCGTGTCAGGCGATCATTACAACGCATGGCCACATTGGCATCCCTCCACGCACGCACTGCAATCTTAGTGGGTCCCGTTAGGTTCCTCCCCGACGTCCGAGAATAGAGCGCTCTATTGAAGTTGCCACCAGGCAACTGGTATTTATCCATCTCGAAAGCCGGATTTGGGCCGGGGGCATACGTAGCATGGTTGACAGCGGACAGCTGGGAGGCCCAATAGTACCTCCTGATGTCCGGGAGCGCAATGCCCCCGTCATACCAGGGGAGAGTCAATTTTGCAAGAGCGATACGAGCGCGACCGTCCCAAATAAGTCTCCTCTGTAGACCCTCCACCTCCCGGAAGTAGGCCGCCGGAATAATATCAAAGGAGTTCTGGAGTGCGTAAAGAAATCGGGGCAGGGACATCATTTTAAAAAGTGCCGCTCGACCGAGTGGCGACAACGGCAACCTACGCCAACGAGCCACGTCCAACTTTAGTCGCCGGAGAGGAGGAAGGAGATTATGCTCACGGCGGACCGCCGGGTCCAACGATACGTAGATCCCCAAGTACTTGAAACCGGATTGCGAAATTTGAATGGGAAACCTATTCGGCAAGGGGGGAAGGTCACCGGAAATAACATACACACAGGATTTGGACCAGTTGATGATCAGCCCGGAGTTTTTCCCGAAAGAGGTGAGGACGTCAAAAAGGACATTAAGGGATTCACGCGGGGAGGTGAGGTACAAAAGAATATCGTCGGCGTACAACGAGACTCGGTCCTCAAATCCAGGGGCCCACTGAATGCCCTTTATCGACGGTTCCCATCGGAGCCAGGCTGCGAGCGGTTCTAAAGCAAGAGCAAAGAGCAGGGGGGACAGCGGACACCCCTGCCTAGTACCCCTCCCGAGAGCGAAGGGCTGGGACACCCTCCCATTGACAACAACCTGAGCCAGCGGATCCGTATATAAAAGTCTGACCCAACTAATAAATCCCGGCCCGAAACCGAACTTCGCCAGAGTGGCCCAAAGGTATGACCATTCTATCGTATCAAAGGCCATCGTGGCGTCCAAGGAAGCCAAGATGGCCGGCTCGGAAAGAAACTCCGCCCTGGCGAGAACGGGCAACTCCAATGTTATCCTACTGGGGAGATAGGTCTTGCAGTAGTGGAAAACCAATTCAAGAGTTTTTCCATACCAAGACATGTAAAGCTTAAAAAGTATGGTTTACCTTTTAAATACATTCCCACCCTGCACTTGGGCCTGTCCAAAGCCTACCCTAAGGGTGACTTATATGTATTAACAAGCATTGGCATAGACAATAGGTCTCGCCTTTGGGACCTTATAAGTGTTTAGTTATGCAGTACATTATAAACAGGCTATGCGCCATGGGTGGGACAAAGAGATGCTAGATGCTGGACAGCCTAAAATAAATAAAGCCAGCAAACAGAAAGCAAGCAACTGTGAATTACTAAACATGAAGCCAACTGTAAGTAATGGGCAGAATGCATTCCCAAGGAGGTTTTAATGCCCTGTGTATATGTTTGTTTCCATTTGTATATACTGCATGTGTGAGCATACCGGTGTGGTATGTGGGAGTTTGTGTGTATATGTGTGCATGTTCCAAGGTTGCCCTTCATTCAAAACGCACTACGCAGACAGATGGTTTCCAAAACCTTTATTAGCAAAGGGGTGATGTCAGCACCTCGCAATTCAAGTCCTTTGCCTGACGCGTTTCTGAGCTCTTCTCGCTCCTTCCTCATAGGCAGACATCCATTCAAAGATTTTCTGGCTCCCACAATACCCTGCGTGTCACAAATTTATAGGCCTCCGGTGTGCCTTATCTAATGATATTCATTCTGGTGCATGCTGGTTTTTGTGGTTTAACAGCTCAATTAAAACTCTTCGGTGGGCTCTGTGAATCGTCAACTTTAAAAGGACCTTCAATGTTGAAAGCGCTCCAGTGGGCTCCAAGGTGCAGACAGCACCCCGCAATAAATGCTCTGTCACGCGGTAAGCTGGTCCCGATAATTTTCGGATCTGTGTGCATGTGTACATATGTTGCATGAGTGTTCGAGTGCATGCACGTATTTGTGTCTCTATGTATCTGAGTGTAGGGGTATATGCTTTGCACGAGTCCGGACCCTGTTTGTGCATTTGTGCAACAGTGTCTGCGTGTGCGTGTACAGGTCTATATGGGTGTGCGCATGCGTCAGTATGTGTATATGTATGTAAGTGTATATAGCCGGACTGGGATGTAAGTGGATATGCGTGTGCATGTGTGAATGGCCGGACTGGGATGTAATTGGGTATGTGTGTGCACGTGTATATGGCTGGACTGGGATGTAAGTGGGTATGTGTGTGCACGTGTATATGGCCAGAGTGGGACATTACATTGTACATGGAGAGAGAGAGAGAGAGAGAGAGAGAGAGAGAGAGAGAGAAAGAGAGAGGGAAGCAGACAGGGATGGGGAGGGATGGAAAGTACATTAAACATATAGCATGAGATGCAAAGGCACTGACGGCGGAGGAGGGGTAGGGGGGCAGAGAAGAAGAATTAGACAGACAGCCTGAGTATTGAGGCATTGATGGATGAGAGCGAGAGAGGGAGAATATTGGTACAAGCAGCAGACAGTCTGCCATGGCTATGTTGTTTGTGCTACGAGACAGGCAGACTGGTAGAGGGGGTGACGTAGAAAAGAGGGAACAGTGTGTGTGTGTGTTTAGTTCTTACAGAATGGCGACAGGCAGAGACACAGGGAACAGACAGGCAGAGATAGGGACGGGAGACAGGTGTATCCATAGAGACGGTCCCAGACAGGTTTGAGCTGCACAAGTGCGGTTTAAGATGAACATAGCACCACTGGAGACAAGACTTCCAATATACATATCTGCAGGGGCATAGACTGAGGCACCAGCATTTGCTGAGATAACACTACAGGGGAGGAGGGAGAGAGAAGCGCAGGAAAGGGACAAGGCAGCACTTACGAGACATGCACAAATGAATAACTACATGCATTTAAAATAGACAATATGTTCCCACTGTGTCTGCTTGCTACCACGAATGCCACATTGGTGCTTAATGAATTCTGCACAACTCACCTACAATACTAACCATTTATGAGAACAAGACCGCGAGGCGAGCTGTGTCTTGGAGGTTCAATGGCAGATGTTACTATTAATTACCTCACTGATACTCAACTCATCGACCCCCCCCACATTGGAGTAAAATTGACTGCCTTCCTCGTGCCCTTCAGATTCGAACAAGAGGGCCAAGGGTTGCAATTTGATTGTTGCAGCAGGTGCATCAACCAACTAAGAGGCATGGCTGGGGTTCGAGTCTCTGCCCTGCAGACTACACGCCGATGTCAGAGAAGGTGATTAATCTGCTAACTTGGCTGCACGCATATCTCTGCAGTAGTGACATTAACCTATACCACAGCACAACTGCATACAATATAGTATGCCATATCTTGCTACATGACATCACACTAGACTCACAACAATATATATTACCATACTATCGCATCACTTTACTCTGCATGCGGTGCCATACAAGACTGTTCTTACATTCTAGGAGCACCTCGGAACATGCCGGTCCAGGAGCTCAGGACAATCAGGAAAGTGGACATTTCAAGCACACCACTGCAAGCGGGCCGCAAAAGTGAAAACGCAACCGCCATCTGTTTACAATGAACGCAAGCGCGATAATTGAAAACAGATGTCGCTGCTGCTCACTCATGCTTGTGCTGGCATCCACCTTGCGGGAGCGAGCAGCGGCGTGCGGGCCATCTGTTTTCAATTAGCACGTGCGCCACTGCTCGCTCCCGCAAGTTGGATGCCAGCACAAGCACGAGTGCTTGAAAAGAGCTGACCAATTTCTAAAGGTCATCTCCTAGAGCAGCGCATGCGGGCAAAAAAGGAAGTTTTGGGCCTGGCAAAAGGTTTATTTTGCCAGGTCGACATGGCAGGTTAAAACTGCACACACAGGCTCTGCAATGGCAGGCTTGAGACATGTTTAAAAGGGCTACTTAAGAGGGTGGCACAAACAGTGATGCAGTCCCTCTAATAGCATTTAATATACAGGCCCTGGGCACAAGTAGTGCACTTTACTAGGGACTAATCAGTAAATTAAATATGCCAACCGTCTATAAGCCAAGGCCACCATGCTTTGAGCACAGACTACAAGCACTTCAGCACTGCTTAGCAGTGGTAAAGTGCGCCGTCCTAAGGCCAGCAAAAGTGAAGTCACCAAAAACAGGAGGTCTGAAGGCAAAACGTTAGGGGGCAACAACGCCAAAGATGCCAGGTCTAACAGGAAGACAATTCTTTCGGACTCAACTCTGATAGTGTCCTTAGTGTGACTGCTGAAAAAGGAACATTTAAGAGTCTTTTAAGATGCACCATAAGAATAGATTACAAAGGAAGAGGTGATGAAGGGCTCTTGTGCTGGTTCACTATTCTGCCAATGGCTTTAGTGTATACTCAAAGGGAAATCAGATGTTAATTGTAAATGACATACGTCCTGGATTTAACACAGAATACAAGACAGATTTAGCAGGTGTTATTATGACTAGAGATAACTTTTACAAGGAGAAGAACTAGGGAGAATGTTTATGTGGCTAAGAAAGAAGACTCCATCCTCAGGGTCGGACTGGGACAGAAAATAGATCTGGGCACCTAAATAGAGCACATATTAGTGTATTAGAAAGGTACAAATGGGGCTAATGTTTTCAAATTAAGGCAGTTTTGAACTTGTAAAGGTGTGCTGCATAAGGGTTTTGCAAGATGTGGAAAATCGCATGCATATGAGCTTGCTGCTGACGATGTTTGTTTATTATCAGGGAAATCAAAAGTGAAATCCAGCCTAGCAGACGATAAATCAGGCCCACAAACAGCCAGAAAACTGGTCCACATGCTTATCTGGAAATCTGGAAGACAATTCTAGTCTAGTCTAGAGTTTTATAAAGTGCATGGCTAACCGGAGGCCTCCCATCGCTAAAACAGACATCGCAAGTCATCTGATCATTATAGAAGAAAGATTCATTCCTGAACAACCAAGTTTTCAGGGCTTTACAGAAGGGAAATTCATGCTCCAGTTGACCAGCCATCAGGCACTGCCTGATTGCCGTATAGACCAGTCCGACCCTGCCCATCCTTGGCTGGCCTCATCAAGAGAAAGTAAGAATTAGGTTAGATCCCATGGCAGATGCCCCATGTATGTCATAGATTATGAGGATGATTTGATGCTGTGGTAAACAAAAAAGTGTGAAGAATTCCAGTGCCCTTGAAAACAGATGCAAGGATGATAAGAGTGAATAGTACATTAAGAAATCAAAGGAGAGATCTGCATCTATGTTTGGTAATAATTAGTGGTGAGAAACACTACATATTATTAAAAGAAAATGCTATCCAAATCAGGGACTGAGTGAGGAATGTTTCCCTACGTATAAGGAGAAATAAATAAAACATAGAACATTTATGTACAAAAAAGATAATAGAATTGATTGAATTTTCTCCCTGGATGGCTCCAGTAGAAACTTCTCTAAAATAGTTCAGGAGACTTCAGATTATGCATCAACTTGCATAGTTTCAATGCTGCGATTTGAAATGATCGATATTACACTTGATTACGCAAGCTTATACAACCAAAATGAATATGAAGAGAAGTCTAAAGATCTGCTTTTGTACCTCCTGAAAGAATGCTTCCAAGAAGTCCTGATTGACAGGACCATGAGAGTAATTTAGGAGTCTTGGAAGCCCTATCTAGGAAGGTTTTAAACTTGAAAAACTGAGCAAACACAAACTTAGTTGTGCTGAAGTGGCATAATAGGGACATGGCATCTCAAAAGATGGCATCAGACCAAAAGCATATTCATTTGAAGGTGATCCTGGAGGCACTCACACTATGAACTAACAATTTGTTTCTTTCATGAGGCTGGCTCAATTGTATCTGACGTTTGTGGAAGGGTATGCCTGCAAGTTGAAGCATTCTGAGTGCAGTCAAAAAAGAAATCTGACTCTGTGTGGAGTCACGCATAGGGAAGACCCTTTTTATAGAAACTGACCACTCTCCTTGTTGAAATCTTTTCTTGGTGGGAAGGAATGTTGCAGTGGTAGCCGGTGCAAGTAACTGTGACATTGGTGCATTTTTGATTCAGTGTGATGGTAGCAAGGAATGAGTGGTGCCCTATGGAACAAAGACACCAAGTGAAGTAGAATAGAATTATACTGTCACAAAGACTCATATGTACTTGGGCCATGGAGCATTACAATATTTGTGCAAATAGGTTACGCATTGTACTAATACATATTAATATGTAAAATGACAGCAAAAATGTAAATGACATACAAAGGATGATACATTGTTCTGAACAGGTAATCATTCCAAAAGAGGACAATGATTTAAAAAGTCTGAAATATTCACTAAGTAGAGGTGATTCCTCCAAGAAGCGGCCAAGGATCAAATAAGCTTTGACACAGATCTTTCCTCTACCTAAATTTGAGTTTGTCAGCAAAGTGTCTGAACATTAAGCTAACATAAAGACTGCATCCATGTTTCTTTTCATCCGCCTACTATTTTTTTATTCTCCACTCTCACTGTGTGTGCCTGCTTGGGTGCTGACTGCATCTGTGTTGAGTAAATTTGCAGGAATGCCTGTATTTTTTGCTGCCTCCATGTATCTGTCTATGGGTATGGTTTCGGGACATAAGTAACTGGCCCTCTATGACTCACAATGGCATTCAACACTTTACCATGATTCCCAACTCTCTGTGCAGTCCACATTTAATCACAGATTTTGATGCTCTCAATACCTATTCATGTATACTTCATGCCCTTTCCTGCAAACAATTTTTCTCTTCCACTTCCTCCTTGCCAACTAGATGCTTAAGGTTGGTCTGTCTCTTGTTCCATGCTTTCCTATCTACATGCACATGCAGTAATTTGAGACAGCCTTGTAACAGCATAGTGTCCTCTACAATCAACTAACAGCAAATAATACATGCTCCTTGGTCTGTGTCTAAGAATGACAGCATGTTGGGTGGTCTATGTGTATAGGTGACTGAAGGTCTGTGTGTGTAGGTGAAAGCAAGTGTGTAGGTCTGTGTACACACGGATAGCTGAGTCTACTGCATTGTACTGTATTGTGATTGCTATCATATAGCACTTACTACCCCTGACAAAGCGTTCATGTGCTTTATGCTGGGCAGAATGCTGCTCCGAACTGAAGGTTTGTGGTTAGTCCAGGGCTATTGGGTATTGTTGGTTATTGGGATTAGTCTTGTGTGCTCAAGCAAAGAACATTCCATGCATCCGCTTCACTTTATTTGTGGTAGATTAAAAAAATAGGAGTGAAGTGTGATCATTAGTGAGGGAGGTATGTGAGTTCATGCAGATAGTTGGTGAGAGTAAAAGCTGACTGAGAGGTAGGTATTGTTAGACTTCAAAGAAGGTATTCTTAAGTTTCAAAGAAGAAGTTTGGGAAGCTTGCAGAAATACATAAATAGAGCTTATAGCAAAAAGGCATGTGACTTAGAGGAGGTCTTAAGTAAGGGTCAGTTTTAATGCCGTATTTTAGAAATATAGAGGATACTGTTATATTCCCGGGTTAGGCCCATGCAGTGAATCGGCTTATTTCTTACATTTTCCTATTTTTCACAATAACATTACGGCTGTGAACATCTGCACATCTTTGCGTGCATGACAATGTTGGATTAATTTCTCTGAAACTACATTGTTTACACATCTAACTATGCACAACATTATCACAATGCCTCGGACATCATGTACAAGGCCTCTTTAAGCACTAGGTACAAATATCGTTCTATCTTCATCCACGGAGCGACAGAGCTATCTACATATCCAGAACACCGCTAATCTACACGTACATCGCAAGGCTGCATTCTATTATAAATAATGAGCACCCTGATAGATTAGCAGAGGAGGCTCTTCAGTTGACAACAGGGGTCCCTACATACTGAGACTTCACCACACAGCAGTCTGACATCTCTGTGAGAGGGTGTCCAGTTTGTGACCAAGACAGGCTCCTACATTCTCTCCTGCCAGGTAATGGGGTTGGATCGTCCCATGGGGTATTCTTGGGTTCACACCTACACACACTCTATGTACAGTTAGAGTAGGGTTTTACATAGTAGGAGTACGCCAGATTACTGCTTTGTTTATAGGCCTGCATATATACACTGTTTTAGCACCATGGTAGAACTGTAACTACTATTTACGCTCTTGATGCTTGTAATCACATTTGTCAGCTTCTGTCTACTGATTATCGTGCACATATATTCTGTACAAGAATAATGGTGGTTTGATAAATATATTGAAAACGTCCCACTGTATAGTCTGTGTATTTCTCTGAGCACGAGTAAGCATGAGTGACTGAGTGAAAGGTTCTTATCTGTTTCCACGAACTCTTCGGGGTCGGGGTTGTCATGTTCAGTGGTTGCCAGAAACTATTTGCTGCCTGGTAAGGTTAGGGGGGCATATAGTGGCACTGTGAGCTAGCTGGTCTGTAGGCCAACATATCCTGCGGTGTCCCCGAAACCAGTCTAGTGACCTCGCCCAAAGTTTATGTTATCCAACAAACGTGCAGGTCCCATGGATTAGTGGGCACTACACAACAATACTTTTTTAGAGAACATGCAATTGTGAGGAAGCTAGACTGTAGAAAGAAACATTACTTGTATGTGAAGGTAGTACTATGTTAGGCACTTTAGATAGGCTTTAAAATCAGTTGAATAGTCTGTACACTGCTAGGTTAGGCTATCTGTGGTGATACCATAGCTTTATAAGCTGTAAGAACGTGATCTAGAGAAGGACCATGAAAATGTATTTTAAATTTCTTTAGACTGCCAATTGATATTGGCACCTTGGTTTTTAATGTGCCTAGGTGCATTCTAGAGTTTAGCATTTTATTAAAACATATTCATAAATATCTGTACCAAAAAACTTCCTCCACATTTATCTCACCAGTCCACCATCTAAATGTTTTTCATTTGGAGGCAAAAACTGATTTTTTGTTTTATCTATTGTGATAATCATTTTATTTAATCTGAAATATTTTTGAAAATCTGTTAATTTCCCTCATGATCCAATTTGTGCCTTATCCATTATCACCAAGTTTTCAGCGTAGAGTAGACAAAAGACATGAAGACTGCCCATCCTTTGTGAAAATGACTATGATTCTAAAGAGCCCTCATGATATCCGATATATAAACAACAAGTAGAGTAGGAGCTAGAACGCAGCCTTGACGTGGTCTGCTCTCTCTTGGGATTTTCCTAGGTAAAGTACCAGTTATATCTAATTCCAGCCCAGTTTTTTTTTTATAAAAGATTTTATTGCATTTTAGGACATAGTACATCCATACATTAACCCTACATTTGAGGCATAATCATACAATGCATAACATAGTCGCGGTAGTGCAGTATTCATCATCAACCCTTTACTTACATAAGCATACAGTTCATTATATCGTTTCACAGCAAGTGTCCGTGCATCTGCGCACAAGCTTGTCCATGTCTCGCATATACTCAAGGAACCAAAGCCTGCCTTCAAACCAATGCCACCAATAGGTCAACCCACCATATTGATCGTTCAATAACAATAATTTCTAAAAAGAACAGAGAAACCCCCTTCCTAACCCTCCCACCGACTCAGCTACGCCCACACTATGTTGTATCATTAGTATGTATCCTTAGATCCGGGGTATTCCCATCCGCCCTAATGTATCATCTCATCCAGTAAGAAATATTTAAATGACTCAATAATATGAAAATAACAATCACAATAAGCATGGGCCCCTATTACATTAACCAAACATGGCTTAATAGCCATGATTGCAATTTAGAGGATCATTGTGCAAGCACATCTATAGCAGCAAACTCTTCTATCAACGCATTCCAATCTAGGGAAATCAGTTTTTTACGCAGCCCTCTCTGTTCTTCGCGCCGGATTTCAACACCCTCCGCCCTACCCCATCGAACCATTTCTGCAGGCCATTCTACAATTTCAGGCGGTTTAACAGCCTTCCATCGTCTCGTGATATTCCGTTTTGCCAATATAAGAGCCAGATTCATAAATTTGCGCACCGGCCCAGACTTTTTTCCCTTAGGCCCCAACCCCAAGATACAATATTCAGGTGAGTCAACTTTCTGTAATTCCAGCCAAGTTAACCCAATGTAATTCTTTCAATATTGCTCATAGAGATCTAGGAATATTCAGATCTTCTAATTGTGGCCATAAAAGCTCTCAATGAACTAAATTAAATCTTGCCCAAAAATCTACAAAACAAGAAAACAAAGAACCATGTTTCAGTTGCCTTTCAGGCCATCGGCCAAAAGCTGAAACAATGCTCTATGGTCAAAAGACTTTCTTTCAAACTCATCCTTTAAGGATGGGATAATTAATTTCTCGCATATATCTTTTCTCCAATATCTAATGAACTAATTATTCGATCATTTTTTAAAAAAATAATTGCCTCTTTACAGCCATCTAGGAACTGCTCTGTTTGACTGATACTTCATAATACTTGAATGAATATCCTTTCCCACCATTCAATTTTTAACTTTATTATCATTGCAGGAAGATCATCTGGACCTGCCGCTCTCAACAGATTATGAGAGGAAACAATGTCTTCAAAGAACTTACTGTTATAAAGGAAAGTATCTCTTCATTAACAATGTATCCATCAACAGGGGGTCACATCCACCGTTCAAATAGAGTTGTTAACTGTAACCTACACAAGCTTCTTCTGTAACCATACCCCTGATTTGCCACCAAGCCCTTACTGAACTAGTCTCCAAAATTTCGATGCATCATTTGACATGATTTCTGACGTCCTTTACTACCAGTTTGAATTATAAAACTGAGCATCGTACCTTTGATCCTGGACTTCTATTCCATCTTCATGTCATAATCTCCTTTAATATTTTTATCATCCCTCTTTAATTCTTTGCTTCAACTTTCTTATCACCTTTTTTACATTTTTACAATGTGCATCAAACCAAACCAAATTCTTTTTGGTATCTTTCATCCACGCTTAAGATTATAGTTCTCCCTACTCACAGTAAGTTAAAAAAATTAACAACTTTTTTTTATTAATTTGCGTACCAATTGATTATGTCCATTTCATTTATTATTTATTATTGAGTTCTCTAAATTCAATGTGCCCTGGATCTGAGCGAGTAGAGCTAAATGTTTTCCATCAATGCGAGTTGTTAATCATCTAGGGAATTCTACTCTCAGGGGAAAAAGTATTCCGCTACTTTCATTTATTTCAAATTAAAATATGCTCCAAGAGGGAGATGGTCACTGTCTTTTATATTAACTAACTGAAAGTCTATGATTAGCCCAAAGTGCTATGCTTTAATAAACATTTAATCAATCTGGCAGTTTTGATTCCCTGTGTAAAGGTTTGGACTACTGAATGTCTGGTTTATAATGAGCATTCAGGCCCATAAAATCCTGTCCAGGCAATTTTGCATTCCACAAACTGCCTTGGATCTAATAGTTTGGAGATACAGCAGGTGGGATATTAAAAGCTGTTGATAGGTCATTATAACATAGAAATTCCTGCATGGCTCTCAAATGTAAATTAAAATCCCCCATCACTGCTGAAAGAGTTTTTAGAAACATTGCACATATATTGCTCAAGTCTTCATAAAAAACGTTATTCTTATTGTTATCTAGGTGACAGTGGTTTGCAACCCATCCATGTAGGGACTCAAACTCTTGTCCGGGTGAGTGTCGTACACACTAAGTTTAACTGTGCTAAGCCTGAGGTAGCTTGGCACTGAGCAGTCATGCTAAACTAAAGAGGCAATGTGTAAAGTATTTGTGCATACACACACAGTAACACGATGAAAACACCACAAAAGTACTCCATACCAGTTTAGAAAAATACCCACTATTTATCTGAGAAAAACAAGACCAGAACGACAAAAAAAATCCAATGTGACCAAGTCAAGATATGAATCCTTCAATATTAAGTGAAGTTATAGTGCTTAGAAAACAATAGCTCCAACTGCGGCTATTTGGTCTTGCGTGACCGAGACAAATCCACAACTTCAGTCCCACTGTGATAGAGCGCGAGCCGGCTACAGGAGTCACACGGACCCTGGTACAGTACCTTGAATGTGTCAGAAAGTCAAAGATTGTGCAATGCGCAGAGGAGGTGAGGTGTCACGAAGGCAGGTGATGCATCGGTTCCATACTACTCTGCAGGTTGTTGGCACGTTGGCACTCAGGGACGATGCGTTGCGCAAAGATGGTGAGGCATCACTGTAGCAGAATGAGGCGTCTGTCTTCAAAGGCGGGGCAGGGGTGTTGAGCTGCTAACGCCCAGGCACGATGTGCGTGAAGAGAGGTGATGCGTCGGTTGAAGGTGCAAGACCTCCGGTCCTGAATGCAACACGGTGTTGATAATCGGTCGATGTCACAGCAAGGTTAGTCGATTCCACAGTTTCGATGTCGAACCACAAAAAGCCGCAGGTGCTGCGCCGGTGTGGTGCATCACAGACTTCGGTGAAGGGGTGCTCGAGACTCACATGGCGAGGGTACTTAGGAGGAACTGCGGCACCATCGAGGCTTGAATTGTAGGTAGCGATCATTGTGTTGCGCACTCAGTGAGCGAGGACCAAAGCTTTGGTGCTGGCAGCGTTGATTACGCGGCAATGTGCCAGTTCTGAAGTGTTGCTTGGAGTTGATGGTTCGATTTCTTGGTTGCAGCACCAGAATCACCTCCAAGGGTCCAGGACTGGGTTTGGCACCACTTGTTAGGTTAGGACTCACAGTAGAGACGCCCAAGTGCTGGTAGCAAGATGCAGGTGAAGTCTTTGATGGCCCAGTGACTTCCAACAGGAGGCAAGCTCAACTCAAACCCTTGGAGAGACTTTAGATGCAGGGAGCAAAGTCCAGTTCTCTCAGTCACAGGCAAGAAGCAGTAGACAGCAGGCCTATGTAGCAATGCAAGCAGCAAAGTGGCAGTCCAACAGCTCTACTTCACGGCAGAATGTCCTCAGTCCAGAAATATTTTTACTGTTATGGTGTCAAAGGTCCAGTACTTATACCCATTTAGGCCTTTGAAGTAGGGAGACGTCAAAGAAAAGTCTTTGTATTGCTCAAGACCCTGCACTTCCTGGCCCTGTCTCCAGACATACTACAGGGGGGTATGCAGTTCTTTGTGTGGGGATAGGAACAGCCCTACTCAGGTAAAAGTGTCAACTCCTCCCACCACTCTACCTCAGGAAGACCCATCAGCCTGATGATCGGCCATCAGTATATGCAGGCCACACCTCAGCTCCCTTTGTGTGTGACTGTCAAGAGTCAATTCACAAAGACCAACTGTCATCCAACCCAGACGTGTATTCTAATAACAGGCAGAGGCACAAAATGATTAAAGTAAGAAAATGCCAACTTTCTAAAAATGCTTAAGAATGTGGTAGTATGCACTCCTAGTTTAACAAACATACATGTAGATCCCAATTTTCAATAGCTACGGCGTGCAACTCTGTATGTGCGTTCCATCCATGCGCACAAGGATTGGTGAGCCTACTTAAGGCGGACTCAGTTCTGAGCCGGCCTTGACAGATGCTTACTCTACTGCGCACTTGCTGTTGCTAGCGCTGCTGCTGGCGCTTTGCTTTTTAAAAATCCCGTTTTTTGTCTATTTGTTTTAATTTACCTTGCTGCACTTCTCCCTTGTTTTTAGCTGGGTCTTGCCCCCTCCTCATTCCACACATAATTGGCTCCCTCACTGCCGTTTTGGCGGGCCTGGATCTCGGGGGTGGTTCACTGTGGGTGCCATTTTGGGTAGGGCTGTAATTGCAACTTTGGGCGTCATCTTGGAGCGTCCTCGCGCTCGCGCTGGGATTGGTGAGCCTACTTAAGGCGGACTCAGTTCTGAGCCGGCCTTGACAGATGCTTACTCTACTGCGCACTTGCTGTTGCTAGCGCTGCTGCTGGCGCTTTGCTTTTTAAAAATCCCGTTTTTTGTCTATTTGTTTTAATTTACCTTGCTGCACTTCTCCCTTGTTTTTAGCTGGGTCTTGCCCCCTCCTCATTCCACACATAATTGGCTCCCTCACTGCCGTTTTGGCGGGCCTGGATCTCGGGGGTGGTTCACTGTGGGTGCCATTTTGGGTAGGGCTGTAATTGCAACTTTGGGCGTCATCTTGGAGCGTCCTCGCGCTCGCGCTGGGATTGGTGAGCCTACTTAAGGCGGACTCAGTTCTGAGCCGGCCTTGACAGATGCTTACTCTACTGCGCACTTGCTGTTGCTAGCGCTGCTGCTGGCGCTTTGCTTTTTAAAAATCCCGTTTTTTGTCTATTTGTTTTAATTTACCTTGCTGCACTTCTCCCTTGTTTTTAGCTGGGTCTTGCCCCCTCCTCATTCCGCACATAATTGGCTCCCTCACTGCCGTTTTGGCGGGCCTGGATCTCGGGGGTGGTTCACTGTGGGTGCCATTTTGGGTAGGGCTGTAATTGCAACTTTGGGCGCCATCTTGGAGCGTCCTCGCGCTCGCGCTGGGATTGGTGAGCCTACTTAAAGCTCCCCTCTCCCGCGCAGCGGGACGCGCAGGTGTGGACGCCGTCGCTTAGCCGGAGTCGTGCCAGAGTCCTGCCCGTCTGCGCTCGTCCGCGTCGAGGCAGCGCAAGGCTGGGCAGGCTCGGTTTCTCGTCGTGGTGTTGTATCGCCGATTCCGGTAGGTATGGTGTTTTACACACGGTCCGAGCTGCTGTCCATAAGGCGATTGTCCAGAGGAAGTGCCTGCAAGCCTGTGGACCCTCTAGTCGGCCCTTATAGCTGTGCCTGCAAAGGCTGGTCTCTTAAGAGCCCTACTAAAATCCGTTCCCTGGAAGATGCTTTTCCTGTCACGCGACCGTGTGTTGCATCTCGAGATTTTCGTATTTGGTGCTTAAACATTAGGTCGCTGGTAAAACATCACCTGTCCATTTTTGATCTGCTAGAGAAAGAGGACCCCGATGTCTTTCTAATGACAGAAACCTGGCTGCAGGATTCGGATTCTGCCATATTGAATCTTGCATTCCCTCAGAACTATACCGTCTTCACTTCCAATAGAACCACAAGAGGAGGTGGTATTGCCATGGCAGTCAAATCCTGTTTTCCAGCTGATTGGAAACCGTCGGGGCTACCTGCATGTGAAAGTGCTATTTTTAAAGTTGCTTTTTCCCACCAATTCACTTTCAGTGGTATGCTTATTTATCGTCCTCCGGGCAATGATTCTGTCTTCAGGTCCGCACTGGCCGATATGATCGGTCCTATAGCACTTGATTGTGCCAATTTCAACATCGTGGGGGACCTTAACATCCATTTTGATAATGGGTCATCCACTACGGTGAGCACTCTGCTGGCGAACCTCGAAGCTCTTCAACTCACTCAGCTCGTCACCCTTCCAACCCACTCAGGGGGCCATATTTTGGACCCCTTTTTTTCCACACTTGATGGGGTAAGGTTGTCAGATCCGAAGCTGATGGGGTGGACTGATCATCTGCTTATAGAAGCCTTTTGTCCGGTTCACGATAAGCCTTTTAAAGCTGTTGACAGACCTATTCTAAAAAGGCCTTGGCATAAGCTTAGGCTTGAGGAGTTTTATAGCATACTGGAACAGAAACCTCTGAGCATCTTTTTTAATGTGGAACAAGGTTACCAACAGTTCTGCGTCTGGATCACCGATGCCTTGGACTCTCTCATACCTTTACGGTGGTCGAAAGGCCGGACAAAAACACCTAGTCCTTGGTATAATGACTCACTCGCAGAACTAAAAAAAGCCTGCCGAAAAACAGAGAGGGAATGGAGAAGATCCTACAGCCCTGCTCTGAAAACTCGGTATTTTACTGAGCTGAAGCTCTATCATAGAGCTATTTGCAGAACACGAGCCGCATTTTACGCTCAAGAATTTGCCACCAGCCCTAACCCTTCAAAACTGATTTTTAAGATACTGAAGGATCTTATGAAAAACAGATCCACCTCAGAGGTGATTTGCACAGATTCCCACTGTGATAAGCTGGCCTCCTTTTTTGTGGAGAAAGTGGAAACAATCTACCAAAGCTTTGACACACTCCACCAGAACCGAGAGGTTACTGTCCCCGATACGTTGGGATATGAGACTCTTGCAATGCTACCTGAACTGACTACTGAGACCTTTGATAGGCTTAGCCTCAGGGTCAAGTCAGGTTCTCCCTCGGACCCGTTAAAGCCAGCCTTAATTAACACACTTTCCCCACTCTGCCGTGACCCCATATTGAATCTTATCAATATGTCATTGTCCAGCGGAATGGTACCCACGGCTTGGAAACAGGCAGTGGTTACTCCTATACTAAAAAAAGCCAACTCTGACCCCCGGCTGCCAGAGAATTATCGACCCATATCCCTGCTGCCTTGGATTGCCAAAGTAACAGAAGCCCATGTCAACTCTGTTCTGTCTGAGCATCTGGCTCGCAACCAGATATTGGATTCCAGTCAGAACGGCTTCCGGTCGGGACACAGTACCGAGACGGCATTACTTTACATCACGGAACATCTACGCCAGGTTCTGGATTCAGGTCGCACTGCAGCGCTTTTACTATTAGATCTAAGCGCTGCCTTCGATACTGTGTCCCACCATATACTGATCCAACGCTTACAGGAGGCGGGAGTGACTGATCTCGCTCTCCAGTGGTTTCGGTCTTTTCTATCAGATCGTTCTTTTAAAGTGGCCATACCACCTGGCCAATCTGCCACTTATCCCCTGGAGCTGGGGGTACCACAGGGATCCTCGTTGAGCCCTACTATGTTCAACCTCTATGTGAAACCGTTGGCTGGTGTCGTTAAACAGTGGGGTCTTACGATGGCCTCATATGCGGACGACACACAGCTAGCGGTGACACTTAGTGGAGACCCTGAGGTGGAGGCCCCCAAATTTCGAGCGGGTTTGTTGGCAGTAGCAAGCTGGCTTCGCACCAACTGCCTTCAGTTAAATGCCACCAAAACAGAGGTGTTGGTATTAGGGAAGCATGCTGAGCTATGGGGTAACCAGTGGTGGCCATCAGAGTTGGGGGTCACTCCCATTCCAGCTTCTGGAGTGAGAAATTTAGGCATCTGGTTGGACTCTGCGCTCACCTTCAAGGACCACACTAAGAAGGTGGCTGCCACGTGCTATGGCATTCTGCGGGGAATAAGGCCGGTCTTAAAGTATTTTGATCCCCCCACCAGACAGCTTGTGGTCCAGGCCTCTATACTATCTCGGCTGGACTACGGCAGTTCACTGCTGTTAGGGGTGAATCAAGAGGAGGCCTCTAGGCTCCAAAGGGTGCAAAATGCCGCGGCTCGGGCCATTGTGGGCCTCCCTAGGCATTGCTCAGTGTCTGGTACCATCGCGGCCTTACATTGGCTCCCGGTCAGACAGCGAATTCAGTTCAAAGCGCTATGCCTGACCTTTAAAATTTTGAAATCTTCTTCGCCCCCGGCACTTGCTTACCTACTCACGCCCTATGTTCCTTTGAGATCCTTGAGATCGGAGAGGCTTCACCTGGCGGTCTGTCCGCGCTTTAAATTGAGTAGAATGGGTGGCCGCTCCTTTAGGGTGCTCGCGGCAGGTTTGTGGAACTCGCTCCCGGTACACATCCGAGCTCTTGAAGACCTGCTCGCCTTCAGGCAGGCGATTAAAACTTTACTGTTTCCCGTGTCTGGTTAATTTCCTTTTCTTTTATTGTGTGTTATGTTGTAGCATCTGTCACAGCGCCAGGACGCCCCTTTGCTGGGGCAGCTGTGCGCTATAAAAATATAAATAACATAACATAACATAACATAACAAGTTCAATGAAGAAAGTGATAGTGAAACCTCGTCAGGTCCCAACACAGATTGCACTGTGTTGGGACCTGACGAGGTTTCCCTATCACTTTTTTCAAGATTCTAAAAATTGAATTTTCAGACCTGCAATTTAAAAGCCAACTTCACTAAAAGATGTGTTTAAAATTGTAAGTCCAGAGACACCAAATTACAATTTTCTATCAGCTCCTGTTAGAACTGGGGGTCTCTAGTTGGCAGAGGTAGGTACCTTTGACCAAATAGGGACCCTTACTTCTAAGTCAGGGAAAGGGGATTACACTACTGGATTACCCCTGCTCACCCCCTTGGTAGCTTGGCAGGAGTAGACAGGCTTATCTCAGAGGCAGTGTGTTAAGCATTTGTGAACACATACAGTAATACAGTGAAAACACTACAGATGGACACCACACAGGTTTTATAAAAATAAGTATTCTTTATGTAAACTTAACACAAGACCACAAACGACAAAAATCCACAATACCGTACTCAAAATTGACTTAAAGATGGTAGAATTAGTTTAGTTCAAGTTGTTGGTAAATGCGACACAGTTCTCACAAAAGTACCTGGATGTGTAACGCAAAATAAACAAAAGGCTTGCAGCATTGGAGATGCGTCGGTTCCTTGCTTCGGGGGAGACGATGCGTCGCGCCTCAATGCTTGCGCAGAGTAGGGGATGCGTCTTGATCCTTACCGGAGAGGAGGTGATGCACAGATTCTCGTGCTGCAGCTCGGTTGTGATGCGGCAAGATGGCACCTCGATGCAAAGCGACAATCCGGTGCGATGCGATAAGACGGCGCCCTTGATGTTACGACGTTGAGACGATGCGACACGCCCTGGCAGCCTTGCGGTGACTCTGTACTTCGGAGCCGCGACAGGCCCTGCGACACGCTTCTCCGATGATGCGACGGCGACCCTCATGGTTGCGACGCTCTTCTCCGGTGATGCGACAGCAGACAGCTGCGACGAAGGCATGCTTCTGGGATATGTGGCGGCGGCATGCTTCTCCGGCGATGCGATGACTACAGCTGCGGCGGCAACACGCTTCTTCTCATTGCGTCGCGCTTCCAGCTCCCAGCGACACGCAGGCTTCTGCAGATAGAATTCTCAACAAGGAAATTCAGAGTGGAGCTGGTGGTGAAGTCTGTTGTCCCTCAGACTTCAGCAGGAGGCAAGCACAAGTTCAAGCCCTTGGAGAAATATTCTGCAAGATGATGAAAGTTCTGTAAAAGTTCCTTCTCCTCTCCTTGGCAATGAATACACGACTGCAGGCCAACCCAACAACACAGCACACTGGCAGGGGGGCAGTCCAACTCCTACAGCTTCCTTTGGTTCTTCTCCTTGGCAGAGGTTTCTTCTTGTTGTTCCAGAAGTGATCTAAAGTCTTGGGGTTTGGGTCCCCATATTTATACTGCTTTTCTCTTTGTTCTCTGAAGGCAGAGCGGCCTTTGCCTAGTCCAAACCAGTTCTGGTTAGTCCTGGAGCACTTTGTTTACCTGACTCCTTCTTTCCTTTCAGAGTGCAGGGCAGAGACATCAGACACACCACAGGAGGTGGAGCCAGCATTGTGGAGGGAAGGCACAGCCCTATTCAGGTCCCAGGTGCAACTCCTCCCACCCATCTACATGCAGATCTTCCTATTCAGCCCTGTACTGACTCACCCTCTCCCCTGGAATCCCCAGCCCCTGTCACTCACAGAACCAGACACACAATACACAACCTAGCAGAGGCAGGCTTGGACAGTTAAGCAAGAAAATACCTACTTCCCAAAAGTGGTATTTTCAAACACAGAATGTTAAAACCAACTTCACTAAAAGATGTATTTTATCATTCTGAGTTCAGGCATACTAAATTCGAATTTCTACCATGTTCCCTGACTCAGTTAGGATTATAAGATGTAATAATCAAACTGCCCATTCTAGCCTATGAGGAACAGGTAGCCTTGCAATAGTGAAAAACGAAAATGGCTGTAATTCACTATTAGGACATGCCACACACACCAGGGCATGCCCTAGCTTATACTTACAATGCACCCTGCCCTTGGGCCTACCATAGGGGTGTCTTATATGAAGATAAGGGATGGTTTAGGGACTGGCAAGTGGGTGCACTTGGTCAGTCAGCATGGCAGTACCAGACTGCACATAGGCTCTGCAATGGCAGGCCTGAGACACATTTTACAAGCTGCTTCCGTGGGTGGCACAACCAGTGCTGCAAGCCCACCAGCAGCATTTGATTTACCAGTCCTGGGCACACATGGTGCACTGTACTAGGGTCTGACAAGTAAACCAAATAACCCAATCATGGAGCCACTAATCAGTACATCAATTTAACATAGGGAGCACTTGCCCTGTGCACTGAATAGCAGTGTCATAGTGCCCAAAGCATCTAAACCAGCAAAACATATCAAAAACAGGGGAGGCAATCAGAAAATAATGGAAGGGAGACTCACGCCAATGGTACCAGGTCTAACAGCTCCCAATTGGAAGATAGCTGTGTAAAATCCTACAGGGCAGCTCCAATGCTAACCTATGGGCGAGATAGGCCTTGCTGTAGTGAAAAGCGAATGTAGTGTTTTTTCACTATCAGGACATGCAAAACTTAAAAGCACATGTCCCACCTTTTAAATACACAGCACCCTGCCCCTTGGGCTACCTAGGGCCTACCTTAGGGGTGCATTACAAGTAGTAAAAGGGATGGTCTGGTCCGGCAAGTAGGTGTACTTGCCAGGTTGACATGGCAGTTAAAAACTGCACACACAAGCTCTGCAGTGGCAGGCCTGAGACATGTTTGGTGTGCTACTCATGTGGGTGACCCAATAAGTGCTGCAGGCCCTCTAGTAGCATTTGGCTTACTGGCCCTGAGCACATGTAGTACACAGTACAAGGGAATTACTGGTAAATCAAAAACGCCAATCATGGAGAAACCAAATTCCATTACATTTTAGACACAGGGCACATGCACTTTAGCACTGGTCAGCAGTGGTAAAGTGCAAAACACACAAGTGGAACTGGGGGTCTAACAAAATCCTGCAGGGTGAGCAGAGATATAGGTCAAAAAATAAATTAATCTTAATGTGCACAAGTGAGAGTGGAAGAAGAAGAAGAGACAAACGTCCAAAGACAATCAAAAGAGGACCTTAGAGCAGAGCTTGGATACCCATCAATTGTCTATGTGATCAATCCTATCATCTGGTCATCCAATCCAGAGTAAGATGTATCTCTTGATCATAGAGAATATCTTGTTTGGAGTGATTTCACTCAAACAGGTCCAGGATCATCAAAGGATTGGAGCAGGAAGATCATACAGATACAAGGTGATAGAACAATTGAAGGAAGTGCAGTGCTTAGAAAAGAATAAAGTGGTGTATTAAAATAGAATTGTGAGAAGACACTCCTTATTTAATATGTGAATCTCACACTCTAAGTAAAACAACAGTGCAAAAAGCTGTGTTAAACAAATAACTGCTGTCTAGAAAGGTCGACATGTTTCAGCCCAACGGGAACCATTTCTCCCTTCGGCTTTCTTCAGGACCCTAGTTATCAAATTTTCGCTACTGCATTGGTGTATCAACAGAAAAATAGTGAAAAAATAAAGTGTGCTTATCTCACTATCATCTGGAGGTTGGACTCAATACAACCTTCAGGTAATCCTCCGCTTCAAAAGGATGCAGTTGGCATCTATCGAGAAAACATATAGATATAATCTCATTCTTCCAAAAACAAATTGGTATAACTCCCAAATGTGCCCATCAAACAATCCTCTTATCAATGAGTGCTTACCCATAATGATCGAGGAACGGACCTCACCTCGCCTGGAACCTTGCTCAAGACTAAGAGGCCCCGCTCTGTATTAGAGAGACAAAATAAACTTCTAGTAACCAGATCCTTCCAGTAATCTGTGAAAACTGTGCAGCTTTAGAAAGAAGCTAGTGAAGGCCGCTACTAGCATCTATAAATCTAATGTGTATAGTCACAATATTCACACTTAAGCAAGCCAAAATGAGAGAAAACCCTAGTCTCAGAGCTATGATCAATGACTGTGGAAAAAGGCAAAGCCACTTCTAGTTAATAAAAATGCTTCCAAGAAATGAGTTCATAGTTGCATAGTCAAAACCATATTTGGAAAAGCAATATCAAAACACTTAAAAGACACTCGGGACAACAAAGTACTCCTAGGTCTGTATGCTGTGAATGATTACGTGTAAAGCTTCTATATGGTAAAAATATTTAATCAACAATGTATGTTGTATCAAGTGCAGACCAAATGGATGTTCATTTACAGAGCACAGTAAGTAAAGAAACACTAGACCCATAAGGTGCTACTGACCCTCGTGATACGGATCCCTGCACTTAAAGAGGGGTTCAATGTGATGCGACAACAGCCATGGTGTTATCTAGTTCGGTCGTTAACAAAAGCTGCAACATAAGCCCCAAGTCCAAACACCAGCAAAAACGTAGTCCAGCACGCAATCAAAAACACGATGCCAGAAGCAGAAAGACAGGGAAAACCGTGTCAAAAGAAGCTAGGTCTAACACTTATTGAATGATTTATTACCTAGAATCACAGATACATTCACGATAATCCTACTCTCAACTGAAGCAGAGTTGTTAAACAAATTAGCCTTAAATGACTGTATCCAGTCACATTTTGTGTATACTTGCTTGATGCTTCTGAATAGCTTATTGGATAAAAGGGTTATTAAACTCATTGATGGATGTCCAGTTCTTGCTTAGGAATATATTTGTGGAAACCCTTCAAATATAGGTTCATCTCCCGACAAAGAAGTCTGCTGAAACCAGATGATATCATTCTGTACTAAAACTGTACGTCAACTCTCTGATTTTATCATTCTATGCAATTCATGAACATTCCAGGAGTAAAACATCAAATTGTCTGAAAAAATGTTATCCTAAGCAAATGCACTAATTCTACCATATTCCACTTCTTCATCATCCCAGGCAGGACTCAAACATGCATATAGACTACCCAAATTGTTATTGTTATTGTTATTGTTATTGTTATTGTTATTGTTAGGTGCATTTGTAAAGCGCGACATTCATCCTGCAAGGATATCACGGCGCTGCAAAAAATAACAGTAAAACCAAGGCATTAACCTTGGAGCATATTGATTATTCTGAAGTAGGGAATAGTGCGGTTTTTAGTTTTTTCTTGAAGGTGGGGTAAGAGTCCGTGAGTCTGAGGTTGATCGGAAGTTCATTCCAACATTTCGCAGCAATGTTTGAAAAAGCACTTCCGCCCATTCTGGAAAGCTTAATCCGAGTAGTGGCTGCTTTGGCTGAGGCTTGCGAACGTAAGTTCCGCGCTGGGGCATAGAACTTAATTCTATTTCGTAGAATGTAAGGGCCTGTATTGTGAATTGTTTTATAGGCAATACATAGCATTTTGAACATGGCTCTTTGTCTCATGGGCAGCCAGTGTAAAGCTCTCAGACAGCTTGTGGCAGAATCGTACTTTCTCTTATTGCAGACTGCTTTTGCTGCGGCGTTCTGGACCAGTTGTAATTTTCTAAATAAGTAGTCCGACATTCCTACAAATAGTGAGTTGCCATAATCCAGCCTGCTAACTAGTAACGACTGGACTAGGATCTGTCTACATTCAAGTGGGATCCAGGGGAAGACCCTTTTCAATCTTTTTAATATGGCAAATCCTTTGCCACATATTGAGGAGACATGGCATTTCATTGATAGAGTGGTGTCCATCTGAATTCCTAAATTTCTAGCAGACGATGTGGGGATTGGTGGAGAACCTAAGGAAGTTGGCCACCAGGTGTTATCCCAGAGCTGTTTGGCCCCACCAAAAAGCAGAATTTCTGATTTGTCAGCGTTCAGTTTTAAATAATGGCCGTGCATCCAATTGGATAGCTCTGACAGGCAGTTGTGTAGTCTACTTTTGGCATCATTATCTCCATTTAGGGTAACCATCAGCTGAGTATCGTCAGCGTAGGAGCAGATATTGATGCCCCATTTCTTGCCAATCGATGCCAAAGAGGAGACATATACATTGAACAGTGTTGGGCTCAATGTAGCTCCTTGGGGAACTCCATATTTAATCTTACGGGGGGTAGAGGTAAAGTTGCCTAAACAAATAGACTGGGATCTATTTGATAGAAAAGACTCCAGCCAGTTTAGGGCTTTACCTTGTATTCCTTTTGCGGCAAGTATGTGGATTAACAGTTTATGGGACACGGTATCAAATGCCACTGATAAATCGAGAAGTATCAGGGCAACCGTTTTACCTTTATCGACCTGCATGCGAATGTCGTCCATTACGGCCAGAAGCGTTGTTTCTGTGCTGTTATTAGATCTAAAACCTGTTTGGGAAACATCGAGAAGTTTGTTGATCTCTAGATAACTTGACAGTTGTTTTGTTACCAGTCTTTCTAAAACCTTCGATAAAAAGGGGAGCTGTGAGATGGGGCGGTAGTTGGCTGGGTCGTTTATATCCGCACCCGCCTTTTTTAGTAATGGAATTACTGCCGATTTTTTCCAAACTTCTGGAAAAACAGCTTGCTCCAGAGACTGGTTAAGAACTTTTGTGACTGCAGGGCCAATTATGGGAGTCAGTTGGGAAAAGATAAAGTGTGGGCAAACATCCCATGGTGAGCCAGATTTAATTTCTGACATGGCTTTAGTGATCTCATCTTCTGAAAATGGGCCAAAGGTAGAGCAGTTGGTTTGCAAAGTAGGGTCAATCCGATACTCCACTGGGGCCTGAGCGTTGTTTGTGAAAGAGGCATATATTTTATCAATTTTATCACAAAAGAAATCACCAATTTTTGAGCAGTTCTCTTGTGATGGTGTCAGATTGGATGTAAGACAAGGAGGATTACAAAGTTCTTTTACAATTTTAAAAAGCTCCTTGGACGAATTTTTATTCTCTAGATTTTTTTGAGAAAGGTAGTCTTTCTTTGCTTTGCGTATGGCAGTGTGGTATATTTTCAACTGATGTTTGTAAATGGCTCTGTCTTCGGCGTTTCTACTTATTCTCCATTTATGCTCCAGTGAGGTGCATTTTCTTTTTTCAATTTTTAGGTCTGGGCCATACCATTTCTCGGAGGTTTTTGATTTCAATCGATTGGTTGCACGAGTCCGTGAACAGTGGTCAAGTGCTTTCTCTATGTTTTCTCGTAAGAGGAAAATTTTTTTTTCTTCGCATGTCATTTCAGAGCTAGAAAAAAAGGAAAAATCTTCCTTGAATTTTTCCAAAGAGAATTTGCTCCAACATTTAGTGGAGTTGGCCGACTGGGCTAGCGGTCTATTGGTTTTTAGAGGTAGGTTTAAGGTAAAATCTATCCTATAGTGGTCTGTGCATGTCAAAGGGGTTATATCCGTAATGTTGGTCTTCGATATGTTTGTAAATATAAGATCTAACATGTGCCCCGCTCTGTGTGTGGGGCGAGCTATTTTCTGTGATAATTGTAGGATTTCCATGTCTGTGGTAAGTTGTTTAGTTAGGCAATTATCGGCTAAATCGAAATGAACATTGAAGTCACCAATGACTATAATGTTTTTATGGTTGCAGATGCAGAACTCTTCCTTGTATTCCCCCTTTATTTCTAGGCAAGACTATTTTCAAATACCCTCTATTGAACCTGACAAATCTCTTTTGGAGCCCTGAAATGACTTCTCTTGGGGATAGATTGATTGGAGTGCTGCTTAAACCAGCGTGATTATTTTAAAACGTCTTGACATGTACTACCTCCTTTTCTTGAAATGTAACCAATGTTCATCCTTGGAGTTTTGATTCTTGCTCTGCATTTCATTTTAATCGTTTCACCATAAGGGAGAAAAATATTAGCTTCATGGTAACAGAGTGATGCATGATTGGGAGATTTTTTACCAGTGTCTGACTTCATTAAACTTCTAGTCACCAGTCTATGCTTTTTTAGAGATTCTTTGTTTTCCACCTTTAGCGAAATTAAAAAGGAGCTGAATACCTCCTACAAAATATATGATCACTTTTTCCTTTAATTAAAATATGTATAAACTAAAGTATTATTGCCCACTCCTTTCCTTCACGTTGATGTTCCAGGTTCTTCTTCTCCTGATAATCGATTATCTACAAGCCTAACCAAAATTGTCATACATTAATTTATATGTTTTTACACCTCTGCTATATTCTTAAGTAAGCCTGTTTGAGCCTGCATTACATCATTATTTAAAACCACTGTTTGAAAATGCCATGAAAAATCTCTATATGAGAAGAACATCCAACGTTGATGATGACACCACCGCAGATTTGTCCAAACTTGATACTAAGATCTGGCTTTCCTGTCTGTGATGACCTTTGTCAGATACCTTCCCACCCGCCATCTATTTTTTCAGATTTTCCATGTATTGTCATTAGGTGATTTTTTGTAAAATGTTCAGGAACCCTCATGCTAAACCTATCAAGGCTATGCGGGGTTCTAAGAACTCCATTACTGAGTTTGGGAATAAATGGGGCAATTCAATCTCCGAGAGGGTAAATAAATAAGCAAGTGTTGCTTTTATTTTGAGACACTAGTAGCAGTGGTTTAGGAGGGATATCATTTGTGCTTTTTGATTTGAAATGTTTTCTGACAAACTCTCTTATAGAGACTAATGATAACTGTATGATCACTTGAGGATCTTTGCGCATTAGTTGAGCTGTTTGTAATGCCAAACTAACCAGAATGTTTCTGAGAGTCATTATTTATGTAATTGTTTGTGCAAATAGTCTGTTTCTTCTGACTCATTTTCCTTTTTACCTGCTCTGCAGCCTTCCTTGGTGGTCTCTGTTTTTAGAACTGGTATCTTAAATATTTTAAATCGCTTGTCTTTTTGGCAAAAACGGAACCCTCATATATGAGAAAACTACGATTAATATTGAGTAGTAAATCTTACGCTAAAACATTTACATTTATTAAATGACTGAAGGAGCTCAACTAACCCACTTAATTTGCCTATGGCTTCCCCTCTGGTCAAACCTTCATGATAGCCAAATTTAAATTAAAGGCATCAAAATTATCACCAAAGTTACTGCTCTCCTAATTTGAATCTTTGTGTGTCCTTATTTATATCATTCCATAAACCGGGCAATTCTCTGCAGTAGGGCTGTCTGCCTCTGGCAGGGTCACCTTGCAGTTTTTTCACATCAACCTGATCCCACCTCCTTGAGCTCACAATACTAGCAGTACTGGTGGGATTGTAGACACTACCCCACTGAAATTGCTGTTCCTTGATAAAGCAGTTGCTGGATCGAATGGGGAACTGCTTGGATTATAGTTGAATTTACTGAGCACCGCACGTCATTTGCCACTGCAGAAAACATCCAGCTGGTCCCTCCAAACACACTGCCTTCTTCTGGGACCCGCCTAGAACCTACAGTTCTCTGAATTTGAGGTGGGTCACTCTGTAACTCTTCCACGTCGTCATGCATCTTCATTCCGGGTCACTAATACAGTTACAGACAAGAAAACAGCCTTCTTAGGCCACCAACCACGACAACAAAGTGGGTTGGAAGCTACAGGTGACAAGCGGATGACCAGTAAACAGCAGAAGCCAAAGGGAGGTACAAGCACATGCAACAACAGGAGGAGGAGGAGCTTCTTTCAGTTGTCGCTCAGCAAGATCTTGTGTTTACTTTTCTGATTTAGGTATATCTTGGTTATTCTTTCCAAAAGATTTTTACCCTTATGTATCTGTGTGATTTATCACATTAGCTTGCATGAATGCAAAACACATCTGTAATATAATTGTTCAAAATAGCTTTTTTGCCTGTGAAAATATTGTTTTTTTCTTTCAGTTGAAACAATCCTTTCTTTCACATATTTAGTGTTTTAGTTTACTGTTCAAAACACTTTCTCTTTCAAAAGTCTGTATTAGTTTATTTCCTTAAGAACTTTAAGATCAGCGTTCATCCTTTCAAGGGTCTTTCATTTTACCTTAGAGGTACGTGTCCCTTGACAGATTATTAGAGCTAAAAGAACATTAAACATGATTCATTAAAGCCCTAATGGTAAAAAAGAATAATACTGTAAGGAATAGACAGGGCTGGTTCAATCACACGTGCACAGCAGCATACTCTAAATTAAAATCTGCTTTACGCAAGACAGTTAGGGTCCCCGCTGAGATCTCCAAACTGAGAAAGGCATATAACTCCGCTATAAAAGAAAGAAAATTGGAGTTAAAACAACAACTTTGGGACCAACTGCACGAGAGTTGTCTTTGTAAAAATAGTGCCGCATTTTGGAAAGTGGCAAAATCACCTTTCTTGATTGATAACGGTGGCTTTCCCAAAATAGAGGTCGCCATAGATGAAAAAGACTGGGTAGAGCATTTCTCAAAATTTTTTATGATTGATCCATTATCAACTAACGTTAGTGACAATGATTTTTACTATCAACAGTCTTCGCCCTTTCCGATTGACCTGACCATTTCACTTGATCAGGTCACTCGGGCTTTAAGTGCAAGTAAGAAAGGGAAGGCCCGGACCCCGATGGGGTCCCAATAGACTTTTTTTAAATTCATACTGATCTTTGGATTCCTCTTTTGACCGGGGTCCTTAATGCATTGTGCATCGTGGGTATTCCGGAATCCTGGAAAAAATCTATACTGGTCCCTATCTTTAAGAAAGGGGACAGAAGCTCAGTGTCCTGCTACCGCCCTATTTGCCTACTGGACTCCATGGGGAAAATGATGGGCCGGATAATTCTTGGTCGTTTGCAGGAGTAGGCGGAGGAAAATAACATCTTATCCGATCTAGAATATGGGTTCCGTGAGGGTCTGGGGACCATAGACCAAGCCTTAAATTTATCACTTCTGATTGACAAATACGTAAATATTAAGGCTGGAGCACTCTACATGGTCTATGTAGACCTGTCAGCCGCGTTCGATTGTGTCAGCCACTCTAAACTCTGGTCCATCTTGTTAGGTTTAGGGGTGGACCGGAGTGTAGTTACCTTTGTGAGGGAACTTTACGCTGATGCGACTGCCAGGGTGAGGTTTGGGACCAGTGGAGAACTCACCGCGTCGTTCGGAGTGGAGAGGGGCGTCAGGCAAGGTTGTGTCCTGACTCCCTTTCTCTTCACCCTTTACACCAATGGACTGGAGAGGGAGATGTTGAGGAGTGCCCAGGAACTTCCTATGGTAGCTAATCGTCTCATACCGGCTCTTCTGTACGCAAACGACGCAGTGATATTGGCCCGCACCCCAAACGAACTCCAGAGGGCCTTAAGCAGCTATGCACTTTTTATGGCCAATCTGGATCTTAAGGTCAACATTGGGAAAACCTTTGTTATGAAGGCGGGGGTTGGCAAAAAAAATAAAACCAGGGCTATTTACTTGAATAACGAAAAACTGGCGATCACAGACAAATACCCTTATTTAGGTGTCATGATTGACCAAAAATTAAGCTGGAAACCGGCAGTTGATGTGAGGAAACTTCAATTTACGAGAACTACTACCGCCCTTGTAAATTTTTCTAGGAAACCAGGGAAAAAAGCACCCGTGGAAATGGTTAAAATTTACAAAGCCAAATGTATTTCAGTCGCTCTGTATGGAGCGGGTGTATGGGGCCACGTAGCCGTGGGTCCCATTCAGGCGGTAGAGAACTCTTTTTTGAGATACCTTCTCGCACTACCAAGTACTGCTGCAAATTATTCTTGCCACTTGGAACTGGGTCTTCCGTATGTGACAGATCTGGCGAGAATCCAGCCACTTTTATTGTGGCACCGAATTTGGTCGTCGGAAAAAACAGTCTTTACTCAAACAATTATTCAAGACTGTAAAGCCCTGGAAAACGCACACAGATCTAGGTGGCTAGTTTATGTCAAAAGTTTTTTAAGTGACCTAGGGTTAGTAAAATATTACTATGATCCTACCTTGATTCAGGAGATACCAAGGAAGGTCTTTTACAAACTCTGTTTTAACCACCTTGAAGACTTGCGACTTAACTCAGAGGTCATGAAGAAATCAGTTAGACATAGTTTGACTGTTCAGACTGTATTCGGGATTCAGCCTTACCTAACTTATAGAATTACTTCCTACGAACTGTTTCTTTTAGTCAGGTTTAGGCTGAATTTTTTCCACCGTTTAGTTGTCTTTCCGTTGAGAAATAATTGGGCCAAAACACTACCTCCCTGTCCCTGTGACGGGATTTCCACCCAGTCTACAATCCATACAACCCTTTTCTGTAAATATTATATGGACCAACGAAAAAAACTCCTCAATTCAATTCAATTCAAATGATCTTTATTCGGATATATTTAAAAACATCCATAAAAGTACATACAAGTTACTTCAAACATTCCTATACACAGCCAAATAAGTGCAAATATCAATGTGCAAATAGTGCAAAGATAATTCTAAATCTAACATGTTCGTTTTGTTCGCATCAGAAAGCTCTAAAAGATGCGTCCGTTAAAATATATAAAAGTCATCCCAACAATAAAACAGGTCTTATAAAACAGCATGTCTAAAAGTACATCCAATGTGCAAATATGCAATGTGCAAATGATAAAACAACCGGATACATTAATAAAAACAGATCTTATAAAACAGCATATCTAAGAGTACACCCAATGTGCAAAAATACAATGTGCAAATAATGAACAGACTGTCAAGCCAGATTCATTGGGGTAAATGAACAACCATTGTGCAAAATACAGTATGTTGAGTGAGCAGAATAATGAACACACTTCAGGTCGTATTCATTGAGGCACGGGAACGGACAGCAATTTGAAGAAAGTGACTAACTCTGTAAATTACGTCATCAGTACTTTGCATCCGTAAAATTCTAAAAGCCTCATTAAAATCCGTCAAGGCATTGGCTCTAAAATAGGGAATTAGAAAGTGTTTGGTATATTTTACATAAAAGCCACAAAACAGTGTGAAATGCAGCAAACTTTGCCTTCCACCCTGGTTACATGGGCAGGATAAGTTTCCCAAATTATGGGTGTAACCTAAGGGGAAGCAGAGTAAATTTACCACACTCCCATCCCTAAATCTAAACAGCAAACTCCGATTCCATCTGCTCAGTTTCTTGCGCAGATAGCCTTGGGGCATGTTAGATGGCCTAGTACATGATACTTGTAGGGGTATGTACCCAAGAATTGCTGGCTTTGTAAATTCAATTTTTTCTCTGTTCACTCGATACAGATCAAATAAGGCCCTTTTCACTGTAGTCTTATGTGATGAGTCTATTGTTTCGGGTGCTGAGAAAAGATGCCCCATTTCTACGCTTAGAAGGCTCATCTGTACCGCATTAAGCCATGGAATATATTTTGCCCGCTCACTTTTTAGGCAATCTGAAATTATGTCACGAGTCAGTGAGGCAGCTGGGTTACGCCAGATTTTTAACCAAAACAAGGCGGGTCTAGATTTTATGAAGTCCTCTATATATGGGAGATTCAATTCTCTATGGCACACGTATGATGGTGCCGAAATAACTCCCCCCAGGACCTTCCTACAGAATTTATTTTCTTCTATCTGAATGTTGGTGCAACTCGAGTATCCCCACACCTCAGCACCGTAGGTTCCTGTAGGGACGCACTGGGTTTTATAAATTTGTAGAAGTGATAGAATGACCTCAGTATGCTTTGGTTGGCGTAAAGTAATTATAGAGTTAATGGCTTTGCCCAGTTTGTTCCTCCCTCTGGCGACATGAGGTTGCCAGTATCCGAAATCGGAAAACAACAGGCCTAAGTAAGGGAAAGTGCTGGTGCTATTTAGAACATTGTTCCCTGACGTAATATGGCGGATTTTATGTTTCTTTGGCCCACAAGACATTATATAAGATTTTTTAAAATTTGTACATAGGTCAAGGTCGGCCATATAGGAAACAAAGCCTGAAATTAAAGTGCGAAGTGCATTAGGTGTACGGCCTATAAGTACCGCATCGTCGGCATAAAGAAGTACTGGGAGGGGATTGCCATTGACGAGCGGGACATCAGTAGTTAATTTATCCAAAGATGTGCTTAATTCATTTATATATAAGATAAAAAGCAGGGAAGCCAAGACACAACCTTGTCTTACACCCCTGCCGATTAAAATCTCGCCCGAAACCTCACCATCGTTATTAATACGAACACAGGCTTTTAAATCACTGTGTAAATGAGCCAGGAATTGGACCAAAGGTTCATCCAAACCATATCTCAGCAAGGCTGTCCATAGGCGGGATCGGTTGACAAAATCAAAAGCAGAGCTTAGATCCATAAAACCTAGGTAAAGTGGGGATTTTTTTGCTATAATATATTTATCTAAAACTAAGTTTAGGTTCAAGCACTGCTCAACCGTCCCTACATTGCTTCTAAAACCTAACTGACATGGGTGTAAAATTTTATTTTCTTCGGCCCAAGTGCTGATCTTATTAAAAATGACCCTGCCCAAAATCTTCAGTGTATTATCAATTAATGATATTGGGCGATAACTGCCAGGGTCAAGTCTGTTCCCTTTTTTAAAAATAGGTACGATGGTGCTGTTAGACCAGGAATCGGGCAATGATGTAGTGGATAAGTTATTAAAAACATTGCACAAGAGTGGGGACCATAGGTCAGGCTCTGATTTTATTAAATCAATAGATACTCCATCGGGCCCTGGCGCTTTGTTTCCTGCGCTTTGAAGAATTGCATCCTCTACTTCCATTATTGAAATGTGCGGAAACTTAAATGATTGGCAGTTTTCAATGGGAGGAGTCGATGCCAAATAAATATTTGTAAAGTGCTTCACCCATACGTCCCCTGGTATGCTACAATTTATGGGAGTGATATTGGAGCCAAGTGATTTCAGGGTCTTTACCTCGCTCCAAAACCCAGCAACATCCTTTGTTGCTGCAGTTCGTACGAGTGATTCCCAATGAGTTTTTAAAAGCTCTTCAGATCGTGTTCTTAAGGTACGTTTGTAACTAGACCTCAGAGACCTCACCAAAGACTGATCGGGTGGGTCAACTTTTAGGGCAGCTCTCAAATCTCTATTTGCTCTAGAGCAGGAGTTATCAAACCATCTAGGGTTAGTGTTAGTATTAATTAGAACTGGCTTAGATATCTCCTTTTTTATGGTCTTACACAGCTCCGTGAATGCTTCCACAATCTCATAGTCAGGGCAGTCGGAGGATAGGCAGGTGAATACTAATCCAGGATAGGATTTTACAACTCGGGCTAACACCCCCTTATTGTCAATCCCCTTCCAGACCACCCTGAGCTTATCCGTCGACGCGACTAGGTTTTTTGCCCCTATTTCTATCCGCTTCATCTTTTTGTAAGGAAGTTTAAGGGTGGATAGGATAGGGTAATGGTCGCTATATACAGACCTAACTACTGTGGCCTCTAATAAAAGGTCCACAAGCGTAGAGGTCATGAATACATAATCAATTGTGGAGGCACTCCCATGCCCAATATAAGTAGCCACGGGACAGTTATTTTCCATAGTATTTGCCTTTTCCATAACGTTAATTAGGTCCCTTGTGGCCAGAGGGTTGGATAATTCTTCACCTCTTTTACAGGGAGGAGTTTGACGGTGAATGTGTGCGTTAAAATCACCTCCTACACATATCCCATCAAGTTTGCCACACTTTTGTCCTTCTATAATATCGTCAATAAAATTAAACAGCCTTATAAAATTCATATTGGGATGTGTTTTAAAATCATTATTATAAAAATGTATTAAACATATTCTAACACTACTAATATAAAGCAATGCCTGGAAGTTCCTATCGTGCGTTTCCAGTGGTTCAATTTTGACATCTGCACCTATTTTAACCCATATTGATAATCCCCCGCTAGGTCTACCCATAGCAGGTATTGGAACGATTTGGTTAAAACAACTGAAACCATCAAAAAGTAGAGGAGTAGTGCACCAAGTTTCTTGAAACATCAAGATATCAATTTTAGAAATCCAGTCCACCCAGTCCCCATTTGTAACTTTAGCATTTAAACCTGCTACATTCCAGCTCAGGATTGCCAGATTGTTAGTAGATGGTACCGGGGTAAAAACATAGCTATTGCCCTTGGGCACCTTATCATCATTAGCAATCACTGTAGTTGGATCAATAAGTGAGTCCCCTGCTAGGCCAAATGTATTAGAGTAATTCCTGATTACTGAATCTGGCGAGATGGTTGATGGTCAGTCCAAAGTGCCCAGATCAGACAGTGCACTGTACCTATTATGTAAGGGGAAAGGGGAAAAAATGGGGCTGGGTAGTCTATGATGGGGTCTATAAAAGTAGCCCAATGGCAGAGAGGTTATGTCAGTAGGGGGGGAAAAACACATATTGATACTACCAAGAATAAATTTAACTGTAGAGGGATTTCTAAAATTTATGACAATGCAATCCCCTTCTATATTCTTAGGTAATGGCCCAACCCAGCTCACCCGTCGAGTGGTCAAAATTTCTCTCATAATATTAGGTCCTACCCCTTTGTGTTTGGATAGCCAGTCTATACACTTGTTATTTAGCTGCATCCATGACTCGCTCTGTCCCTCCCTTAATTGAGGTACGCCTGCCAAAATTATTACATAGGGGCAGGCGTCGGGGGGCAGATGGAGGACAGGCCCTGAGTGCATTGTTGGCCTTGTAGTAGTTGTTTGGCCCTTATCTAATCCAGTGTTAATAGGTACCTTCCTCCCTGTGGCTTGCAGGGTGGGAGCATCCTTTAACGTATTGGTGGCTATAGTAATGGGGCATGTTGGTTCTGTGACTGCAGTCAGGGTGTGCTGGGGGTTTTTTAAAATGTGATTTCTCCCTTCATTGGCGCCTTTCGATGCAGTGTTGGCAATAGTTGCTTTTCTGGAAGCATTTTGCCCCTCACTCAAAATGCCCTTATTAGCAGTTTCTAAATCTTTCAAAAAGCGCTCACCCCTTATTAGGTCAAGACTAATAGCCCCCTTCCTTTTAACATCTTCATTCTTTATCAAGGTTTCGATGCGGTCTAATCTTTTAAAAATATTATTAAACTGTTTGATCATTTGACATTCTAACTGTTTAAAAATGGTGTCTACAATAGTTTCCATAAAATTCACATTTGATTTCGTTGCTGTGATACTTTTACTAACAGGCTCAGTCTGTGTGCATATGCAATTTATACCGTTTCTGGGAGGAGGAATGTCTAGAAGTTCTTCGGCCAATTGCGCTTGTTCGATCGTCGCGCTACTGCCCCCTGTTATTTTTTGCTTCCCTCTAGTCCACATACTCTGTGGTGTGGGTTGGCCCTTGTTATGCATAGCTGGTTTCCTTTTGTTAGTTGACGATTTTGGAGGGCCTCTTTTCCTTTTTCCTCCAGCGGGTTTAGCTTTCGGGGATACATGGGGGATAGGGACATATTCAGTAGTATCGAGCTGGGAGTCAAGAATAATAGTATCACTTTCCTCCCCAAGAGTGATAGGTGGGGGGTGGGGCACATTGGACTTAGACACTGTAACAGTTGGGGATAAGGGTACGATATGTTCTATACTTGAGTCCCGGGGCTCAGGGTGTGCACGTAAGAGCTCCAATGACATCCGTCTCTCTGTGCTCGCAATTTCATTGGCAACCATGTTGAAAGCATTGTCCAGCATACTTTCTAATGATAGCGGTGTAATCGAATGTGCCACAGCCGGTTTACCAATTTGGATAGCAGAGCGCTTCCCCCTGGAGGACATGTCGCCTCTCTCACCTGTCTACAGCTTAGATGGTTGGCTCGCCCGACCACTGTTGACCTCTGAGGCTCAGCCCGGCGCCGCCCGCGCGCGTCCCGCGACGCGGAGGGAGCTGCTGTTTATGTGGCGCCTCCGGGCGCGCTACTGGCCGGAAGGAAAGCAGGTAGGCAGCAAAGGATGACGGGAGCTGTAGTTCCCCCCGACTGCGGCCAGCGATAGAAGGTGGCGGCGAGGGGAACACACAGCGTCAGCGTCCCGTAGCTTGGTGGTCTGCCTGGTAGGTCCGCAGCTATGGCCAAAAGAAGAAGAAATGCCCCCCGCTCCACCGAGGGAGCCGCTGTTTATGTGGCGCCTCCGGGCGCGCTACTGGCCGGAAGGAAAGCAGGTAGGCAGCAAAGGATGACGGGAGCTGTAGTTCCCCCCGACTGCGGCCAGCGATAGAAGGTGGCGGCGAGGGGAACACACAGCGTCAGCGTCCCGTAGCTTGGTGGTCTGCCTGGTAGGTCCGCAGCTATGGCCAAAAGAAGAAGAAATGCCCCCCCTACTACTACTCATCCCTCTACTAAAACGTTTGGGTTTTCGTACTTGTCGTCCAGCTTTCCTTTTTTTACAGTCATTGGAGGGGGCGGGGATGGTCTATATTGTTTCCAATTTTTTACAGTACATTATGCGACATAGACCGAATTTAGGCTTATTCTAATGCGGTTTTAAACTAATAGGTTGGGTTGATGATGGGATTTGAGTGTTTTTTAGCCCATATTTATTACATATCTGATTTTATTGTTAATTGACTGTTAAAATTAAATTGATGCTCTTTGCCCAGACACTTTACATGCACTGCCACTTTAGCCGCGAATGAAATTACTGTGATCATCCTTGTCTGTGTTGAATTTTATAATGATGGAACTTTTATGTGACGTTTTACCAATGTATTTTTATCTGTATCTTTTATGACCTGTCTTCGGAAGGTCGAATAAAGAAAGTTTTGATTTGATTTGATTTGATTCATATCTTCATATTATAAGATATTCTGGTATCTATCTTTTGCTTTGTTTTTAACTGGAAGAATCTAACTAGGCATCCTCTTTGATACACGTCTCTCATGGGGACCCCTGAAGACCAGCAGAGCTGATGCCTTCTCCAAATCAGTGGAGGCAGTTCTCAATTTTGCTTGCAAATTAAGCCAGAAACCCATAAAGGAACTCTTGACTGTTTATAAAGCCAAATGCTGTTCTATTGCTTCGTATGGGGCAGGCGTGTAGGGCATTGAAGATCAGGCGCCTTGAAAAAATTGAGAAGGCTTCATCAAGAGACTGCTAGCTGTCCCCCAAAGCACTAGCTCTTTTTCTGCCACACTGAAGCAGGGATTGGCTACATTAGCGATCTCATTAAAATGCAACCCCTCCGTCTGTGGCTCAGAATGTGGACCAAAAGCCAGACTTCCATTAACAGGGCTGTGCTAGCGGACTGCTCAAAACTCGACCACTGTCTGAGTATTCCTTGGATGAAATATATTCAGAATATTTGTCGAAGTATGGGATGGGAGGGCTTGGTTACCTCTCCCAGCAATGTATTAGCCAGCTCTATTATGACTTTGCAGAATGCACTTTTTCAGAGGGATGTTTGGAGTATAGAATGCGGAGCGCTGCAGATAAACCAATGGTCCAGACCTATATGGGGATTTGTCGAGTGTCAATCCTGCGCCATACCTAGTATGGGTGGGAAATATTCTTCGTAAATTCTTATTGATTAGACTTAGGTTATGCACGGTACACTTTCTTGCTGCCTTTCTGTCACAAGGTCCGTATTTTTCACAACTCTCCTTGTGTCCTTGTGACGATCAGTCACCCCAAGCTACCTTGCACTTTATGCTATTTTGTAAATTTTATTCAATGTTGAGAAAAAGCTACTTGCTGTACATCCTCCGGGTGGCAAATATTCACTACTGCAGAGCTACTTTTATTTACTTGCTAATATTGCCCAGTATCAAAATCCGCATTTTTGTCACTGTGCCGTAAAGCAGAGTGCTACTGTTTTTATGTGATGATTTATGAATTTTATATGGATACTCACTAGATTTTTGTGTATTTGCTTGTTGAGCCTTTTATCTATGTATAGATTGTTTTTATACTTTTATTGTCTAGACTGAAGAAAGACATTTGAAAATTATGAACTGGAGTAATCTTTGCTCCTACCTGAATGTTGATTCTTTTTTTGAATGTTCTATTTTTTTGTTTTACAACAGGTAACCGGGTTTTTCTTTAAAAAAGTGCAGCGCAGGTTTGCTTTGAAGACCAGTTTCCAATGGAATGGCAACGACACTCAGGTAAGTGTAGCATGCAGGGTTCTCTTCCTTGAAGGATTTGGGGGTAAGGTGCAATAGACACAATGGTACTGCTCTGAATTCCTCAAATAACTGCTGTTGGTTGTTGCTTGGGCATGCATTTTATACAAAGTCAACACCCCAGATAGTCACTAAAACTTGTTTGATCTCATGAGTTCAAAAACTTGAAATGAATGCTCGTTGAGCACATTCATTGATCGATACACTACCCTGCCACAAGCATCTTCTGAGCCAGGGAAGGCAGCGGCCATGGGTCAGTCGCATCGTGGGTGGGGGGACAGCAGTGCTTAATTTGTACAAAATTAAGTGCCAGGGCATTTCTTGGAAAGCCACTGCGGCCTGCACAATACATTGCCCCTGCTAGCACTGCCAACGACAGTACCAACATAACACCTAACCATTGCACTCCTATATTTGAGACAATTCAGACTATTTCAGGCCACACAAAGCTATAATAATGGCGTGAGAAGCTGGTATTATTTAATTTCAATGCGATTTGACGCAATAAACATGGTTGTTGCGCTCATCTCAAAATTAAACAGACAGTGCTACCATGTGGTGAACTGTCACTAGAGCTGGTGCTAACAATTAAGTGCCAGTGTCGAGCACTGGAAGCCATGGCTCAAATTAAGCATTGGGTGAGGACGCATCACCAGCAGGAGCCCAGCACCGACCTTACACAATGGTGTCATACATGCCAACAGATCCTATTCAAACGGGAGACTCACCATTTTTCAAGCCAGAAATGGTTTATTTTAACTGTCTCCCACCTCAAACATTATCTGCTTCAGTAGATTTCAATGGGGAAAATGCAGTACTCCGATTCTCTTTTCCAAATCTCCCACTATCCTGTTCTAAAATGTTGGCATGTATTTAGGGTTGTTGGGCTTGCGTTATACATTACTCAATATGCAATATTTAAATTGCATACTCAGCTTCACTTACGTAGGAAATATATATTCATTTCAAATCAAAAACGTGTATTGAATGAACTGACTGTACTGTATGATATGGTGTTCTATAGTGAAAAAGCCCAGGGGAAAAAAAACGTTCATTTGAATTATTTCGTTTTGTGCACTTTCAGTGCATATGTTTTCAACTTTTGGAAGGATGTTGTGCTTGCACAAGTAAATATTAGGCAATTGCTCTGCAGGGACAGCTAATTCCATAAGGAAGGAATTCTTTTGAATTCTGGGTTTTGAAAATACTGACATTAGTGCATTACCAGTTGTGAAAATTACAAATATTTTTCTTGTGTATATTCGCTTGTATAGAATGCATGCAACATATGCAAAAATAAATTGCGTGTATTCATTTACAATTATTTGTAGCTCATTGAACAAAACATAATTAGCCGAGAAATCAATGTAGAAATCGTCCTGTTAGGTCCGGTTACATCTGCTGGGATGTAGCAGATTTTCAATGGGCTCGTTCGTGAACTGGGTTACCCCTGACGGACATGCGTGCATGGAGGGGATTGTGTGCATTCTCCGGTAGGATCTGCCCTGTACATAGGCAGTATAGCTATTCGTATAAAAGAGTATGGCCCAGTCGGGCCTTGGTGCTGTCAGTCCTGTCCCTTTGAAACAACAGCATCTCACTGTACGCTGCGCGCGCACCCCCCTGTGCGGCCGCCGCCTCGCGCTGGCTGCTGGGATCGCTCGCGCCTTGGTAATGTCCGCCATGTTTGCCATGGCGCAGGCTGAGAATCGGCCGAGCGGAAGCCGGAGCTAGGAGGGGGAAGACGCCGGGGCCGCCTGCTTCCTTCATCCTCCCGCCATCCCCGGGGCCCTCATGAGCGCGCTGGGGGCGGCAGCGTGCGGGTGCCGGGCCTTCTTGTGAGCGAGACTTTTAAGTGATTTTACCCCCCTCGTCCCCGTCGGTGTTATTGTGAGAGGCAGAGGGAAAACAATGAGTAAACTCTCCTTCCGAGCGCGGGCGCTAGACGCCGCCAAGCCGCTACCCATCTACCGCGGCACGGACATGCCCGATCTCAACGACTGCGTCTCTATCAACCGAGCCGTGCCGCAGATGCCGACCGGGATGGAGAAGGAGGAGGAATCGGTAGGTTTATTTCTCATATTATATTTCCCAATTCCCCACCACCATTTGTAAATAGGGTATTGATATTCACGAAGCCTGATTACGCTCACGAGACTGCGCAGCTTCTGTGGTGTGGCGGGGATTGTACGTAACTAGAGTAGCGTAAGTCACTCCACCGACGTAGCCGCCATGTTTTGCGTCCTGTCTTTACGTCCTGTGTTGTGATTAGCTCGAAGGAGTAACGCTGGGTAAGTAGCGTAAATGATGTACTGGAATACCAAGTTGGTGTGTGCTGTTTGGGCGCATGCGCAGTGCAGTTTGAAGGGCTCAATGGGACCCTGGCTGGAGTTGAACTGCACATTATGTCTAAAAATGTTTTGCACTTGGTATTTTGTCCAGTTATCTACCGTCCTAGGCCTTAACATCAATTGCTACTTGCACACCTACGCCAAACAAGAATGTTTACATCTGCACAATTTAAGTGATGTATTTAAATCCCGCGTAGATGAGGCCACTTGTGTACTTGAACCAGTTTATAGGCTATACCAAATGTTAGCGATGTTTGCATGATACCGGTATTAGTGTTTATCCACAACGTGGAATGCATGTCACAGATGACAGGCGGCCAAAAAGATGTGAAGTTGCTATGTGGATCTGTGTGGTCTTGCAGATGCCTCTGTGCCAAGACATCATGACGAGCTAAATTACTTACCTTTACAACCTTAGGCATATCAAGTGCGTACTTTGTATTTTTCATTTAACTCGTCCCGGCGTTATCACGAATTAGAATCTCGTTGTTTTGAGTCATGCGTGATTTATCTCGCTTATTATACATTATTTTGGTTGTTGGTGGGTAATTAAAATTACAGACGAAGCATGTTTTGGTCTCTGCGTACTTTTTCAACTAGTTGGGGGGGTTTAAGGGATGCGGATGATAGGTGAAATTCCTGCCCCACATTCTTAAAGTAAGTAAGCCTGAAAAGCTGACATGCAGATGCATTATAATTTCATGTTCCCTTTATGCACCTCACCAATAGAAAAACTGTGTAAACTGCAGACGTGCTAGTACATTGAAAACTTGCATCACTCTTTTATCTAGGATAGCTGACGTCTCAGAGTAAGGCAGCATCTGACCATTATATATTAGACTGACTATTTGTTTTTAATGTGTGATTTATTCTTAAGTACCTATATATTTAAATAAGAAAGAATTCCATCCCAAAAATATAGTTCATCTTAGCTAATGTCCTTGTTATGTTTCTTTTCTTGGGTAGGCAGATTGTCCTAAATTATGTGTCTTGTTTTGACCACCTGTATGTTGTAGAGGCGATAGTTGATCTTTGTCCGACACGTTTAATGAGATTAAATCAAACGGCTGTTCGTTTGACGCATGAATGTTTTCTCGTGCTCCTTGGGTTTGCTGTCATTTTGAGGAGGGTGTGTCGTCTGCTGTGGCAATGTTTGTGTTAGGATTTTCAGACACGTGTCACCTTCCATGCAGCTGTCAAATACGTGTAACGGGTACGAGACTAGTTATCTACCACGTACGTTTGTGGCATATATATATATGTGTGTGTGTGTGTGTGTGTGTGTTATGATTTATTTTTTATTTTATGAAAAGAACAAAAATCGGAGAATTTGTAGGAGTCATTTTTCAGTTCCCCATGGGTATCAGACAAGGATTTTTTCTGACTTGAAAGAAACAAAAGTAACTTCCGACAGAAAGGGATCGTTTGTAGTCCTACTCATGACTTTGGCCGTGAATAGAATGATAATATTTATGGTGAATTAGTCTTGGATGATTTAGGCATTAACTTTAAAGGATTTGGTTACTGACCGTAACATTGCATTGGTGGGAGGTGAAATGCACCTCCCCAGGCGTCTTTTCTGTGAAATTGCCTATCCCACGGTATGTTAAATATACCATTGCCGAAGCATAGTGGTGCACGCTACTGTTTAAATTCAACGGTCACCCATGATATGTATAGAGAGCAAAACATATTGATGACAGTACATATGCAAACACATATCCAGAAGTTATAATTTATGTGTGCAGTGCTCCCTCGTTTCGTTCAGTAAAATCATGAAATTAGATTATCCTGCACACTTCTGCGGAACGTCGCACCTACGAGACTTTTTAACTTTAAGTTATTTTTTACATGTGTTTTTTCCACTGGAGCTGTGCCTCCCTTAATCTTATGTGCATGTGATAATATAATTATTATATTTCTATTCTTGCTATTTTCGTATGCTGGGTCGGAGATTGTGCAGTACCTAACTTGCAGCTATTACTTCATCACCTTCTGCATGCGACCGACTGCTGCTTTGATTACAGTAGCATAGCTTGTTTGCTGGCTTTAGTTGAATTCCTTAGTATACACTTGTTCTGAATCCCTGTGTTCTTTGTCCGATGTGTGTGTAAAGATGCATGCTTTCGCCACTGACCGCTTCTAGTATTTCAGTGTTCAAGGCGCTTCATGGTTGCGACCCCGTTGCCACACTGTATCTGTTAAATTCGTGCTCATATCCAGTGTATCTTGATACTGAACATATTCTGGTGTGCATGAGTGTTTCTGACTATGTTGGGTCGACCTCCCTGTTGTGGAGTAATGTGTGCAGGGCTCATTGACAAAGGTAATATTACTCCTTTCTTGGATATGTGCTGTGTTGTCTTGGCTGGTGTTGCCTCCTTAACTAGATTACTGCTGCTTTTGTAACTAGACTAGTGCACTTTATACTCTGTCTCGTTGGTATTGATGCTATCCACTAGAAGACTGCTGATAGTACCGGCAGACCTGCACATCTCTGTGGTGTTGAGTTCTTTGTTACAGGGTTTCTCCCGCTTGTCCAAGTAGATCATCTTAAAGTTTTGCTAATGCAGTATTTTTTTTTTCTGGAGCGAATCGGTGTGCAGTGCTTCTTTGGTGCACTTAAGTACATGCCTTGGTGTCTAGGTGTTACACATGGTGTTTAACTGCTTATCTTGAATTGTTTATTGTGCAGTGTGACCTTTTTGCTGCACGGCTTATGATGCTGTGCGTTGTCGAGTATCCTATTGATACACACTGTTAACGGTTTCTCACAAAGGTTTGCAGGTGCTGCTGTATTATAATAAGATCTGGCCTGCAGGCTCTTATTCTTTCACGTTATGCAAGGTGTTTTTTGATACAGGGTATGTACATGCTGAAAAACATCCATGGTATCGCTTTTCTTTAGTTGTCGTTGATGATATTTGCCTTCTATTCAGAAGAATGTTATTACTACGTATTACGTATTCATGCATTTTATGCACGCACATCTGTGGTGTGATTAAAACGTAATATACTGAACGGACTGCCCGTTCTGACTGCTTCCTGTTCTGCAGAGTGTTTTGACTATGCTTGACATGATCTCCTGTTTTCACTGTATATTGGGAATTTTAATTTACACAATACAATGTACAGTGTAGCTCATTGTGAACCCTATATATTTTAGCTGTGCAGGGTCTCACTGAATTATATGCAGGGTATCTGGCTGCGTGGGTTGGAGGGTGGGGGGTCTCTTGCACAAAGAACAGTATTTTATTGTGCATAATGTCGCCGTTTTCGGTTGCACATTATTTGTACATATTTTTTTTTTTTCTATAGTGCTAGATGCAACTTGGATGAGTGTATGTGATATTTTTATAGGACGAATCTTACCGAAAGGCTGTGGAGTACCTTGAGGTTCGAGGCAAAGATCTAGTCAGTCTGCGACTATAGGTGGACCGTCATGACATAGCGTTTATTATAGATATATACTCCCTACATTAAAGTAGCCTGGCATAATACTGAAGGAAAACTAGTTAACAAACGTGGTGATCGGTGAAGCAGCTGATGACTCAAGAGCTAGCCGAAGCAGGGAATCTGCTGATGAGAAGAACCATCTTCAGACCGCTAATATGTTTGTCGTGTCAGTGAAAATTAATTTTGCATGATAACGTTATTTGGAACAACATATATTTATTTCCATCGTTGCGGGAGAGACATCGTAGGTTAATGGGCTTTTCCTAAATGTGAACCATGTTTCAGTCTAAGATGTAAAGGTGGAGTCTGTTGCCTAGTCAGACGATTTCTAATGAGATGCACAAGAGTTCGGGTTACAGACTAGTCGATGAAAAACTTGGAGGGATTCTTTTGTGGGTGGACTTGTTGCTACTTGTGGACAGGGAGTCACCATGCCGAGTCAGTCTTAGTTTATCGTCTTGTTCTTACACAAAATGCGAGTAGTTATGTAGAAGTTATTAAGCTGTGCAGGTGGACTCTGCGCCTTAATATGCAGTGTCACGGCAACGACTGTCGCTGGCGCATTTTACACAAGGGGTGGGCCACTAGTTGCACAATACAAGGGAAGCGGTGGATATGTACGAGGTCTTGCATGTGCGTGATTTGCTGCATGTCTGTACTGGCAGTAAGACGGGTGACTTGGTGCACTGTGTGCGTCTTGTCACATTTCACAACGTGGTATCGGTCGATGACTGCTACTGCACAGTGTGGCACACAATGCTGGGGATCGCAGTCTGCCTTGTGCCTCGCTGCTGCACCCAACGCTCTGTTTCTGCTGGTGTTCCTTCCCTGTCAATGCACGCTCTCCGGGTCCTCCCGCTGCGCGCCGCGCACGCAGTCTGACAGGTAGGCTGCCTTCGCCCCGTGCTCCAGTTCCGTTTAGAGCAGCTGTTGTAGTATCTGAACAATTTCCTTGAATGAATGTCTCCGCACGCGCTGCATTGGTTGTTGTTTTTTTTTTTTTTAGGCCGTAGGTGGATTGGCTGCAGCTGTCTGCCGCGATGCGCTGTGATTGGCCAGCTGTCTCATCTTGCTAGGTTTTTATTGGTTCACATTTTCGGAGCTGTCAAAAGTGTGACGCTCGGCTCTGTTGATTGGCTATGCTGGAAGCCCCTGGCGAGTGGGGGCGGTAATCTGTCAGCAGTGAGTGCCGGTACCCGGCTCAGCTGATACTATCTGCGGCCTCCTGTCAGTACAGCGCGCCTCTCAGAGCCGGCGAGTGCACCTCTGGCCGCGGTGATCTGGCCTACAGCGTCGGTCCTCCAGAGGGGTCGGGGGCGTCTTATGTGCTTCTTCTCTAACTCCGCATCCGTGCCTTGCAATTGCGGCAGCGGCTGGGGCTCGAATGAGCTGCACCACAGCAGGCGGGTAGCGTTGTGCCGAAGCGCAGGTGAACGAGCGGAGGCTGCTCTCTTTTCTAATAATAACTATCAGCATTCACAACAAGACCAGACCACTTATTTGCATACGTTTGCGGCTGATCACTAGCACCAGTCAGGTCAACGCATTTTCATTTCAATATAAAAATAAGCAATATACGATGCTTTTCTTTTTAAAATCGGTTTCCTTTTGAAGACTGATAATTTTACAGGAGCCGCACGTTCAGTCATTATTTGGTTGTAAATTCAGAGTTTATATTTGTGGTTTTACGTTCACCTTCTCTGCTCATTGATCCCTGCAAGTAACCTGTTACTAAAAACGTTTCTTATTTAGGATTGTTGTAAATGTAGTTACGGTGATGCGATTCTCAGTGATACCCCCTCCGGAAGGTTTTAGGTACATGCTTTATTCGAGCTCTGCATAACCGGAGCAGGTGGGCTCGGCTCCACCGCATAGAATGCTGTGCAGTGGAACCGTGCCTGTGTAACAACTCCATCCACACTGTCATTCAATGTCTCCCGCCACATTACATTAACACGCTTGATTGCCGCGAGGATTATCCGAGGACTACAGTTCCCAGGGGGCCTGCTGCCATCGCCCACACCTGGTTGCAATTTGCCATCCTGCCAGGCGCCTTTAAAGCGCCTCGCCGCTCCCGCTGTCGCGGGAGCCGCTTCGCTTGATTGCCGCGAGGATTATCCGAGGACTACAGTTCCCAGGGGGCCTGCTGCCATCGCCCACACCTGGTTGCAATTTGCCATCCTGCCAGGCGCCTTTAAAGCGCCTCGCCGCTCCCGCTGTCGCGGGAGCCGCTTCGCTTGATTGCCGCGAGGATTATCCGAGGACTACAGTTCCCAGGGGGCCTGCTGCCATCGCCCACACCTGGTTGCAATTTGCCATCCTGCCAGGCGCCTTTAAAGCGCCTCGCCGCTCCCGCTGTCGCGGGAGCCGCTTCGCTTGATTGCCGCGAGGATTATCCGAGGACTACAGTTCCCAGGGGGCCTGCTGCCATCGCCCACACCTGGTTGCAATTTGCCATCCTGCCAGGCGCCTTTAAAGCATCTCGCCGTTTACGCGCAGCGGACGCGCACGGACGAAGCCCGGACAAAGGGCGGGCCCTCTGTGGCCCTCAGTGGACGGAAGAGACTGGACTGGGCCACGGACATTGTATGTATTTGAGACAGTCCCTGTGTAGTCACTATACATTGTTGTGTAACGTGGGTGTAAGAGAAATTAGAGGGTTATATAGTCCCTGGTAAAAGAGGAAAAAGCGCTTGGTTCCAAGGATTATTGCTAATATGCATAAGGCTAAGACGAATAAACCCACCAAGGGGGTTGGCTCTATGGATAACTATCTGGTGCAAAAGGTGACCCAAATCAACAACACCCGTAGAGCTTCCCTAGGGCGAGGTAGTGATGTTGCTGAACTACCGCCTCCTTTGATAGTCACAGCTCCTATAGATGGCCTGAACGGGGGAAGTGGGGCGGCTGCAATTACTACAGCGCAAATACACATAGATCAGATTGCAGATGATCTTGAAGTTGCATCTGAATTAATAGAATTAACTGAGGAAGATTCATCTCCCTTATCTCCCCTATCACCCAAGCAAAGACCAATAAGGTTGTGCAGGAAGGTACAAGTTAAGCGCATGGGCAACCATTGCAAGAGTAAAACCGGGAGGGGCAATAGAGTCTCTAACAGTGGGGGACCGCAAAAGAATCTAGGGGAGGGCAGTGGCATTGGCGGATTGAGTTCTAATATCGCCCCTGAATCATTAACTCTCCTATTCCACTCACTGGAGGGAAAATTAGAGGAAAAAATTGTAGAGCTGATGCAACCACTGCTAGATAAATTAGATACTATGGCCTTAGAAGTTGATAGATTAGGTGGCCTGTTAAAATCCCACTTGGTGGGAGTATCAGGTAAATCAGATGCAGCCAATAATAATTCAATTGTGGTTGTCCCGGGATCACCAAAAAGTAGTGCATCTAATACTCTACTAAATAGGCAGATTAACACACAGAATAAAGTGGTTGTTGTTGATCCTGTCTTATCAGGTCCCACGACAATAACATTGCAGAATACCATTAATACGAGATCTCTTGAGGGAAATTTGACCCATACCCACACAAAGAAAATCCGTCATGTAAATCTTCCTCCTGACTGTGCTCCTTATGTGGCTGTGCTTACGAATGTCCCTCCCATTCAGCCCCAAGCACATCAGGTGTTTGAAGAAAATCACGACTCTCTAAAGAATAGGACGGTTTTCTGGCTTAATAAGAATTGTGGGTTTCCCGTTAAGTATGCAGATCAAATATTAACGACAAGAAGGGTCAGCTGGATTGGATCGTCCAGCAAGACAACAAATGGTGACTGCATTATCATTAATTTTAGGCATCCTCAGCATGCTGCTACAGTTCTACTTAGAGCTGCTGCACTAGCCAACACTCCCAATAGTATTTGCATACGTCCACTGGGGTTCTTTTATTCCCATTTTATTAGCAATCCACCAACCCCTGGCCCATTCAGAATACGTACACCCTCACAGTCACTGCCCCTCAATGATGGATATGATTATAACGCGGGGCTACAGAGAGGTAATGACTTCAACATTGCAACTCATAATAGATTTGATGCCCTCTCGGGATTAGAGCTATGTGACTGACAGGAGGTATCGGGTGGGCAGGAAATTCATGGCTTAACGGATATGAAATGTTCGGAACGTAATTTGGCTGTCAATATCTCTAATAATATAATATCCTGGAACATTGCGGGTCTTGGTTCCAAAATGGAGGATTGCAATTGGATTGAGTATATCAAAAAGTACCAAATTATCTGTTTACAGGAAACTTGGTCAATCGATTGTAATTACTTCCTGGAAGGGTTTAAGGCCTACTACGTACCGGCAGTAGCAACAAATAGGGGTAGAGCTAAGGGGGGCCTGGTTGTGTTTATATCTATAGCTTTATGTTGTAAGGTTCGGAGAATTACAACTAACCACACTGGTATTATTGGTTTAGTTTTAAACGGAGAAAACTGTACGGCCGGTCTGGTCAATTTTTATAATTCTACTATTTGTAGCACCAACTCTAGTCATATAGCTACATTGCATTCCTTTATCAGTAACTCCATGAAGGGCTGTTTTCACAACCTCATGGTGGTTGGGGATTTTAATGTTCATCCCTGTGGAGACCCTCTTTTTAAATTGATCACAGAATTTAATTGCTCGGTCTGTGAGAACTTTCATTTTGAGCACACAACTGAGGGGGAACACTTGAATGATATGCTTAATGAATTAGAATTAACTCCTATGATGGCATTGATGGCCCCAAATAAGCGTTTTGATACCCCAACGTTTAAGGGGAATGGCAGGGCAACTTTTATAGATTTTATTTTGTTAACATCTGCCATGCAGTCTTTTGTGGGATCCTTCTCTATCGAAGACAGTGAATTTAGTGATCACAATCCTCTCACTGCTCTTTTGAGGGGTCCACTGATAGCAAAAGAAAGAGTGGAATCTCTTATCGGTAGGGTGAACACCACTGATGGCAGACGCCGTCTGAGATGGTCCATGGTAACTCCTGATCAACTATATACCAAAATAAAAACTACTTGTGCTGACGAAATTTCGTTATGCACGCAAGTAGATGCACTCCCAAACATTGTTCTAAATGCCTTCAATCGTTTAGCGATGAAGGTATCTCAATTACTATCAGTTCCTATAAAAAATTCAGACTCCCTAAAAGGTCCAAAGTGGTTTAACAAGGACTGCACTCTAGCAGCCAAAAATCTAAGAGCAGCATTGTCATCCAAGCCTAGGATAAAAGCTGATGTCCAGCAATGTAGAACGATTTATAAAAACACTATTGCAAGACATAAGGAATCTCTAAGGGAAGAGGCGTGGTTAGCGATCCTAGATCCTGCCACCCTTGGAAGTAGTACAGCTTTCTGGGCCTTGATGAGAAAACCATTTTTGACACAGGACCCGGGAAATGGTACTGAAAGTTATATATCTAAGGAGGAGTGGGAAGAGCACTTTAAAAAATTATACTGCTGTGCAGAGGACATGGATACTAGTACTGACTGTAGTAAAACTGGTGTGCAGATTGTTTTTAATAGAATTGAGGTCTTAGAGGGAATACAGGGAATCACAGGTGGAAAAGCTCCTGGCCCGGACGGGATCCCCCCTGATTTGTATAAATCTGATCCTAGTTTTTGGGCACCGATTTTGGAGTCAGTTTTTAACGCAGCTGTAAAAGAAGGATGTCCACGATCATGGGGTGTTTCCACAATTGTCCCAGTTTTTAAAAAGGGTGACAAGGGCAGCCCACACTGCTATCGCCCGATCTCTCTACTAGATTCTATGGTTAAGATTGTAGGAAGAATTGTACTGCAAAGATTGGTAGAGTGGGTGGAGGAAAAGAACATTATGTCTCTTTCGCAGTACGGATTTTGTAAAGGCCGATCCACAACTACTCAATGCCTTAACCTTTTCCTGATCTTAAGTAAATATACCATAATACAGAAAGGTACCATTCATCTTGCCTTTATGGATTTGTCTTCAGCGTTCGACTGTGTCAATCGGTGTAAGCTGTGGCAATCCATGAGGTCAAAAGGGGTTGATAGCGGTCTGGTTGATTTCTTGGTTGCCCTGCACCATAATACCAGTGCCAATGTGAGATATTCCCTGGATCTGAGTGTATCTAATAATTTTAGTATTGGAAAGGGTGTCCGGCAGGGCTGCATCCTGGCCCCCTTTCTTTTTAACTTTTACATTAATGATTTAGATGGGGTGCTACAAGATGTTCATGCTGACTGTCCTAGAGTTGGCAGGCGAGGAATTCCAATACTTCTCTACGCAGATGATGCAGTACTTATATCTAGGACCGAGAGGGGATTGCAATCATTACTAACAGCTTTTAATACATTTATGAGAGATAGAGACCTCTTGATAAATAACACTAAATCTTTTGTATTACAAGTTGGTCAGCAACCAAGAAAACCCTTCCAATTTAGGATTGGCGGAGAAATAATACCCTCAACTAAAACATTTTGTTATCTAGGAGTTCTCTTTGATACAAAATTAAATTGGGAACCCCATCTTGTAAAGAAAAAAGGTGAAATGGTGAGGGTTAATGCATCAATATTTAATTTTGCAACCAAATTGGGAAAAAAGCCAATCTGTGCAATGTTGAAATTGTACAACGCTAAGTCTGTGGCAACTGTATCCTATGGTAGTGAACTTTGGGGGTATGTTAATGGAGAGCAATTACAGATTGTTGAAAATCGTTTTATGAAGCGCTTATTGTGTGTCCCATCTGGTACGGCTAATTTCGCCGTCCATGAGGAGTTGGGGTCCCAATATATATGCGACTTGCTTTCCTTACGCCCTTTGATGTTTTGGCTTAAAATTTGGCTAAATGAGAACATACCCCTAACACACTTAATCATTAAGGACTTTATGTCATTGGACAAGGCATTGAGTTCTCCTTGGCTAGGCTATTTAAAAACAAATTTTGACAAACTTGGTCGCCCTGATCTTTTTTCTAATCCTCAAACAATTATCAGGGGAGATTTGGAGCAAATTAAACAATTATTTTTGTGTGATAAGAGGACCACGAGAGAAGACGTGGAGCTCCAGAAACCAAGTGTGAGAAAATTTGTTATGCTTAAGACTACCTTGGCCATTGAACCATATTTGGAAGGGTCTTTTTCTTCACATGAGAAATTTTTACTGACCAGATTTAGGTTTAATCAATTTCATCATCTGCTTATTCGACCTAAATGTGATATTTTTAATAAATTGGCAGCGCCCTGCGGCTGCGACGGAAAGTCTCCGCAGGATATGCTGCATTTTATCTTTTTATGCAAATTTTATGAATTTCCTCGTAAATTATATTTAGTGACTCTTTTAAAAAAACTTGATTTTAAACAAATCAGACCGGCTCTTTTGTATTTGCAGCTTTTGCACAGTGACAGTGTTCTCCAAATGAAGGAATTTTTAAAATTATGTATTAGATTGAGAAACTGCCTGGACCAGTGAAACCATGCCCCTCGCTCGGTGTTCATATTTTAGAGAGCAATATCCTTTTTCTTTGTGTACTGAAATGGTTGGTGCTCTTGTAATGATGTATTGTATATTTTATGTATGTCTTTTATGGTTAGCAATAACCGAAATAAAGATTTGAATTTGATTTACATTAACATAAAGAATGTTAAACCACAACAAATCGCCTGCCATCACAATCAAGCGAAGTGTTAATAATGTGGCAAATGAGACCACCCAATTTAAACTTATTTTCATAATTGAAAAACAATCCCATTAAAACAAGCAGCGTGGAATATTTGAGTTATGAAATGACATGCATTTAAAGGTTTCTATTTGTTACTAGTATAACACCTGTTCCTAAACAATAGCGTGGGGGCCGTTTACGGGCCAATTATACATTTTAACCCGTACTATTGCCATACTCCACTATAGCAAACTTGCATCTTGCGTTTCGTGCGGGGCAGCTCTTGTGCTAAAAAATTAAATGTGCAGACAAGTGAGTTTATTCATCTTTTAATGGGCAGGAATATATGAGCATTTTGTTGTGCACGCTTCTTATGGTTGCACCTAGGTGTTTGTCTAGCTGCCAGGGCTTACTTTGCATGTTAGATTTTCAAACCATCGTCTGTTGGCAGGCAGTAGTAATCTTGCATGGCAGCTGTGACCTGAGTTGATTCCATTCACCACCAGAGGTTCCTGTTACTAAACAAATGGGGCTAATGCATGTTGTATTTCTCCTTATTTTGTCACGTGGGTGCTCGTTGATTGCCAGTTTCCATTCGCCAGCTCGCTAAGTAGTTCTGTCTCCTTCACTCCTGCTGAATCCCCTGCGCTTCTTTCTCTAATATGAACACTTAGCAGTTACCAAACAACTTTCCTCATCTCCACTGCAGAACTCCATCATGACTTTAGACTTTAGTTTGTCTATTACAGGGAAACTGCCCAGCAGAAAAATATCTTCTGGGCTGAGTGACGGTTTGCTGTTTACATTTGCTTTAATCTTTTCCTTTTTTCGTGTATGCACAAGGCAGTTGGATCAAGTGTTTTAGTATGCACATATTAATAAATACAATAAGCCAATAATGTCAATGCTTGTTGTGGCATGTTTTTTTGTAAAACTTTAGAGTTGGGGGAGCTGCATGGTCCGTGCCACAAAAATGCGTTAATAGCAAAAAACAATTTGTTCTAAAAAGCACACTTTGTAATCTGTAGCGATGAAGTGAGCTTCCTTTTATACAGATGTTGTGCTTGTGCCGCTGGCTAAAACCCCCTGTAATTATGCATATTTCATATACAGATTAAAATAGAAAGGTCTTGGCAAACGTCAGGCCTAATACATGTCATACAGTTAACTGCAACAGATACTTTGATTTGAAATATTGTAATTTAGCAGGTTTAAATTGATTAATAAAAATGTAAGCAGTTATTTCTTTATTCCAGGTGGCCAGAGTGTATTAATTTGTCAAACTATAATTTCTATTATGCTTTACCATCTTGGAAAACGTAACCAGGAATGCAGCTAAATAAAGAATTCAAGCTACGTGCATGTTCCCCCTTTTTTTTTTTTTCTTTTTTTTTTCCCTTCTATTATGGTCTTTCTTACAAAGGAATCATGACCCGCAAGTACTAGATTTGTCCTACATTCTTTTAACGGATTGCTTAATCCCTAAATTATTAAGTCTACTTACATTAAGATGTTGGGTCGATCCATTTTCTTCTAGGTAGTGGCGACTAAGTTGGGTAAGAAATTAGCAGTAGTTTCACCTGCTGCTGTTTCAATGGCTTGCTTTCTATATCTGAAGGTGACAATTTCTTGCTACTCCTTGTAGTTGGCAAAGTTCACACTAGCTTATGTCTCTTTCTCAGTGGAGTTGAAATATTCTCAATCAGTTACCTGGTGAGCATTCTTTACAACACCCGTTTTTATAATGACTCTTTTTGAACTCCACATTTACAAATACCTTAATTTAAAGGGATCTTATTGTCCAATCAGGCCTCCTATGTGCATCATTGCCAGCCACCCAAAACAACAAATACTATCAGGGGTGTGGAATTTAATAAAATATCTACTTGTCCATGGGGCTGGTTGCTTCATAAATCTACTTGTCCTGTAACAAAATCCACTTGTCTCTTTTGTGCCATGTAATGTAGCGACAAATTACGGCAGCAATCTCATTATATAAGAGTTCTGCTATAGCCTCTCTAATTATGCCAGGGCTTGTACCATAGTAGGGTTGAATACTAGCAATTCCCTTATGTTGCTCCGTTTCTGCAGGTCTACATACTGGGGCTGTAGGTAGTGGTAAGCAATAGTTTAAGGGTTGGAATGCGCTTTTGAGTCTGTGCAAACCTACTAACTTGCATGTTTTAAGGGTTTTCACCAACTCTTTTCTAATCTTTTCCCATACTGAAAAAGGTTGGAAATATACTCCTGGCAGTGGCAGACGTAAAACTTCTTCAGGGTAGGGAAAAAAAGTGGTTGGAGGAAAAGTGAACTTGAAACGTTCAGATTTTCACATGAGCAAATCTACACAAGCACATTTGCTCATGCTAAAATGCAGTTCACAAATATTTTCCAGGAGTACTATTACTTGGCCTACTACTGTAAATTCTTGTGAATTCTCGTAGACTGTATATATGCACTTAATGCATGGATATATACCATGGATGCACTTTTGAGACTTTCTTTAATAATTGGGCGTCTAATTAGGCCTGGGGTTAACCATGACCTTTTTGTATTTAGTAAAATGATCTCTTTCTCTCTTTCTCTCTTTCTCTCTTTCTCTCTCTCTCTCTGTCTCTCTGTCTCTCTGTCTCTCTGTCTCTCTGTCTCTCTGTCTCTCTGTCTCTCTGTCTCTCTGTCTCTCTGTCTCTCTGTCTCTCTGTCTCTCTGTCTCTCTGTCTCTCTGTCTCTCTGTCTCTCTGTCTCTCTGTCTCTCTGTCTCTCTCTCTGTCTCTCTCTCTCTCTCTCTTTCCCCCCCCCCCCTTCTATCGGCTGGCTTCACTGTGAGTGACCGTATACTGCTCTATTACAAGGAGCCTATTGGCACACAAAGTAGTTTTGTTCAGTGCCTGGAACTGCTGTGACAATGTGTGCTTTTTGAGACCAATGCTTGTTAGAATGGCAAGGGCCCTGCAGCTCCCACACAGATAAGGTTTTACTATAACCATGCCTAAACAAGTCACGCATTGACGAAACCAAAAGCCTGACCACCAATTTCAGACCTACTGGGTTTGCCAAAGCTTGTTTATTTTTGTTTCCCTCAATCGTATTTTAACTGGTTACACTGATTTTCCATTATTAATTTTTTTGGGAAATACAGGCATGTTACTAAATGATGCTGCAAAGATATGGTACCTAAAATCTTACAGTAATATAGCAAAATATTTTTTTCCTACTTGCATTTTTGGTGAACATTTTATTTTGAAAGCAAAGAATCATCACTGTTGTTTTCAAGCCTCTGCAAATATTTGCATATAAGAGAGCATTCTGGGAGCATTATGCATAGCCTCATATTACTAAACTTAGAAAATGTGTGTACACGTTTATACTGAAACCACCGTTGGTAGTGCAGGCAGAGCTGACAACATTTACTTTTAGTGCTCACCCTAGTAATAAAGGCTTTGCATTAATAAACCATAAATACACGTTTGAACAGTGTTAACACATGGACACACATTACCTTAACTGTAGACAATGCCCTTCCTTGATCCAAAATGTGGTATTGTAAACTGGCAGCTAAAGGGTTTGTGCTGTAGGGGGTTGGGCCTACTTGTCCCAAGGACAAAATAGACCTGAAAACTTGTTACCCTTGACCCCAAACAATATGTCCCGGGCATCGGGCTATATGAATTCCACATCCCTGTACTATTATCTTTTGAAAATAGTAACCGCTTCCATAACAGTCCTATAATCTAGTCGTGAACTATTTCATATAAATGTGGAATATGCTATAACCACAAATGTTGTGGATGCCAAACTCCATTTTTGCACACTGCCATTTAGCTGCATTTTTTCTTATTTTATTTTTTGTGCCTCCAAAGAATTTTTGACAGTTTTGTCTAGATCTTGGAAAGGGCCGAACATGGAGCCCATAAGCAATTTGGAGAGTGAGTGCTCTAATTATGATTATTTGCGGACCACTTTTTCTGTGTTAGTCAAGATGATGCTTCTCCTTTTTATGTTGGTGGATACAGTACGCTGAAAGAACCTTGAAGCCATCAGTGGAGTTACAGATGGTTAATAGATGCTGTCTTAAGTGATTCTTGCAGCCAGCGATGTGGAAATGGTTTAGAAGGTGCACTGGGGAACCGGATTTATGTTTTAGTATATGTTGGATTGGTCTCCCATTCCCTCAATGCTTCAACTGCCAAGCGAATCCCGATAGCATTGACGACCAGAACATGGTAGTGGCGATGGAACAAAGGAGGTACCATAATTGAATCTGTCCTAGTAGCAACAGGACATGAGCTCCCTCCCCCTGCAGTGGCCAGAGCTGATTAAAGTGTTGACTTCAGTTGGCAATCGCTTGTAAAAGGTTGATTTTTAGTGCTTGCCTTTATTTAGATCAGCTGTTAGTTTTTTTTTGTTGGAGTTTGACAACAATACCAGTGCTTAAAGTGGGCTTAGATCAGCCCATTGCTTAGCATTGCTGGCTTTTTTGTCAATCTAATTTGCTTGCTTTGTTGTTGACAGCTGTCCTTTAACTTGTCAACGTCATTAAGAGGCATCTCTGCCTTATCAGAAGGCGTTTCAATAGATGTGAAAATAAGTAGCTTCTTCCCACCTTGCGTTTCAATAGATGTGAAAATAAGTAGCTTCTTCCCACCTTGCAGAGTCTGCTGTTTATTTGCTTGGGGTTCATTAATAACCACCCCACTACACATGCTATTGACTTGTTTTGTGCTAATGTAGAGTAGCCACTTAGTTTTCCAGAATTCAGGTATTATTACATTTAATTGCACTCCATAACAAAGTTTCATATCTCTTGTAATGGAGAGTTTCTTATCTTGTAAGGACCGATGGGCTAGATTTTCAAGAGCCATTTAAAATTCTTGACCACACGCTACATTGTTTTTGTAGGTCTCCTGGTGAGAAGTGCAACCTCGTTCTAGGTTACACTTCCGCATTTGGATAGCCCATATTTCATTAAAATGGTACACTGTTACTTTGAAAAGTCGGCAAAAGTAAATTTGTATTTCATCCTCCCTTTTAACATTAACAATTCGAGCTATCCCATTTGCACACGAACACAGTTTTACAGTTAATAATGTAAAGAGAATTTTAGAGCACTGTGCAGTATGAAAATCATTTTATTGCTGGAGGGCCCTTTTCAAAGTGGTAGTGGTATATAACCTTAGACACAATAATCGTGTACAAGCTTTGAGCCAGTCCTTTGTCACTCTTGTATTGGCATAATTTAATGTTATTGACTGGTTTCACAGAAGCTCTAGTAAGCTGATGATCTGTTGCCCTTGAGTGGACTCCATTTAATGTGGATTTGTGGTTTAATTGCTCCTTCAATGGACTGATTCTCTGTCTCTCCTGTATCAGCAACATAGAATGCTACCCTAGCAGTTTAACAATTGGTGGATCCTATGTTGCATAATATATGAAACAAGAGAGCCACCCTTAAATTACAAAGCTGAGGGGGTAAACCACTGAGCCATTACAGTATTGCGTCCAAACTGGGAGCACCTAAAAAATAACATGGACTGATTTAAAATATAGATAAATCACCAAACTTAAGTTATAATATGCATAGTAATTTTTCTGTTAAAAGTTTTTGTGTAATTCCACATAAATAAGGCAATTTCAGAAATGCCCATTTGTAGGCCTGAATTGTTATACAAATTACTACCCGCTGAAACTCGGATCCTGTTACAAATGTATCGATGCATAAAGGTGAACCTCATATTCATCCTGTTGGAACCTTTTGCATTGTGTAAACCGTGATCTTGAGAGAATTTTTCTCAGCAGCGTTTTGGTGGTTTTGATCCATGTTTGCTGCCTGCCTCAGGCCTTGTAATTTTCATAGGTTAGTCAGGGCAACATTCTAATGATATTTCTCAGCAAAGTTTTTAAAATAGCTGAAAGGGATACCTACACCACTCTCTATATAGAATCTATAGTACATTGGGCTTCACCTACTCCAAGAATATTTCATGGATGCCAGCCTAAACCATAGTATCTTCAAAGACCTTTTAACACCGCAGCTCCAAACATTGTAAAACGCCCTCGGTGTACTTAATTCCTAAGGCTGTTGGTAAATTCTCCAGATTAAACCAGAACAACACCTTATTTTTGTCTAATCTGGCATTTCACAGGTGGCCTTGCAGTAGCATGTGGATCCATAGGTGGATGCCACATGTCAAACCCTTGATGGTTTAACAGTGCCTCCAATGAGCCACTCTTGTCTTGCTCCGATAGGCTCCACATAGCCCTCCTTGGTGTTTTAATAGCATTGCTAAGAGGTTGGTCCTCTGTCACTCCTGATTGAACTCCATAAGGCACGCATGTGGTGTCGTACAGTGCCCAAACTGGGTTGGCTCAGTGGGTAGCAATGAGTGGATTCCATATACTCTATATCAGTGGCTCCCAACCTGTGGTCTGGGGACCCTTGGGGGGGTGGGGGGGGGAGGAGGGTTTCTGCAAAGTCTCTTGACAGAGTTTCCGCGACTACTGTAAACATTTAAATAATAGTAACCGATGAATAAATGTATATTAAAGAAGCTAAATGTACAACTGGAAATTTCAAAATGTACGGGGGGGATCAAAAATGAGAAAGCCATACAACTCATGCAACAATGATAAATTAACAGAGTATTCCAAAGAAATCCCTTGAAGGCGCCTTTTACCCGTTCATACAACTCATGCAGCATCTTATTTTGCCAATATATCATGCTTTTCTTTACTCTCTTCCCCCACCTTACAGTGACGGCAATAACCGTCGTGTGGCAAACGCGGCAAAACTATAATTGGGCGAAAATCGCCACGGCCGCATATTCGACTAATTCGAGGTCCTCTGGTATAAGGTGTACGCTGTTTTGCTTTGGTTTACTCATGAGTAATATAAATAACATGTTCATAGCAACTGGAGCACAGATTGATGGATGCAGTGAGAAACTGTCATGTAATAGTCCTTGTTTTCTCTGGGAAGTGATATGATAGTTTACTATGTGATGTGCTGATTTTTTTAAAATTAGTTTGGGTTTTACCAAGGCAATGTGAAAGTTGAGCATTGTAGTTAAATACAGCGCTGTGACGGGTCTGTTGTCATAAGCCAAAGCTGTACAAAACTAGTAAATGTCATAATTACCTGTTCCAAATAATGTGATATTAAGCCACGCTTTGTCGTTTTTGGTTTTATTTAATTAAAAATGGGTTTTTGCTACAGTTTTTATGCTTGTCAGCACCACTCGTTAGATTGAATGCCTTTCTTTTTATTGTAGAAGTATGAACAGTTTTTGTTCCCCCTTGCAGGCCAGAATTGTTTGATTTTGCTATTTTATTCTAATTTTTTTTCTGAAGTCTTAAGTGTATAGTATTGTTTAATTGGAAGCGAAATATTCCCCAGACATCGAGCTTACCCAATTGTTATTTACAGGTCTGCGAAAGGATTTCTCCCTATTGGGCGTTAAAAACCCCATGTGTGCTTATGAACGTTTTGACTACTCAACAGGCCCCTTTTGCTTTAACCCCTTCTGTGCCACGCCCTTTCCCCCTCCTGTGCCGGGCGTTACATTAGTGGGCGGGTTTCATGACGAGATAGTCTCGTCATGGGCACAGCGCAACCGTGCTCCATGACGAGACTATCTCGTCATGGGCACAGAAGAGGTTAAATGCTTTTTTACCTCTGTGGTATTTTCAGGTTGCGTTGTTGATGCGCATCCTTTTTCACACCCAGCAAAAGCAGTATTTGATCATCTTTAGGTATTTTACATAATAAAAAAAAAAAAAAATATATACACTGAAAAAACCATAGGTTTCACACACGTTATAGTTAGGAATTAGCATTTAAAAAACCTTGCAAATTCACTGAAAAAACCATAGGTTTCAAAACACACATGTTATAGTTAGCGGAAATTTTACTGATAAAAAACCAATGAAATTGCCCCGTTATAGTTAGTGCTGGCAACTATAACTCACGCGACCGCAATCCTCTGCTGATGCTAATACTGTATTTAGACACTTATTTGCCCATGTCTTCTTCCATACATTTTTAGCTATACATATATTACAAATATTTTTTTTTATAAAGACACATATGTCATCAGCAGAAGATTGCGGTCGCGTGAGTTATAGTTGCCAGCACTAACTATAACGGGGCAATTTCATTGGTTTTTTATCAGTAAAATTTCCGCTAACTATAACATGTGTGAAACCTATGGTTTTTTCAGTGAATTTGCAAGGTTTTTTAAATGCTAATTCCTAACTATAACGTGTGTGAAACCTATGGTTTTTTCAGTGAATTTGTACGGTTTTTTAAATGCTAAGTTACTTTACGCCATTCGAGGCGTGCGCGCCCACTTAACGCAATGCGTTCCGTGCACGGTTTTTATCAACTTTAATAAGCCCTGTACATTTGGTGGCCTTCGGCCACCAAAAGCACAGGGGGTGGGGTCAATGTGGATAGTGTTTTTTTTTTATTTCGATTTTATAATTTCATGTTGCCAAAATATAGTTTTTTTTACTGATTTAATAAGCCCTGTACATTTGGTGGCCTACGGCCACCAAAAGCACAAGGGGTGGGGTAAGTGTGGATAGTGTTTTTTTTTTTATTTCTATTTTTTACCGTACGCTTACGGTAAGCGTACGGTAAGCGTACTCGGCGAAATTGCTGAAAAAAAAATAAAACCGTTTTTGCTCTTGGGGGATGTTTGGGGACTCCCTCAACATGACTATGTGGGAGGGAGTTGTCAAAACAGCCCCGTAACATGTTTTTGGGCATCATGTTTGATAAATAACACTCAGTGCGAGAGACAAAATGGCGGACGCCGCTTCCTGGTTTCGGCCGATTCGAATGTTTACTAAGATCTAAGAGCCAATCAGAATCGCGCACGCCACCGTACGCGTACGGTAAGCGTACCGTAAGCGGGCTCAGATAAATATATTGATTTAAAGGCTATTTTCTCAGAATCTACTGAACAGATTTACACCAAACCTACAAAAGGCACTTCCTTGACATAGGGACTACCTCTCTGCCAAATTTCTAGTAATTCTGTTCAGCCGTTCGGGCTGTAGCTCTGTCTAAAGGTCCTATGGAAAAATGCATGGGAAAAACGCGTTTTGGGACCCCCCTTTTATCTCAGCCCCCGCTTGACGAATCCCCCCGAGACTTTCAGGGTAGGAGCGGAGCGTAGCGCCCCACCTATTTTGAGAAATTCGCGAGGATTCATCGACCGGCGGCAAAGTTATTCAAAATAGAATGTTGCGTATTTCCTATGGAAAAGGGGTCTTAACTATAACTACCTACTGGCGACCGCCAGTAGGTAATATATATATATATATATATATATATATATATATATATATATATACTGATTAAATAGATTTCATTCTGTAAAAAGTGGTTAAAAAAAAAAAAAGTAAACGTCTATGAAATTTGAAGTTGCAGTGTAAAGTAAGGCCCTCCCTTCCCTGGTGCTTGTGTGCCATGAATTATCACTGCTGTCTAGAGCCCTGTCTTTTCAGTTTATTTTCGCAAGACACATTTTAACTGCTGATTTATGGCTTTCAGGAACAGTGTGCAGTCTGAATGCCACAGTCCGTCACGAAGTAATGCTGTTAACTCATCACTCTTGTGTGTTCATATATTTCACTTTGCTGTCATCATGACATGTTGGGTTTGTTTTTTGTGTGACTTGCTTTGATCAGACTTAATAGGGTACAGCATGACCCTGATCATGTAGGCTAAGCAAAGTGCCCTACTCCCAGCTTCCATGCTTTTGTAAGCCCTACATGTGGCAACCTCCTACACCCCCCCCCCCCCAAAGTCAAACCTAGAACATAAAGATAATGATTCCAAAGAGGGCAACAATGTAGTCTTCGATCACCCAGTGAAATTGCGTCTTAAAGCCGCGAGAGGCCACATTTACCACACCTCTAGTGTGGTTTTTCCTGCAGAGGTTAGCTGTTAACTGGACATGAAGTCCTGAATCTCTCTAGCACCAATTAAACATCTGTCTGTTCAATCAATCGGTGTCAGTCTAAGTTTTTCTGTTCGTTGGTAGGCCGAAATTGAGGAGTGCTAAAATATAACACCCAGTTATGAACGTTTTGGATCAGGATGGCTTTCACATGCTGATTTACCATGGTCTGAGTTGTGTATCGCTAGTAATGGTATGATAATTGTTGAGAAACCCTAGGCGAGTTACATTGGTTAATATTGGTTTATATGTTAATGCATTGTTACAAGAAAGCCTATCTTATATCTAGATATCACATGCCTTTAAAATTATGAGCATGTGTTCCTTCAAGATACAGAAACCAAATAAAAGTAAAGTCCATTTGATATTTTGATATACCAGTTAGTTCATGGTTTTAACTTAGTATTGACATGGTCCATGCATTTGACCAGCCTGAACTCTTAATTGCAAACGTTTACTACTTATGGCAGTAAAGCACACAATCCCACCAATTGGACTTTTGTAGTCTGCTTCACTTCATAGAAGTGAAAGGCTCTTAACTACATTAGCCACACTTCTTTAAATGACCTTTCCAACTGAAACATGCAAATTGTATTTCAAAGAAACCTCTGGTCTGCACTAATACAAGTACTTTTTTTCCACCACACTCATCAGATTAATTAAATTAATGCGGACAGCACTATAATAGTTGAGTGCATGGTATTCAGAAACAGCAACTGCGCTCTTTGTCTTCAGGGTTTAATATGTAAAGGAAGAATTTTTAGAAACCCTGGAGCTCGCTCGTTTTTTTCCATTAAGACCGCAGAATAGTTTATCTAATAAAAATTAAGTGTTTTCTAAATGTTGTAATGCAGCGGATAGTGAATGTATCGAATGAGGACAGCCTTCCTCACACAAAAAAGCCACCCGAGTGAATTTATATTTTACAGTTATGCAACATTTATTTTTTAGTGCCAGATGAACAGGCTATTCCTAAACATGCACAAAAGCTTGACTCAGTGTTCTCCCACACCTACCAGGTGTCATCATGGGATTCCCCCACGCTCTCCAAAAATGTTTGTTTGATGGAGAGCAGGCCTACACGCTGTAGTCGGCGAGGCACTTTTTCCTAACCTAGGATCTGTGTAATAAACTAAAAACCAATGTGATAACCCAGTCTGGTATTTACTGTGTAGGGCACCGCTTGGTATGAAAAATTAGGTGTGGAGTATTAGTACCCCAATCCCACTATGATGTCAACATATTTCTACCTAGCAGGTCAGCCGAGTCCATAGCATTAATCGGGACGGTAGCAGGATCCTCTTTTAAGCATATACCCATCGTATATATACTAATGTACAGGAGGCTATAACACTTCACCCAAATTTCATGGGTCACTTATTTACCTGGAAAACAGTAATGTGTGTTAAATGTATTTCTCAACGACTCTGCAAAGGGGCCACCTGGTGCACTACTGGTTGGGGGATAAAGTCTGCTTGGTTGCTGAGGGTCACGGGTAGCCAAGAACCTATATTGTTGATGGATGTAAGTACCCCACAGCGGGATTGCTGAGACCTTGAAGGAGGGCCCCGCCCTCTATCTCAACCACTCTTGAAGAGGTCCTTCTGGCAGACTACTGGTTGGGGGATGAATTCTAGGGGTGAGCGTGCAGGTAAACTCTGCTCGGCTGGCAAATGGTGGAGTTTTTGCCAAACTCCTCTGTTCCGAGTGGATCTCGGAGTGGCAAAACTCCACCAGCGGAGCTAACTGTCCACCCCATCAGAGACTCACACCCACTGAAACACTCGTATACCCACTTACAGACCCACTCGTACTCTCTCATTCCCACTTACAAACCTACTCATTCACTCACTGAGACACTCATTCACTCGTTATTAAAGCAGTCCTTGTTCTCCTTTTCATTTTGATAACTAATATTGAAAGGCACACTTTTATGGAATTTAGATTATTTTAAAGCTTGAAACTATTTTATGACAATTTTATTTCTCCATGTAGACAATCTATCCAAATTCCCAATCCTGGTTCATGAAATAATTGATATGTTTGCGAGAAATATTTGTTGCAATTCACTGCCATGATGTGATGCACTAAAAGAACAGTTTCTAAATTTTGAGTTCTTACTCTGTAGCTGCCACCCTTCTCTCTTTGTATGCATCGTAGAGAAATTTGTTTACATCACATCAATGTTTGAAATATTTTGAAAAATTGTGGAAAATATTTCATTTGACAGAAGAATTTAACCCAAAATGTTTTCTTTGAGATAGTTACAAAGATCAATAAAAAACATATTTTACATTAATATGGGTTCTGTGACGCTTTTCACACTGTTATGGCATTTAACAGTATGTCCCTCTTTGTTCTTTCTCTTTCCTTTCACCTTGTTTGACCCATCGCCCTCACGGTCAAAAACTGAAGGCACTTAGTAGTTGGTTTCGTGAACATTATTATCTCTGTTTCTCTCTTCCTCTGTGGATATTTCTTTGTGGGGGACATTCTGTAGGTACTCGCCAGGGTGGTTACATGCTGTTACAAGGGTGAACTCTCATTAGAAAATGCTCTTAAAGTAAAATGCCATTTAAGCCAACTCTTGTTGTAGTGCATTTGATAGGCTGCACCATGCTTCTGACACTGACACCAATTAGTCCGGTCTTTCTTGACCTGAGAAAGCTATGGGATTCATAGGTTTAGGGGGAAAAAAATAGTCTCGGCTCTGTACTCCCTTTATCTTGACACACTGAGGGTAGATTGGAAATGTTTAAACCACTTCTACCTTTACCCTCTTTTGTCGAGTTTTAATTTTACGTTTGCTCCTCTCAGCAACATAAACAAAGCGGCCACATTGATCGCTTGATTAGATTATTTTTAATAATTTTCTCCCATCTTTTTCGAAAACCATTAAATAATTTGTCGTTTAATGAAAGGACCATAATTTGTACCCATTGTGATAAAAATAAAATGGGCAGTATGATTCAGTAAAGGAGAGAAATGAGTAGTTTAATAATCGACATGTAACTCTTCACTTACAATTGGAACACGTTTAAAGTGGTTATGGCTACATTGCTCCATCCATCTGCAGTAAACTTATGTATCAAAGATTCTACACGGTTAGAAGTTTTATTTTGTGTAGCGAGTAGCAGCATAATTAGGGTATTGCTCTGAAATTACTTTTTTTGCCTGGCTTTAGTAATTTCTTGTGTGGTAAATGGAGAGGGTCTGTCATTTTATTCTTTTTTTTTTTTTTTTTTTTTTTTTTTTTGAAACCGTTTATTACATGTTAAAAAGGGTTACAAGTATGGGCCTACAACCATCCGGCCGGCCGCTAGAGTGGCAGAAGCATATGACATACCTACAGTAAGAGTCTCTTGGCGGCGCAGATCGGTAAAGCAGGAGATATCAATAGCGCAGGCCACATAACTCCAAGCCCACAATACGGTTTCCTTTTTTTCAAAACAGAGCAACACAAAAAAAAAAAAAACCACACCCGCAAGGCAACCCGCCATCCAAAGTGACGGCACGTGCTCCTTAAGTAGGGGATCCCAACCAGCAGTCGAACTCTGAAGAGGGGAATGGGAATAAATCAGGGACAGGGGAACCACATGCCCGCGGCTGGGGGAGGGGGTCGGCTAGGGGGACGGAGCTGGTGAGGCGGCCGGTAGCAGTGGCGGCTCACAAATACCCCCGCGATAAGCGTTCCAGGGGCCCCAGATTTTCACCCACGCCCCAGGCTTACCCCTCGCCACATACACTACCTTTTCACGAAACATACACCAATCCATATGTTCTTTCCAGGCCAACACCGCTGGGGGCCTCTGGGATCCCCACAATTGAGCAATGTCGCGCTTAGCTATCATGTATCCCAGAGTCACCCACCGCGTCTGCGGGACCGAATAGTCATTTGGTTCCCACACATTCAGCAAGCATCTCCTCGCTTCAGGCAACAGCACAACATGCGTCACCACACGCAGGACCTCATGCACACCACGCCAGAATCGCTCCACCTGTGGGCATTCCCACAGAATATGCATGAAAGTTGCCAAGGCACCACAGCCACGCTTACACAATCCGTCACCAACAAAGCCCATACGTAGAAGCCTTGGCCCCGCCACGTAAACCCGGTGGAGGATCTTAAGCTGGACGAAGCGAAGGCGAGCCGGGATGGCCACCTCCTTCGGAGAGGCCACCGCGGAAATCCAGTCCTCATCGTCCAGTTCCAGCCCGTCGGCAACCCAGGCCTCGCGGAGACTAGTCAGCAGGCACGATCTATCATTGATCAGTTTTTTGTATATGAGGGAGATCGTGCTGTCTGGGACATGGCCATCCAGCACTCTGTCCTCCAGGGGGGAAGACTCCGGAATGGACGCGACATCAGGGAAGACGGAGCCCAGCGCGTGGTGGACTTGTAAGTACCGAAAGTACTCACTGCCTTGCAGCTGAAATTCCGTCCGCAACGTCTCAAAAGTTTTGAATCCACCCCTTGTCCAGAGGTCTCCCACTGTGCTGATTCCGATCGTATCCCACTTCTCGAAGCCCTTCGATGTCCACAGGGAGCCTAACCTCTCAGACGCATATAGCGGTGTCGCCCGGGTCAAACGGTCCTTCCATCCCATCGCTGCATTAGCCGCGTGCCAGACACGCACCATGACACGCGTCGGTCCCGTCAGACGGGAGTCGGGCGCGCCAGAGTAGAGCGCTCGATTGTAGTCGCCACCGGGCAGGAGCATCTTGTCCATTTCAAATGCCGGGTTCAGGGCGGGCCCGTAAAGGCCATGATTAATCGCAGCTAGCTGGGAGGCCCAGTAATACCGTTTAATGTCCGGGAGGGCAACCCCCCCAATCGTACCACGGGAGCGTCAATTTAGCCAGAGCAATACGCGGCCTCCCGTCCCAGAACAGGCGCCGCTGCAGGCTCTCCATCTCACGGAAGTAGCGCGCCGGAACCAGGTCCATAGTGTTCTGAAGCGCATACAGAAAGCGCGGCAAGGACATCATCTTAAACAAGGCCGCTCGGCCAAGCGGCGAAAGCGGAAGACGCCGCCAGCGCGCAACGTCCTCCCGCAAGCGCTGGAGGGGGGGTAGTAAGTTCCGCTCGTAGCGGGTCTCCGGGTCAAGAGTAATATATATACCCAGGTACCGGAACCCCTGGGAGGCAATCTGGATCGGGCAGTCCCGTGGTAGGGCCGGAGCCTCCCCGGAGAGCACATATACGCAGGATTTCGCCCAGTTGATGACAAGGCCTGAGTTACGACCGAAGGAGCGCAAAACATCAACCAGGACAATCAGCGAGTTACGCGGGGAGGCGAGATACAAAAGGATATCATCAGCGTAGAGGGACACGCGGTCCTCATGCTCGGGGGTCCAGCGGAGACCACGGATGGAGGGGTGCCACCGCAGCCACTCCGCCAAGGGCTCCAAGGCCAATGCAAACAGGAGCGGTGACATGGGGCAACCCTGACGCGTGCCCCGCCCCAGCGCGAAGGGGGCCGAGACTCGCCCATTCACCACCACCTGCGCCAATGGGCCCGAATACAACAATTTGACCCAGCTAATGAATCCCGGTCCAAATCCAAATTTCGCCAGCATCGCCCAGATGTATGGCCATTCAAGCGTGTCAAACGCCATGGTGGCATCTAAGGACGCCAAGATGGCCGGCTCCCGCACAAACGGGACACGCGCGAGCACCCCATGCAAGCGTCGCAGATTAAGAGCCGTGTTGCGATGGGGTATAAAGCCAGATTGGTCTTGGTGGACCAAATCGCCCACCACGCCAACCAGCCGGTTGGCCAGTACCTTGGCGAGGATTTTGGGCTCCGCGTTCAAGAGCGAGATAGGCCTATAGGATGTAACCCGCTCACGGGGTCTCCCCTCCTTGTGGATCACCACGATCGTGGCCAGACGCTGGTCCGGCGGGAGGGAACCCTGCGAGTGGGCCGCCAGGAACATGGCGCGCAGGTGGGGCGCCAGTACATCCGGTCGCAGCTTGTAGAGCTCGATGGGGATACCATTGGGGCCCATGGCCTTGCCGGATGCGACCGAGCGAATGGCCAGGGCAATTTCGTCCGAGGTGGGAGGAGCGTCCAGCGAATCCCTGTCCTCCACCGTAAGGGAGGGCAGCGCGATGTCCCGAAGCAGGGCATGGGAATCTTCCTCCGAGCAAGAAGAAACCGGAGAGTACACCTCGCGGAAGTAATCCGCGAAGCAGGAGACAATGGCTTCCGGCTCGGTGACAGGCACACCATCCATCCCCTCAATCAAAGGAACCACACGACTCGCTCTCTCCCTCTTGTCCAACCACGCAATCAATTTACCAGCCTTATCACCCACATCATACAGTCTCCCCTGTTGCTCTCTACTGAGGCCCCTGGCCGCCTCCGTGACGAGGGCCCTATAGGCCGCCTGCTTGAGGTGCAGAACATGCAACTTGGCGTCTGTTACCCCGCTCCCCAGGTCACCCTATAGTTCCGCAATTTCGGCCTCCACCCGGGTTACCTCCTCCCGCTCGCGCCTCCGGGCATGGGAGATAATGGAGAGGGCCTCCCCTCTGAGAACTACCTTAAAAGCCTCCCACAGGGAGATGGCCGAAGGGACAGACCCCACATTCTCATCAAAGTATCGCTGTAAGGATTTGATCAAGTCGGCACGAATAGTGGGGTCACGCAAGTACCAAGCATTGATTGGAGCCACCCTGCCCTCCCCCCTAGGGAAGACATCGAAATGTAACAGTACTGGGGAGTGATCTGAAATGCCCCGCGCCAGATGGCACACCTCTCCCACCATAGGCCGCCGGGACAAGGATGTAATCAAGCCGCGAGAGGCTACCATGGGCACCCGAGTGGAAGGTGTATTGCCGCTGTGCGGGATACTTTAGTCGCCAGCAATCCACCAGGCCCAGAGTGTCTAAAAGGCCGGACAGCCAGGCCTGTGCCCGGGGGAGGTCCCTAGGGGGATGGCGATCCATAGACCCAGAAACTACCGCATTAAAGTCCCCCCCCCCCCCAATCACCAGCAGGCCACCCGGGAGGTCCAGAAGGAGGCGCCCCAAATCCGCAAATGTAGTAGATTGTAACCCAGGCGGGACGTACACTGATATAAAAACAAACACTCTACCCTCCATTCTACCCACCAGAACAGTGTAGCGTCCCCTCTCATCATGGCGCACCTCATCAATCTCCAACGGGAGCGAGTTCTTAATCATGATACCCACCCCCCGCGAGCCCGAAGTGAAGCCCGAGTGGGCCACCAAACGATAGCCTCGCCGATTCATGGCATGAAAGGAGTTACCTATAAGGTGCGTCTCCTGCAGGAAGATAACATCTGGTGAGATACGTTTCAGGTATTGCAGGACCACACCACGCTTAATCCTGTCCCCCAGGCCGTTAACATTCCATGACAACACAGTCAAATCCCTACCCCCCATCATACGCAGAAGCAATCAGTCGTCCCCCACAGAGCATCTCGAGAGCAACAATACAGTAAAGGGCTTGCCTTGCGGTGCAAACAAACAACACACCCCCCCCCACCCCCCCATCCCAACAGAACTCCCCCCTCCCTGCACCCCTGCATGAGCCCAGACAGCCCCCCCAAAGTGCAGTGTGCCTGTCGCCCCATAGATGAAAAACTAACTAGTCCCCCAGAGGAGGAGGGAAGCCCCCAACAGACCCCACACGACCTCCAGCGGAGGGGAGCATAAACGATCAGAAAATGGTAAAGGAATGTTGTCCAGAGCAAGGCCTATTCGTCACCCCTCAGTTCTGATCCGGCGGGCCCTCCCCGCCAACCGCACCCCCCCCACCCCCCCGGCCCCGATCTCCAGGCAGAGTGTCCAACCAGTCCCCAGCCGCCTCGGGTCGGTCAAAAAAGTGCGTGCGCCCATCCACCTCCACCCTTAGCTTAGCTGGAAAAAGCATTGAGTACTTAAGGTTCAGGTCCCGTAGGCGACGTTTAACTCCAAGAAAACTCAGTCTCAGTTTTTGGACCGCCGGCGTAAAGTCTGGGTAGAAATGCACATCCATGTTATCAAGCTTGACCGGTCCCTGTTGCCTGGAGGTCTGCAGGATAGCGTCTCTGTCCCGGAAATTAAAAATCCGGGCAATGAGAGGCCGCGGCGGGGCACCGGCCTTAGGTCTGCCCCCAGGGACCCGATGAGCACGTTCCACCGCAAAAAGCTTACTCAGCCCCCGGGGCTGGAGATGGGTAAGGATCAATTCTTCCACAAAAAGATCCGCCGCCTCCGCCTCTCGTCCCTCCGGCACTCCCACAATGCGAACGTTATTCCTCCGGGCCCGACCCTCGGAATCCTCCAGTCGCCGGTCCATCAGGGCGCTCGCCTGGCCTAGCCGGCGCACCTCCTTCTGGAGGGCCACCACGTCCGTCGTGAGGCTCGTTGTGGTGTGGGCCAGGGAATCGACCCGGTCGTTGGTTTTGGACAAGTCAGCCCTCACAAGGCTAACATCCACCAGGACCGAGTCTATCTTTTGCGCTAGGGTGTCGAAGCGCTGGTCCACTGAGGCCTTCATCTCTGCGATGGCGCCCATGACGTCCCGGAGGGTCAGATCCACCGGTTGAGCAGATGCCTCCGTCGGGCCCGCCGGGGATGTGCGCGATGTCTCCGGAGATCCCTTCTGGAGGGTGTAGCGGTCCATACTGTTGGATTGAGGCGCCGGGCCGCGGCGGGTCGTCTTCACCTTCGCCCGGTCGCCATCTTGTTTGGTGGACATGCCTGCTCTCCCACCGTCGCGCCAATCTCCTCGAAAGGGCCGATAAACCAGTTCACGGGTTCCGGGGGGGAGGGCGACCACTGGGCCGCAGGACGACTCACGGCCGGCGGATCAGCCGGGCACCTGGACAAGGCCACACCACCGCACCCCGCTCCGCAACCCTACCTCGCTTGAGGGCAAGGAGAGCGCAAAAGCGAAAGTGAAAGCACGGGGTACGCGAGTCGCCCAGCCCAGCCCGCCGCTGTTGTTCGCTTTGTCCCCGGATCACCCCACTACTCCATTCCGGGGGGCCAGCGCGGAGAAGGCCGCAACCTTCAATCGGTGCTCCCACCGGTGTCCGGGGTCCGATTCGAAAAGGAAAAACGGATGGCGCCTCAGCTCGGGTTCACCAATGCAGTCCCCTCAACAAGGACAGGATATAGCCAGGATTAATTCAGGAGGTCGTGGTGGTCCTCGGGAGCCTCGCACCTACGCGGCCATCTTGGTTGCGCGCTAGGCTCCTCCCCCCCCTGTCATTTTATTCTTGTGCTGCCAGTTAAACGTACCCAAGGTGGACGTTTGTAGAATTTGTGGTGTAGATGGCTACTACCTGTTGCAGCTGTTAAAACTTCGTTTTGGGTAGAAACAATGTCCCAGGTAGGCAGCTAAAGTTGTGTTTTTTTTAAAAAAAGTTTGTATTTATATTTTTTATATTAAAATATTTATTTATTGGCATTTTCATATAGTTGCATCAATATCCAAGACACTAGTGTATTATTGTTCTTATGTCAGCACACAGGACAACCGTAATTGCAATAATGTAACATGATTGTAAAACAATACAGAGAAGCCTGTGGTGCGAATGCAGACCAATTATTATACGCCTCTAACAAGGGATGTCCCCAGGGTGAAGCCTCTGCAAAGAAACAATGAAAACAATGTGTATACTTGGCAATCAAAAGCATAAAAACACAATTTGGGAATCCGGGTGCAGACAGCGGAAGTTCAGTAGTATTATCGATCTAGAAGCAAACAAGGATTGCATGGGGGAGTTACCAGGGGCATCTATGTGTAACTGTGTGGGTGTTGGCAGTTTCCTTTTGTACCACCAGGGCCTTTAGTGACAGAGTCCATATTATAGAGGGGGTGGTCAGATCAAACTTCAGGGGTTTCCATGAACCAGTACTTTAGTAGCCATCTATGTGGTGGGAGAGACGCGTGGTGTCCCGACCCATATCAGCAATCCAGTAAGGGCTTATAATTTGTCCTGCAGCTTGAGCATATAAGTACTCACCTCACAATGTATGTGTCGTGGGCCATGACATCAGTGGTCTCCCATTTATGCACAAACTGAAGCCACTAGTCTAATAAGGGGGCAGCTGTACTGTCTTCCATTGCATAGCTACTAGCCGCTTGAAGAGGGCCACAACTAGGGCAGCCAGCCTCAAACAAGGCTTGGTGCGTTTCATGTGCTTGGTGATTCTCAGCAAGTAGAACAGGGGAAAAGGGGTGAGGGCGGGGTCTGGGGACTGCTGCACGTCGGTCACTGCTGAGGTATGTTCCATCACTTGCACCGTTATCCGCTCTAAGGAGGGGCATACCCACACCATATGAAAGAAGGTTGCGTCGTTGTGGCCACATCAGGTGCATACTGGGGCCACCCCTGAGAACATCCTGTGTGATCGGTGCAGTGTGAGATGGGTATGCAGGTAATTGCACTGCTTGAACTTCAGACGAGCATTACAGGATATGCGTTTCACTTATTCAATTGCCACCCCCCACTACTTGACTGTCAATACTGTTCCCAGGCACGTCTCCCAGCGGGGCTTGCCACGCAATGGAAGGTCTGCTTCCGTAGCTTGTAGAGCCACATATAGCATAGTGATTTCTCTACGACCCAAAGCAGTGTGTCAGAATGCACAGTAGCCTGTGGTGTAGGGTTGGGCCTCCTGCCCAAGTATTCCGGATTTCCAGAACGAGAGCACTGTAGGCCAGAAATTGGCCAGCTCCCAGGCCATGGATATTCTGCAAGTCCTGTAAAATGCACAAGTCCCCATCAGTGCACAAGTCTCCCATGCAGGACACCTCCGCCTCCTGCCAAGAAGCCGGGTCATGTGCTCCCAGCTGAGGCTTCATCCCAGGCATACTCCAGAGTGGTAGCTGTGGAGCATAGGGAGGCTAGCCACACCGTGGTTCAATACATGTTCTGACAGTGTTTCTTGACATGTCAGTCTGCTCACCTGTCTGGGTGGGCCAACAGGTGACGGTAGCCAATTCAAAATTCCGGAGTCACCCAGTTCCTCCCTGACTGATCTACTCTCTCCCCTTGCATCTCCGACCAGCCAGCTCAGTGGCCATTGTAGTTGTGCTGCCGTGAAGTAAAGCTCAAGGTTCCACACTTCCAGACCAACTTCCAATAATGGCTGCTGGAGTGTTTGGATGGAGACGCACGCGCTGTGCCTGCAATATCACCAAAGAGGTCTAAATGATTGAAAAGAGCTGGCAGGTCTCGCCCAGGATTTCGTAGATAGACCAGGACATAGTCTGCATCCAGTAAAACTGTGTGACTCCCCAGGTACCACGCCCCAGTCTAGGCTCCATGTGCGGAGCAAGGCAGCCAGGGGCTCCATGGCCAATGCAAAGATTATGGGGGATAGGGAGCAACTGTCATGTACCCCTGCAAATGTCAAAATGACGCAATATTTGGTGTCCTGTTCGCACCTTGGCCCGCGTGCTGTGTAGAGTAACTTAACCCATCCCAGGAACTCGGATCCCTTTACCAGGGCTTCGAGTACAAGCAGCAAATAAGACTACCCGAGAGTGCCGAAAGATTTCTTGAAGTACAAGGATACTGTGACTGAGAGCTTCGCGGATCGCTCAACTGTACCCATAATGTGGCCCAGTCTGCGAGTATTATAGGAGGTGGCTCTTTGAAGGATGAACCTGCACTGGTCGGGTGGCCAGCATTCGGAGCATCTAGAGCAATTGATTCACCAGCACTTGGCTCAATATTTTATAATCTGAGTTGAGCATTGATAGAGGGTGTTTGGGGCTCACCTCAAAGGGGTTCCCTGCCTGCTTTGGGCAACACTGCGATGGGGACCTCACGTAGAGAGTCAGGAAACCTACCCTGCTTGTGCTCCACTCCTGATATACCGCGAGTAACTTGGGGGCGAGGGTAGCCCTGAACATCACGTAGTATTCTTCCAGGAACCCGTCCATTCCCGGGACCTTGTTGCGGGCCATCTGACATATTGCTACTTGTATTTCTTCAAGCTGTAGAGGTTGTACGAGTTCCTGTAACTGCAGGGGCTTTAGGCGGGGAAGGGCGGCCCAGTGATGTAGGTCTTGAAGTCTTGATGCAGTGTCCCCTCTTGGCCAATTTCAAGTTCTCACCCCCCCCCCCCCCTTCACAGAACAAACCAAACTTGGGTCTAAACTCGACATCGCACGTTGAAAAAAGGCCCTGCAGGATCCAGCTCTGAGTCCAGATGGGGACACCGCCACCATCTATTTGACTTTTTAGGAATGGATTGAGTCGACATTAGAGGTGCTCATCCAAAGAAAACTACGCAAGTCTTCCTAAACCAGCGCCAGTGCCTAATGGTTCTCAGCGATTAGGTAGCTAAAGGAGGAATGCAAGAGAGCAGAAAGAAAATGGAGACTCCCAATATGATGAAGTTAGGAAGACTATCTACACAAAAGCTTTTAACAATATTAGCACACAATTAGAAGAGCTGTATTAGCCTGCATTGCTGATAGGATCAACCAGTCCTCACAACCCTCCAAATAGATGTATGCGATTGTAAACTCTTTATTAAAACCTAAATTTGCAGGAGCCGGCCCGTTTCCCTCCAAGGAACGCAGTGAGCAGCTGGCCAACTTCTTCCATAAGAAAGGTCAGTCTTCTATGAGACTTTCTGGTAGGGGATTTAGACCTGCTCCCTCATGGAGTGTACCATACAAAAAAGGCCTTTATGGGCTTTTTGACCTTCCCTCAACTTAGCAGCAACATCATCATGGCAGAAGCTAATACAGACAAAACCGGCTCCCATATATTTCCTGCTGAAGGGAGGAGATGACATTATATCTGCTTTGACGACCAACTATAATCTATCACTGGAAAGTGGACGGGTCCCTGACTCCTGAAAGCATGCAATTATCAGTCAGGTGCTGAGAGAGCGCTCTTTTTAGATCCTGATCAGACTGAGAATTATAGATCAAAATCTCTGCTCCCAGGCGTTGGCAAGATTCTAGAAAAACTGTTAACCGACTTATTTTTTTGTGGAAACTCAGAAGCTCCTACACCAGACGCAAAAGGGCTTCCGACCCATGCAGTACAGAGATGGTTGTCTAGCTGGCCTCTGAGGACTTGAAGGAGACGAGATCAGGGAGGGTCAGCTATGCTCATTTCGCTCGATCGATACAGTTTCCCACTCTATCCCCTGACACAGGCTGGAGGCGGTAGGCATCACCAGAGGGGCGTTAAAAATGGCTGACCTCGTTCCTTGACAATAGAGGTTTCTAGGTCTGCCAGAGGTTCATCAGCTCAAGTGTGGAGTGCCCCAGGGCTCCTTTCTGAGCCCCACTCTTTTATCATGTTTGTTTGCCCACTTTCAGACATTATTTGCTCATCGGGCCTTACTGTGTTGTATGCGGACGACACACAGATCATCGTTTCTTTGTCACCCAATTTCAGTCGAACATGAGAGAAACTGTTCATCTGCGTGGGGCAGGTGAACAAGTGGATGGCAACTAGCCGTCTTAAACTAAACTGCCATAAAACGGAGATCCCGTTAATTGGACACAACCCATTTGCTCTGGGACCATCTCCTCTGGCTCCTGTGCCTGGGTAACAACCCTTCCCCCAGATCTGAAGTGAAGAGCCTGGCAGTTTTTCTGTATGAAGATCTTACCATAGCCTCACAGGCAAAGAAAGTGTCAGGCATGTTTTGGTCTCGTAAGAGCCCTTGGAAAGAAGCTCAGGTGGCTCCCCGTGGAAACCCAGAGAATAGTATTACGAGGCCTCATACTTTCACGTCTAGATTATGGCAATCGTCTGTACCTAAGCAGCCCAGCCTATGTTATCATGAACCTGCAAATTTATTCAAAAGGCTGCAGCCAGAGTATCACTGGTTCTACCAAAAATACAATCTGCATGTTCAGCTCTGATAAGCCTCCATTGGTTGCCGGTGAGCAAAAGAATTGAATTCAAAGCTATATGCCTTGCACATAAGGTAAAACATGCTCACGATCCACACATTCATAGTCTTCTTATACCCTCGTATAACAATGTGAGAGAGCCAAGATCTAACATTTTCTCTTTCCTGGCTGTCCCCAGAATTAAAAGAGCGAGAAGTTGAGGGCTATCATTTGCTTACTTAGTGTCAAAGCTTTGGAATTCTCTTCCTATTCGCTTCAAAACAAAATAGCAATCTGCTAAGTTTCAGGAAGCATCTGAAGACGTAACCTTTTAGTGTAATCAGCACACCTTCACCCTCACAAAACATGTCAGCGACGGGAAGCTCATTTCTGGGTAGCAATGCGCTCTACAAAAAACTGTAACATAACATGGCGTCCCATTCTACTACTTCATTCTTCTAAAAAAACAGTGGAGCAGATGAGTCGCCAGGTCGGTATCGGCGCCCTGTCCCCCTCCGCAACGAAAGGCCACCTTAAGAGGGCTATGGTCCGATATCATCCAGTCTAAATACCTGGGTGTACATGAGTGTAATGAGAGTATTACACTTCCAGTCGGGGATTCAGTACTCTTTCAATGGAGAAGAACTTTGGGATCCGGTTGGCCAGAACCAGTTGTGTTAACCAGTGGAGGCCCAACTTGAAGGAGGAGCTTCATGTTTGGGCCCTCCTCATGAAGCCCAGAAAGCAGATATTATTGTGATGCGCATGCACCCCTGCATATTCTACTCTCGCCTTGAGGTCTATTATCTCAGTCTGTAGCAGTTGCAGGGAGGGCTGCATTGTAGTCATGGAAGACTGCCTTGTCCACTCAATCTGCGAGCTTCGTGTGGTCTGCTCGCAGTAGCCCAGCTTCCATGCGGGTTGCCCCAAGTTGGGTCTCCACAGCAGCTTTAGATTCCTGGATGACTTGCATCACTCTTGTATAACATCCCACTATGTTTTTCAAGGGTGCTCTTCAGTTGGCGGATCAGATCCACAGGTGCAAGTTAACCTGTTAGTGTAGCCATGATTGTTTTCTGAGGGGGCGGAGGCTTGAAAGCCTTCGGTCTGACCAGGCCCCAATGGCTGCTGTCTCCAGGGCAGGGGGAATGATCAACGAACTACAGTGCCCAAAGGGGGAGGGGGGGGGTAGGCAAGTGAGCTGGAGGAGCACTCTGCATCATGTAGCAACCTAACACTGTAGATGCTTAGATGCTCCCGGTCCTGCCGGCAGCATCAGCGCTACTGTGTTCTCCAGGAAGTTGTGTGTGGGGTCAGCGTAGGTAGTGAGGACACTTGTCTATGATCTGTGCCATCAGTGTGCAACAGGGTGCATCAGGGGACCCCCAAAACGTCTCCCAAGTGCCCTTTCATGATGATCAAGGGAGGAATGTGTGTGTGGGGGAAGACCGGGATGGAATGACGTGACTTGACACAACACCCCCCCCCCCCCCCCCCCTCGGGAAGCCATAATCTGGGAAGGGGATAGCGTTCCCACTTGTTTTAGTACCTTGCGCTCAGGCGTGGCCCCTGCAGTCGCCTATGGCGGTTGTAGATGTTCCATTGACTGAACTGACCTGAAGTCCCTCGCAGCAATGGAGGTCCAACGTCCGCCAGGCCACGGGAGCAGCTGATCAGTCGTCCTCAGCGCTATGTAGATGCCCCCCTTCCCCCTGAAGTGGGATGAATGCATGGCGGGAGCACTGGGTGATGGATGTGTCTCACCATAACTCCCGTCATCCCCCTCCCCCGACCTTCCCGGGTTTTGGTAGCCCACCGGCACCGCCGCCCTCCGTTCTTCTGGGCCGCGATAGGCAGCAATGTGGCTCACCACCTCGGCTCCCTGAAGCTCATTACCTGCAGGTATAGATTAAGGGGCAGATGTAGGCTCCTGCCATAAGCTGCCTGAACACTGCGTGGGGACTTCTAGCGAGCGCTGGGGGTCTTCTGCGCGGCCGCTGATCTAGTTTTATTTTATTTCGGAACCCATAAAGTCAGTTTGACTCATAAAAGTATTTGATCCCATCCTAATATATTTTTCTTTGCCATCTCAAATACACCTTTTTGAAGTCATTAGTTGCTCTAGTCTACAACAGAGTCTGGTGTACGAATAGGTCCAGTCATGTTACTACCTTAAGTCGGGATAACGATTGTTATTTAGGGAAAATGGCAGGTTCTGCCCTCCATATACAGTTCATGGATTCTAAAGATCTCTCACCAGATGCCTCAGGGCAGAAGCATTAACTCAGCCAACCGGCCTCACTTTTTTTAACGTGTCAAAGCTAGCAGTTCGACCTATTAGTATAATGCTAATAATCGGGAGGCTTTGTTGCTCCCAGGGGTCTAGAAAAGAAATATATAACCATTGCCTACAATAATATGGAATCTGAGAGTACTGTACTTTTGCTGAAAAGGCTGCATTAGCAGAGTTGTACCTTCAAGAGTGTTATAATAGAGAGTGAATTAAAAGTTTGTCATGCCAGTAAAGTAAATGCATCAAAAACACCCTGGCTTTGAATTACATGCTGTGTGAAATGTTGCGTCTGCAGACTAACAAAATGACAACTTAAGCTTCGTCACCAATTCAAACCGAATGGGATAATGTAGCAATCCATGAAATGTAATGTCATTGGTGAACATCCCAGCCAAGAAATGGCAAACCATGAAAAAACCCACGAGAGCCAATAATTGACTCGAAACCCACTCTTTCTCTACCAGGCCTTCCGTATGTTTTTAAAATACTGGTAACATGAGATCTCTGACAGCTAAAGCTGTATGTGGTAATACTTCTTGTTTCCCGACTTAAAGGGAGACTTTCTGCAGACGGCATTTAAATCTGCAAGCTTGCTTCCTTTCAGTGGTAAAAACGTTACCATGAAATTCATCCTTGATACCGGGAGCACTTCCTAATGCTTCAAATCGTTCCAAATTCAAAAGTAGTCGTGGGCCTCGGGGCCACATTCACTAGTTACTGGGAAGTGTAGTCCAGATTTAACAAGCATTTGCAATGCATTCGGTCTCGCATGTTTGAGATTTAGAGTTGTTGGCATTGTAAATGGTATTTTTTTTACTAGAGGACTAAGAATGAGGAATTACCATTGGGAAGAGAGACACCGCTGCAGCATTGTCTAGAGGACTATGAAAGAAGAATTGCCACTGGGACCAGAGAAACAGCGTGCAGCACTTTCTAGAGGAGTAAGAATGAGGAATTACCACTGTGACCAGGGACACCGCTGCAAAACTGCCTAAAGGCTTTAGAATGGGGGAGTAATGGGACCAGAGAAGCAGCTAGCAACATTGTCTAGAGGACTATGAATGAGGAGCAGAAAGGCAGCCGCGGCACTGCCTAGGGGACTAAGGATGGGGAATTACTACTGGTACCAGAGAAGCAGCTAGCAGCACAGCCTAGAGGACGAGGAATTAGGATTCACCTCCGAGAACAGAGACACAGCTGCAGCACTGCCTAGAGAATTTAGAATGAGGAATTACTGACTGGACCAAAGAAGCAGCTGTAGCACTGCATAGAGTACTTAGAATAATGAATTACCACTGTGACCAGAGATAAAGCTTCAGCACTGGCTAGAGGACTTAATATGTGGGAATTGCCAACGGGACCAGAGAAGCAGGTGTAGCACTGTCTAGAAGACTTAGAATGAGGAAGTGCCACTGGGATGAAAGAAGCAGCTAGCATTTGCTCAAATTGTTCCATTTTAAAGGAGTAATGGAGCCAGTTCATGGTTTTTGTTCGTTTTAGTACTTGTAGTTTTTCCCACTATTAGTGCAGCAACACGTTCTAGAAAAAAAAAAAAAAGAGGCTAGGATACTTGCCTCTTGTCTGGTGGGGGGCAGCTCTGTAGTAGGAGTTAAATATAAATATTTTGCTGATGCAAAAAGGTTCCCATTTAAAGTGTCTTATCTTGGGAAGAAAAACATGTAATTAAAAGATTGTAAAATATGACAAGCGCCCACACATAGTAAATTATTTGAGACCGACGCGTGGGTTGTCAACATCCACTTTGTAAAATTTTTTATAAGCGGCCCTCACTACTTAAGACGTCACAACAAAACACACTAGGTCTATTGGGCGCAGTGCGTTTTTAAAATGGTCGCAAGGAAGAGAACTACACCGAAGATGGAGAAAAAGTGAAGAGATCGATTATATGAAACGTACAAATACGCGAAAACACCTAAAATGATTCCAACTCGAACATAGCTCACAAATAAAGGGAACTAAAACTTCCCACTATCGCCCGTACGTAAATCTGACACTTATTAATTAAAATTCAAAACATTTCAACAGGTTTGTAAAGTGTAAGTGTTCATCTTTTGGGGCATTGTAAATCTCCTTGAATACCACAGTTTCCGCACATCCTCGCGTTGCAACAAATCGCAACAATAGAAGTGTGCAAAAGTTTTTTTAAATCATGGAAATTGCGAGGAAAGCTGCAATTTGCGATATAAAACTGTTGACTTCAGTTATCGTGTTGCATCCTACGTTGCGATGAAAGACCAGAAAGGACGGCAGCAATGACGGGAGGTAGGAGATGCCAGCTAGGAGGTAACAGATGGCCAACTAAAAGAAACAATTGTTGATGTCTCCTTGGAGGGAGCTAAGCACCCAAAGGTGGATTGACTAACCAGCATAAAGGAATTTCGAAAGACCGGCCAACCAGAAGCGTTGGGCTGGTTGAGAAGCCCATTGACTGAATACAACATGCCGAGCAGCGCACGCGCTGCCTAGGCTCGACCGAAAAATTGTTAAATAGGACGTTTGAAGGAAATGATTTAATCCATGGTATGATTTCAAATTGTAGTTGTTCATGTGCTCCTCCTCTGCCACAGGAATCTAATGGATTTTTCAGTCTTTCCCTCTTGTTGGTAAGGTATTTCGTCATTCCATTTAGTCCCCTTCCTTCTGTGGTATATTCCTTCATACCTCTTGTTTACAGTTGTGGCATTTTTCTAAATTGGGAGTTTCCTTTCCTTTTTTAGGTCTCGCTGAGCCCAGCCCAAGCGCTGGCTCGGAGAGACATTTTGTGTGTGAGTTTTTTAAGTGCTGCTGGCTGGCCTAGCGCTTTCGCGCATGTGAGCGTGCACGCGCGCAGCCACCATGCGCTAGACCAGCCAGCAGCACTCATGAACGCCTTTCTGCGTCATACCGATCACTTTCGCTTTCATAGCGATCGTGATCGCGATGACTTTTGTGGCCAATGCTTGTTTTTAATATGTAATCTTACAAATGACCACTAGAGGGACCCCTGTATATAAAATGAACACACATACTCGCCGCTTTCTTTAAATTGTTTGGTTCATTTCTAACGAGGTTTATCCTACCGTACGAAACGTCTACGTACTTGTGTAAGCACATTTCTGTCATGAAACGAATAAAACCACATCTTTTTTCTAACAAGGTTCAGCCGTCTGTAGAAAGGTAACAATTCCAGTCTTGAATGCAAAATTGATGCTAAATAAATCGGTACATTACTTAAATCGAATTCTTTCCTTGGCACCTTTCGCCATTCACGCACGTTCGCAAAAATGAAAAACAAAAAAAGTATTCAAATGTTAAATTCTGCAAAAAATACTTTGCGAAGTTAATCTTTATTGCTTTTAGTTAATGAAAACCCTAAGGTGTGCAGCATACGTTATTTAAATAACCGTGCCCTTAAAAGCGGGTGAACATCACTTTGTGGATTTGATGGGTACATTTTACAACAGTCGATTTATTGAGGCGTCATTCGATTAAAATAATGCACGGTGGCTATATAAATTCAGTTTTAGCTCAGTCCTATTATCTAGGTATTTAGTTAACCCTTCCCTATTCGCCTTCCGCCACCTTCCATAAAACAATCATTAATTTAACGATCTCGTGATGTTTTGTGTTTCCCTAGGAACCCACATTTTCTGGTGCACGTTTCATTTGCGCCACTGTTTTTATAACCATTTCTATGTTTCACCAATCTGCAACAACCAGAGACTTGCTGCCAAAACCCACGCATCTTTGTTTCTCCATATTTCTCAAATATATGTAGAAATATTGAAAAAATAGAAAAAAGGAACTGAGGTGATGGAATAACATGTATGCCAACAGACCTTTTTCAGGCGAGAGACTCCCGATTATTGAAGGCAAACTGGCTTTATTATGGCTTTTTCCCGCCTGAAATTTGCTCTGCTTCAATAGAAGTAGAAATACCTATTTATTTATTTATTTATTTATTTATTTAAATCTCAAATTTCTGTTCTAAGATGTTGCCATGTATGGACTGGTCCCACTCTAATAGCTTGTTAAATAGGACAGGATCTTGTTAGGGGTATTTTCTTCTAGACCACAATAATAATCCTGTTGGCAACGCAACACGGTATAATTAGCCTTACAGTTCAGATAGAGTAATTGCTTGTGCATCACTCTCATACCACTTTTGATTGGAAAGCATTTTGTTGTACCTTGCCATACAAGTAACATTGTAATTCTGCTCAATAACGTTACGAGCATATCAAAATAGCACGTACCGTGTCTTGAAGTACTTTCCCCCTACACAGGCAATTTGCTTAAGTTTCTTTTTTTTTTTAGGCACCATCACTCAAACATCAAAGAACATGTTGTGTTAATGCTTTGCTGCGCCCGTTTGACTTGCAATGTGCTTTCTCTTTCCACAAACTCGATGTTTGTGTTCCTTTATTTTGAAATGCTTTTAGTATTACTGTTTTGTGACTTAAAGAACATTAAGGTAATGTTACTGTTAAACTGGACAACGTTCAGTGTTTATTTCTGATCGCAGCGGCTGCTTCATGTCCGTTGCACCATTCAGGGAGTCCTTTCGTTGGCGCTTTCATGAGGACATGATGAGGAAGCTGGAAACTTTTGGCACATTCTCTTTAAAAGCACAGCATGTTGGTGACTGGTTAATCGATTAGACCTATGTAGCGCTTTAGATCTCAAAGCGCTATGGTGGGTGCAAAAGTTACAACTCATGAAATATGGGGTGCAACTCACAAGGAGAGGGCAGGTTTGAGTGCACATTGGCTGCAATCGAAATCTTAAGATGATGGGCTGTGTGTATCCATTATCAGCACTCAGTCTTCGCTAAGTGATTTTGTTTTGTTGTTGTTAATGCCTTGCTGCGCCTGTTTGACTTACAACGTGCATTCTCTTTCCACAAACTCTGTGTTCCTTTATTTTGAGATGCTTTTAGTATTACTGTCACACACACAACACACAACCCCACACATACACACAACCCCCCCCACACACAACCCCCCCCACACAACCCCCCCCACACACAACCCCCCCCCCACACACCCCCCCCCCCACACACAACCCCCCCACACACACAACCCCCCCACACACACAACCCCCCCCCCCACACACAACCCCCCCCCCCCACACACAACCCCCCCCCCACACAACCCCCCCCCACACACAACCCCCCCCCCACACAACCCCCCCCCCCACACAACCCCCCCCCCCACACAACCACCCCCCCCACACACAACCCCCCCCACACACAACCCCCCCACACACAACCCCCCCACACCCCCCCCCCCACACCCCCCCCCCCACACCCCCCCCCCCCCCACACACACACACACACCCCCACACACACACACACACACCCCCACACACCCCCCCCCACACACACATAACCCCCCCCCCCCCACACACACACACAACCACACACACATCATTAGAGACGCTTAGCAAGGCAAACGGAGCGTTTAGAACGCAGGACACCCTGATCGGGAACCACACTCAGCTGTTCGCACTGCTGCACTGCGCCCTCGTAGACGGAGGGTAGGTTTTTAGCGCGAAGCTTGGCCTCAATACCCCTGGCGTATCGGCATAGGTTTTAACTGTTGAGAATTGTTATTTTAATACAATAAACTGTTTCACTGCCCACTTACTTGCACATTAAAAAGATTGCTCCCTTCACCGCTTTGGTGAGACTGTCACGGATCGCCCGAGGAACGGGCCACCCACCGAGCGCCATCTTTGTTAGCGGTCTAGTGGCTGGCCCTACTTAAGAAGGGGAATGCAGGCGCGCAGCGCGCGTGCCGAGAGGCGCGCCAGAGGCAAGCCCGTCTGCGCCTCGGTCGCACCCAGCGCCCACCACGCTGGCTCAACCAGTACAGGTAGGATCTGCTACTCGAGGGACAGTTTACTCAATATCGGTAAAGGAGGACGGGGGGTATCTTTATGGACCTTGACTTGTGGCCTGATCAACAGCAGGTCCCTGATTAAGCACCATCAGGAGATCTTCAACCTGTTGGAAGACCTGGACCTAGATTTCCTATTTATCACAGAGACCTGGACAATCCCGGACTCCTCAGTGGAAATTGGGTTTGCTTGTCCACCAGGCTACAAAATTCTTCATAAACCCCGCTTAAAAACGGGGAGAGGAGGAGTAGGGATAATATTTCAAGATAAATGGGACTGTGCCCCGCTGCAGGTAAACGAGATAGCTGGGTACGAACTCCTGGGCTTTACCCTACAAGATCCCAAAGGGAGAGTGTTGACTGGCCTGGTCTGTTACAGACACCCGGGCCCTGATCTTCAACAACAGGCCCTACTCGACACCATTGCCGCTTTAGCACTAACACACTCTAGACTGCTATTACTTTGTGATTTTAATCTCTGGGAGACGTGGAGCCAGGGGAATCCTCTACAAGCTCTCAGTGAAACCTGTGAAAATTGTGGCCTATTTCAACATATCCAAGAGCCAACTCATCAGGGAGGACATATGCTTGATTTGGTTTTTGCCAAGCAGTCAGAGCTTGAGGTGCTCAACATATCCCCGTTAAGCTGGACAGATCACTTTTTGATACACTTTAGGATCACTATTCCCAGAGCTTTATCGATTGGGGAAAAAACAAACCCCTTTTCGGTGGGGTAGAGACTGGGCAAAAGAGAGCCTAGTCCCTCTTTTTACTGAGCAATTCCGATACGATCCTGATGTCTCAGTAAAGGAGAACTACAACAGTTACAGCAATTTTATCAATTACACTCTTGATGGCTGTATCCCTAGGAAAAGACTTAAAATCAAGGCTACACCATCTGCCCCGTGATTCAGTGAGGAGCTGAGAAAGCTCCGCTCCGTCCGACGGCAGGCAGAACGAAGATGGCGCAGGTCATATTCTGAAATAGACAAAACAGCTTCAAAACTAGCCCAACCCAATACAATCGAGCCATTAGGGGAGCTAAGGCACAGTTCTATGCCAGCTCCATCCTACAGGCGCCCAATAGCACCAAGGCTCTTTTTAAAATCGTTAGACATTAGCAACCCTGGGTGCACGGCCAACAGAATCCTGGCATCGCAAAGTCTCTGCAATGAGAGTGCCACTTTTTTCATCGATAAAGTAGCCAAAATTGTGGGGGGGTTTTGATATTGGCTCCAATGGATCATCGCCAAGTATCAAGGAAGATAGACATGTCATCTCATTGGAACATTTCCAACCCCTCACAGATGAGCTTTTCAATAGCCTAGCTCAGGAGGTATCATCCGGATCACCCCTCGACCCTCTCCCTCACAAAACCTGGAAGGAGTATGGCCCCATCCTCTTCCCGGCCTTACGGCATATATGCTGCCAATCTCTGGAAGAAGGAGTGGTGCCAGATGTCTGGAAAAAAGCGATAGTGACTCTTCTGTTGAAGAAGCCATCTCTAGACCCTACGCTGCCAGTTAGTTTCCCCCCATATCTCTGTTGCCTTTCCCTATCAAAATCTTGGAAAAGCTGGTTAGCAAGTCCCTGTCATGCTATCTAGAAGAGAATCACCTTCTGGACAGGGACCAGTTTGGATTCCGTCCAGGGCACAGGACGGAGACCGCTTTGATTACAGTAATGGACAAGTTGAGAATGCGTGCCGACAGTGGGACCCCTTCGTGTGTTGGTCCTACTGGATATGTCGGCCGCATTCGACACGGTTAGTCATGCGGTACTGGTGGCAAGACTAGAGAGCATTGAAGTGAAGGGCTGCGCCCTGAAGTGGCTTCAATCCTATCTGTCAGGCCGACAGCAGGCGGTTAGCATGATGCCACATGTCTCCCCCTGGTCCCCAGTATGCTTTGGAGTACCCCAGGGCTCAGCAATCAGCCCAATCCTTTTTAATGTTTACCTTAGGCCCTTGATCCCCATCATAAAATCTTTCGGGATTGATGTCAACTACGCCGATGACATTCAATTGTTACTTTTCCTCGAAGGAAAGCATGCATTATCCATGAGTTCCTTTCAGGCGTGTATGGGGCAGATCTCAGACTGGCTAGGGGTTAACTCCCTTCAGCTCAATGCTGGGAAAACAGAGCTGCTGTACTGTGGTGCAGCGAAACCTTCCAGACAGCTAATGGACGAATTTAGGTTTGGACCAGAGGATGCTCCCATAGTGGCAGCCAGGACGGTTCGCAACCTGGGGGTCATGGTGGACGAAGACCTTCAAATGAAAACACAGGCCAATAAAACAATTGGCATATGTTTTGCACTATTGAGAGCCCTTGCCAAATCCTCCCTCTTCTATCAAGTGAAGTGAGACCACTTGTGGTCCGCAGCATCATCATGAGCAGACTGGACTTCTGCAACTCCCTGTATTTGGGCGCACCATAATACATTTTGCAGGGGTTGCAAAGAGTCCAGTCTATGGCAGCCAAACTGGCCCTCAAGAGACAGCGCAGCTCCTCCGCGATGTCGGCATTGAGGGACCTACACTGGCTACCCATCAAGGATTCAGTTTCAAATCTCTATGCCTTGTCTACAGAGCGTTACACGACATGGGCCCGCTTCCCCTACAAGAGCGGTTTACTTGGTATGCGTCCAAAAGACTCCTCCGGTCCACCAGCCAAGGCCTGGCGTCTGTTGCCAGAGTGAATCTCACAAAGCTGGGAGGTAGAGCTTTTGGTTCGGCAGCAGCTCGCCTCTGGAATGAAATTCCCCTAAGCCTCAGACGAGCTGACTCGTTGCTGATGTTTAGGAAGAACCTTAAGACCTGGTTATTTGCCAGAAACAGCTAGCAACATTCCTGTTCAGCGGCCTAATCGCTCTGTTTTACCTTTTGTCATCAGGGACTCTAAGCGCCAGGATACCCGTGGGGTGATAGCTGCGCTATACAAATATTTTATACAATACAATACACAACCCCCCACCCCACCACACCCCTCCCCACCACACTCAAACACACCCCACCACACTCAAACACACCCCACCACACTCAAATACACACAACCCCCCCCACACACAACCCCCTATAACCTCTCCCTCTCCCTCTCCCTCTCCCTCTCCCTCTCTCCCCTCCCTCTCTCCCCTCCCTCTCTCCCCTCCCTCTCTCCCCTCCCTCTCTCCCCTCCCTCTCTCCCCTCCCTCTCTCCCCTGTTTCCCAGCGGTTCAGTTCCTCCACAACACATTAGTTGAGGAACTAGTTCGACTGGGAGGCAGTGGATGCTCAGGCTGCCTTATACAATGACATGAATGCACAGTGTAAGAGTACCTTCCAAACATTTCTAAAAATGGGTGAGTATCATCCCACTTACCATTCTGAATGGCTACACTTTTCTGGGTCTGGTTGCCCCCCACCTGGGGAAACCTATTAAAGCCAGACACTTCTGAAAACTAGAGACTCTAAGGAGTCCAGCACGGTGTGCCTCTCATGGGTCCAGTAATGTTTTCCTACCCATGTTGTCCTGCATACCTCAAACTTTGACTAAAATCACACATTTGTGTTGCCTTTCTGTGACGTATCTTCAGGGATTCCCAAAAGTCCTACTGCCCTGTGTTTCTCCAACTGGTGTCTATAAAAACACATGCCCACGACTTGAACACATTTTAAACCGTGGTCCATGTGAGCCTCCACACTGGAATGCCCTCGCATGTCTAGTTTATGGAAAAGCCTGAGTATGGTAGGTTTCCCTTGGTTGTGGTGAGATTGGTCCCGATCCCTCACATACTTGCATTGTTCAGATAACAAAAACGCTGATTTTGCTGGGTGAAATGTGATATCTTCTGGTCATATTTTGGGACCTTGTGTCGCAGGGTCTAGATTAAGTCTAGCCACACATGTGGGGTGCCCTTTTTATGGCGAGACGTGTGGAAACACGGAATACTTGAACATTTGTTATTACCAATTGGATTTTTCTGCATTTGTGGCTTCCAAATGTAAGCGGTGTGCACGAAAAACATTTGCAAAATGCCCTATGAATCACATAGTGTGGGTAACCACAATTCCAGAGGTGGACAATTAACCACTGTTACTAAACTCAGTATCTTGTGTGCATTTCATAAATGCCGGTTTCTCTCATACCCATTTTTCTTTCTTTATATTTTACCATCAGATTTGATACATATTTATTACACAATGAAAAAGCATTATAAGGTGCAACTCAGTTCTTGAAGCTGGGTATTGTGTGTTTTCGGAGAACCTACAGATCTATATTTTGCTACAATCGGAGGGCTCTGTTGAATGTAACAGTATATTGCTTTTGTAAATTGTCCTTTGTGATAACACGTTATATGCAAAAGCGTTGTCACAACTGTTTCTTCCAACTTATTTTCTTTAATATTTTATTTCAACAGTTAACTTTTTGGGGGAAACTTTGAGGGATATTCACAAATGATTTCTTTTCAGAATGTGGTCTATTTTTCAGAATTGTATGGCTTTGCAGAATCACCCATGGGTTTTACCCCGTTACCACCACAAACTGCAATTCGTCTGAAACAACAACGATTTGGAAAAAATGGATGACATCTAGAAAAGTGCAAAAACCTGTTGTAATGTTTTTATATATATACCAGTCTTGTTTTAAAAGGTTTGAAGATTGTGATCTTAGCACAGCAAACCTTGTGGTGACGAAAGTATGCTCTTTGCACAACATTTTTTTCATACGCTACATAATGTAGTAATATTTTGGCGTTTTTCTTAGTTCATTCCCGGGGAACCGACAAATCACGGGTACCTTCTGATTATCCAGGATAATAAGGGAAAAAGGTGCGCATTTGGCATGTATATCTTTTTTGGTGGGGAGGGGGGAGTTATGACAGTTTAAACACGATGTACCCCTAACCTCCACAAAAATGGGCATAGCACTTGAAGGGGAAAGTCAAGCGATTAATTCTCTTCCCACTGTGTAGCTCAATGTTGCTCTCTGTGAAGACTTTATTGCAGTTTGTCCATGGGCCCTGGTGTATATCTACTATGGAATAATTTTCCTGGATTTGTGGTTGGGACCTCGGATACTATAATGCTTTTTGGGGGAGTTTTGCTTAAACATTGTAGAAGTGAATTGACTTTCTTTTTGTTTCTGGTGACCCTTTTGACTGGGATTTCTCTTTGTATTCTAATTGGTACTTGGATCGTAATTTTGATTTTGCATTTTTATTTCCTTTTGAACTTTAGACAACTTATTCTCATCTGGGAGTTCCTACTAGAAAATATTGCTGCTTTTTTCGCTGCCCATGAATTTTCTGGTTGCATCACGTCCCTGGCATATTATTCCATGTTGATTTCATCGCTTGGTCAGTATTTCAATTGAGCTTACCTCTTTAGATTTTCAGTCTGGAATAAATCTGCCAAAGATTAAATTGCTTATTCATTCAGTTTTAGCTGTACCTTAAATAGTGTCTTGTACCATGTTTCAGCAGTTGCATATGAAATTCAGGCTTCTGGGATTTATACATTGCAAGTAGATTATTTAATTCTCTGAGTACCTGATATTCCACTAGCTATTTTGCAAAGAGTAAGTGGGATTACGCATCCTTCCAAACATTTTCACTCAGTAACAAGTGCGTCTATTGTAGAGATGTCAAGATTTTGCTTTTGGTGCAGAAAATGTGGATGCATCCTTAAATAGTACCGATAAGGGTAGACCTGTGACATCAGCTCTCCATCTAATTTACTGAGCAGCACCATGTTTTGATATGTCTTCTAAAAGCAATTTTTATAAACATATTTTTTATTCATAATTTTTTTATAAGCAAATATAAGGCAGCTAAAGATGTCAGACTCTCAAAACGGTTATAATATTATAATAGTGTTTCTGCTGGGACAGTCAATAACCGCTTACGTGCTGATATGATTTTACATTTGAGGCTTTAACTATGGTCTTACTTTTGGGAGATGCATAACCTTGATGGCTTTTCTTTGCTTCCTTTCCAGGTTCATAAGTCCACCTTTCAGTGTTGTATAGTTTCTCGCATCTTCTAACAATGTACATTTGGCAACGACACAAGCATTGTATGGCAATGCATATGTTTAGAAGCAGAAGGTTCAGGACCATCATTTTATTCCACATTTTACCGGTTTCTGGGTTTTGAGTGTTTCTCAGATGTACTCTGCTTTAAGGTCAGAGAGAACTATCCTATTACTTGTCCCTGGATTTCAGCCATTGTTAGGCATGATCAGACTACATTCAATAAATCTACACCATAGCTTGATATCCTGACGCTAATCTTTAAGGGCTGATACACTTTGTGCATAACGATTTGGGGGAGGGGTTAGATGGGCTTTATGGAAGAACATATATTTTCTGTAGTTTTTGTGGGCAGAATATTGCTCTTGAATAATGTATAGTTATATTTTATATTGAGTAGTAAGCATTACTAGTTACTCATATTGTGAATAATTATCTTGCCCCTATTTAATGCCTGATTATTGTTCTCTAGTGTCTTCTGCATTTTGTTTGAATCTGCAATGTAATCTGGAGACCATTTTGGCAGAGTAGTTTTGTGACTCTCACCCCCTTAACCTTACAGAATAGGTTGTTCAGGGTGTTGGATTTAGGCATTCTCCCAGTAAATCCCTACCAAGTACATTGGGCGGGCAGAAAATTCCTGACATGTACTAAAAAGTGGCCTGCTTGGAAACCTAATTGGATTATGGCTATTTCAAAGTCAAACAAGTAGCCTTATTGTACAAGTTTCCCATTACTCTCTAGTCCCTGTCTAACTGAAAAAATCACATTAAATATGTAGTTCCAGGAGCAGCCCTTTTGGGAAGCATAGACTGTTTCAAATGTGTACAGCTAAGATGGGCCTTTCTGCAGTCTGCTGGTCATCAATCACTTCACTAAGGGCCGGATTGCGAGTTTGGCGGTGCTTGTATTGAGGCAGTCGGACCGCCAGTGTGGTGGTGGCTAGGCCGCCACTGCGAGTCTGGCAGTTTTGCACCGCCAGACTTATTCAGCCCTAAGTGTTGTAGCTAGGAAGTCAAAAACGAACACCACAAATCTGGGAGCACAAATCCCCTAATTTTTTTTTTCTCCACTTTTTTTTATTAAGTTCCACAATATCATGAAACATAGGTGCAATTTGGTATGTGACACATCAAAACGTAAAATAAATACAGGTCAATTTATAGGCTTTTGTTTACAAGGCAATGACTGAATACAATTGTCTCATCCTGCATGGGGGCAAAGAACAAATGCAGTCAGTCTCACCACTACCTCGGTGACAGCCCAGTGGTCCCAGGTGCCCCCCTTCCATTCTAGCATCCACTGGGGTGTGTTGCTCTGGGGTCGGGGTGTTGCTGGTATCTCGTGCAGCCAGCAGGTAAGAATAAAATGGTTGCCATATATCAAGCGGCCTGGCAGCGGGCGACTGTAGTGATGCATATGTATCGCTGTTTGTGTTACAGAAGGTCATGCTGCTCAGCCATGTAGTCAATGTGGATGTGTGTTTAATACCCCCTTTTAGGGCTACTTCCCTTTTTGATAATGAGGAGCGCAATGGCGACAAAGTGTTGCTGGGATTTGGGGAGGTCGTGTGTATACCCAAGTAATGCTATCGGTGGTGTGGGTGCAAGTTCCATCTCTATCATACGGGAGATCTCCCCAAAGACTACCCTCCAGTAACCAGCTATCTTGTCGCATGTCTAAGTGATGTGTGCAAAGTCTGCTTCTGGGGAGCTACATCTAGGGCATGAATGTGGACGGGATGGGTCAATACGATGCAATATGCTGGGCGTCCTGTACACCCTCCAGAAAAATTTAAAATGTAATAACCTGTGCCGGTGGTTAGGGAAGACACAGCGTATTTGTGCACAGCACCGATTCCACTGTGCATCAGCGATTGAATGACCAAGGTCACACTCCGCGACCGCCTGCACTCCAGAAACTTGGCTGGGGAGCATTGTCACTACAGCCTTAAACAGTCTGGACATAAGATGACTCCCATCTGCAGCTTTGACAATACCTGTCAAAGGGGGGTGGAGAAGTCCGTGGGCTCCAGAGGGTAGCTAAAAATCTTAGCCCTCAAAGCTCTCTGCAGCCTTTGCAATACGAAGTGATCCATGAATGTGGCTTCCCGAAAGCGTGGATCCTCCGTGCGCGAGAAGACATGACTGTTTGTGAATCGGTCTCCAAACGTTTCCAAATTAAATTTTGCCAAAGTCCGCCTTACCAGTGTCTCCAGCAAAATAGGAATCCAACCATTACCCGCTAGTGGTAATGCGGAAGAATATAAGATTCGGGCTCCAGTTGCATTGCATAATCTTGTGGAAAGCGTCGAATGTCGTGTGGGTCCCATGGGTTCCCAACCAGCAACAGGGAGTTAAGGGGCGCTGGGAGTGCTACATCAGCCTCCGGACTGAAGTAAGGAATCCCGACGTCTGCGCTGCCAAATAGTAAATGTGGAAATTGGGCACCCCAAATCTACCTCTCTCATACGGCAACATTAGGGTATCCCAGCTTATCCAAGGCTGCTTACCACTCCACACCAGTCGTATGAAATACATCCGTAGTGTGGTGAAAAAATTATTATATAATGGGATTGGAATATTTTGAAATAAATATAAAAATTGTGGGAGGACCACCATTTTAACAATGGCTATCCTTCCCGCCATAGATGGGGGAGTGTCAGCCATCTCTCTACGTTGCGTCCTAACTTCTCCATCAATAGGCCGTAATTAAGTTGAAGAACGCGATCCGCCTTTCTATGTATATGGATTCCAAGGTATTTAACAGTCTTCACACCATGACAATGGGTACTCTGCTGTTTTGCCACAGGGCGCCTCGGTCAACGGGAAAACCTCAGACTTCTCCCAATTGATACATAAACCCGACCTGGTGCCATACCGTGTCACTTAACGAAGCAGCAGTGCCAGGTTATCATCCGGATGCGTACATAAAGTATGTTGTCAGCATACAGTGTAAGTAGTAAGGGATTCGGATTAAAATGCAGGCCACACTGACTATGCCGCTCCTGCAGGCGCTGCACCAGAGGATCCAGCGCCAGCACGAACAGCAGAGGGGAGAGTGGGCACTCCTGCCATGTCCCCTGTGTGAGTGGAAACTCGGAAGTCAGCGTACCATTAACCATGACAAACCTGCAATATTCCCCTCCCTCGCTAGTGAACGTCCTCGTACCCACCTCTCCATCGAGTAAACGCAGAGAGACACACAGCAGGACTTCGCTGCTACCAAGGCAGAGACACAGACAGGGGTTCCACTAAAAAGCAAGACACAGGGACAGAGAATCTACTAAAAGCCACATTTAGGGAAAGCGAAACTACTAAGTACCACATATATGAACAAACCAGGATAAGAAATGGGGCAAGAGTGCAGGACAGCCATACCTTGACCTCTTGTTGTTGGAACCTCGTCGTTGGACCTTGCCTGCTCGTTGCTGGAGCTCATCATGCATTGTTGGCTTCGGGGTTCCATCACGGGAGCAGTACTGCACCAGAACTGTTCGCCAAGTCCGCAGGGAGAGCATCGGGCGGTCGTATGGCGCAGGAGTGTGCTGCATCATGGGATGGACGGAGCAAATTGTGTTGCATTGATCCTGAATCAGCAGCCCAAGTGGTGCCTAAATAGAGGGGCGCGTGATATCGTGCGAGCCTGCCTGGCCTCTCGGAGGGTTGGCTTGGCGACCGGGCGGGCGGCTCCACAAGGAAGCGAGTGGACATGGGAGCTGTTGGTATCACCCACAAAAGGCACAAGTCTCTAACACGCAGCAGCGTGCAAGCCAGCTTTCCTGCAATCCAACCAGGGTGCAAAAAAGCAGCGAAACATGTGGTTTCGATTATCGCGCCCGTGCCTGGGCACGATAATTGAAATCACATGGACTTTGGTGCGCGTAACAGACACCGACCGGAATGGGCTGAACAAAGGCGGGACATGCACCTGCCTTTGCCCAATTGCGTGCCTTTTAAAAAAAAAAAAAAAAAAACAACATGCGAAACCCAATGGCTGGGGGCCTGAAATTGTCTGAATTGTTACGCTTTTAGAAGTGTGATGGTTAGTAGTTGTGTTGTTACAATCATTGGCAGCACTGGCAATGTGTGGTGCAAGCTGCAGCGGCCTCCTGACGAGAGTCCTAGCACTTATTCTTTTTCAAATTAAGCACTGCAAGCACCCTCTAGATTTATTCGGGCAGTGGCCTCGGGCAACCAGCAGCCCATTTGTTTAATACCGTTTCGTACCGAACCGGCAGTCAGTGTGCTTGTGGGTACAATGTATAGTAGAGGCCGGATGGCACTCCACACCTGCCCTGGGCACCACATGAATCTTATTCAACCGAAAACATACCCAATTTGAGCTCTTCCTTTCACTTTCACACCCTTCTAATTGTGGACCCTCGGTCGCCTCAAAAGCTTACAGACAGCTCAAATAGTCATTTCGGAAAGTATGAGTCGTTTTTATTTACGAAGGGCATTTGGGTAAGTTTGGCATCCACGTTGTGCCAGCTACCTTCTGACAAGATAATCTAAGCTTGACATGAAAATTAGAAATTGACAAAATCAGTACACAATATCTTCTTCAGAAATATGTGTACAAGCAAAAAGCTCGAGCTCAGCATTGCCCCAGCCCAGAACCCATTTAGCCAGAGGTATAAATGAATGACCGGGCTTGCTCACTGGCAACACTTGAAAGTGCTAGACTAAGGGGACACCCTTGTTATCGTGCTCCAGTGGCCATGCCGCCCTCAAACACCAACACTTTAGGATTGCTCCTGAGCAACCATCAGTAGATGCCCGACCCATTTCTCTATTTGTCACCTGGGCTGTCTTGGTTGGAGAGACAAAGATCATAAGCATCCCCCGTCATGTCATGTGTCCCCAAAAATTGCCAAACCCCTCAGTGGCCCATGCTAAGGGCAACATTGTCATGCAAGGCATTCACCCGTCAAACTGTGAGATGTAAAGTTCTCTAAAAATCTTAAAAATAAACTAGAGCAATACTAAATCGACCTCCTACCACCAAAAACCAAATTAAAAAAAATAGGCCAATAACTTTTAAGCACAGAGTTAACAAACACCTTACTATCACCTGAAAGGTGGTATTTAAAATGATGGGATGGGGGGGAGGGGGGGGGCAGTCATGGCAGCCCTCGGGTCCTGGGTGCATCCGAGAGGCAGGAAAGGGGGTGTTTTTGCATACCGTGACTTGAGCCTCATTAATCCATATTCACTTTGAATTTTTTTAAGTCGCAATTTTGTTTTCTTGTCGATTTAATGGCACTTGAAACAAGCACTTACTGAAGGACCCTCTCTGTGCCTTCCTCTCACCCTGTTGCCGTCTCGGAGCCTTTCTCTCCCCCTGTTGCTCAGGAGCATTGTGATTCCCTTCCTGGGCTGAAGCTCTATTCAGTGCCGCCACAGGAGAGTGCCCCTTGTGTTCAGCAGGGCTCAGGCCCATCTCAGTGGCTCCCATGTGGAAAGGTCTTCTCCTAACTCTGCTACCGTCTTGCTGGAGGTGCGGTAAGTCAGGTGGTGCAACTGCAGAGAAGACCGGATGGTGTCCGCTTCTCCTGCTCTGCCGCTGGCAGCTGCTCACCCCTCTCTTTCTTTCTCTTCCGCCCTCTCTTTCTTGGTCTTGCTCCCCCTCACTTGCTGTAAATAGGTCTCGCATTATTAAAGTTTGAGCAATTGGTGTTGCATTATTTAGCAATGCCAATAGCTCAAACTTTAATAATGCGAGACCTATTGTATTGCAAATGCTTGTTTTTTCTTCTACTTGGGCACGTTGGCGCACAAATTTATTTCAAAGCCATTTTGTAAGCTTGTTCTTGAACGAAATGCGTTTCAAATCATGTTCATATTTATTAGCTGCTCTGTATCCTTCTTCTGTAGTTTACACTTATATTTTTGGGTTGGTTGTAGCTGCCGAATTAAATGGTTGAGGATATTTATTCGAATGCACTTGTAAAACGTATAAACAAATTATGTTGGATCATCTCTCACCTTGTTGGATTTCTATTCCTGATGCATCAGATTTTTGTTGACGCCAAAGGATGGAAAACATAGATTTCTTTAGCATTTTGTTAGTTGTCGTGATCGCCCCTTGCTCTCAATCAGAGGCCTAAGACCCATGCGTCTTCTTTTGTGTCCCCTTTGCTGTTTTGTAGATTTGAAAACCTGTTGTGGCAGTTTTAATTGTTCTACTATCCTACTGAGACCCTTTGCCTGGTTTACTTGAAATTACTACTTAATTTAGCTACTTGATTTGCAGATGCTACTTTTTGCACTTGGCCCAATTTCTATTTTTAAGTTTTGGAAAATTAAATGCATCAACCTGGCAGGATCAATGCAACCAGGAACACGCTTGTTCTCTGGTCCTGAGAGTAATGGTAATATTATCAAAGTGATGAAATACACGTGCTATACAAATATTAGTTAATTGATGTATAACATGCTGAACATTACATATGAGTTGTTTTTGATACTTAGAGGGTGTTTTGCAAAAGAAATTGCTCCTTTGCTGATGCATGCGAGTTGTTAAGAGTCAGATAGGCCTTCCAGTTGTTCCTGCAATAAGCGTGTTGGATCTGCATCTGCTCCACTGACCGTATTGATGCTCTGCAGCCAATAACATGAGAACCATTAAGTTGAGTAGCATGGGTTATTGGACTCTAGAGAATTCCAGTTATAGTGCTGCCTTGGAAATGCAACTTTGCAGATGTATTCGTGATTTTCTTTACAAAGGGTCTTCTGTGTTGGATTGCTATTACATGTTTTTTTTTCTACCCACACTGAAAGATAATCACCTTTTTTTGTTTTTAATGTTTCATCAAGTTTTACTTTGTGATTGGGTTGCTGGTGAGTCTAAAGTCCTCCTATTGAACAGGCAACTGTACTTTAACTCCTGGCTGATCCTGTGGGTGGTGCTCCATCTTCATTTATTGCTCCCCTTTAGAGCAAACATCTCTGCTCGACTGAGGGTATAGGGTCCCCAATGCTCAAGTATAATAGATGGTGGCTACTGCCCTTACATAGCTGCACAAAGACTGACCTTTGATATAAGCTGAGATTTCTATTTCGGGACCAAGCCCTTTGTCCCCCTATTCCTGAAAGGAGTGTGTTCGGTCTTCCAAAACGGAGGCCCTTTCGTCCCCCCCCCCCCCCCCCCATCAAATACGGACATTAAACACAAAGTGGGTTATATGAATCGTGTCCTTGAGATAGACGTTCTCTATGCAGCGCGAGATTGGTTCCCTGCACAGGGTGAGGTTTGTTTCTTTTCTGTGTTCTGAGAGGAAGCTAAATAACACGGTTTGTTGCTGCAGTCAAAATGCAGCTTGGTCTGAACTCCAGCCATTTACGCTGTTGTGCATACCACCTGTAAATCCCTTTTTTCTTGACTAGTTGTTGCCTGTCCCATTGTTTATAAAACTACTTGGATAAAGCCTGGAAAGTTGCTCTCTACTTCTGTATATTTTATCTATGATTTTTAGGTCTCGGCTGGCGTAGGCTGCGCAGACATGCGCAGTCTCGCTGGCGAGATTTAACGTTTTAGGGTAGATTTCTCTAGTGGGCTTTAAGCCCCGCCCCTCTTTTCCATTGGCTGGCATCACCGTTTATGCTAAACGGTGGCCAGCCATTGGAAAAAAGCGTCTAGTGACGTACACTTTTCTCTTTTAGAGCCGTCCCAGTTGGACTGGCTCGGTTGCCTTACGTGTGTGGTAAAAGCTTTCTCATCTTTATGGGGCCATGTGTTTCATACACATGGCCCCATAAAGACAAGAAACCTTTCATGGCAGAAGGAAAGCAGGCCGCATGTTTATTTTTGCATCGCGCTTAGTGACAGCGCAATGCAAAAATAAACAGTGGCTGACTGGCGAGCGCTTTTTTTTGCGGGCGTTTTGTCCTTGTTTTTGTGGCGTTCAACTGCTGCATGTAAATGAAGACAGCCTTGAAGGGCGCCTTTCGCGCTTCTTTAGGCTATCTTCATTTACATGTAATTGCAGACCTATTTGCGCCCCCCTGGCAACACAAAAACCACCCCCCCCCCCCCCCCCCCGGGGGTGCGCCCCCAGTTTGAAGACCTCTGCAGAGGCTCTGGCTGTCTCACATGTGTATGACACACCCCTCTCTCCTCTCTGTGAGACCAGTCCTCTCTGGCTCGCCTCTCTAGAGTCTGCCGTTCTCTCTCGTGTATGCCATACTCCTCTCTTCTGTAGGTCATGTCCCTCCGTGACATGTCCTCCTCCCAGTGCCTCCCTCCCTCTCTTGTGTGTGACCTCTCACTCTCCCTCCTCCCTCCCTGGAGTGCTACCCCGGGCCCTGCGTGGAGGAGGGCAGGAGGAGGCGAGCAGGAAGCGGCTCAGCTTTCCAAGAGTCCGGGGAGGAAGGAGACCGCCGTGCGGTGCAACAGGTCGAGGCTGACAAGTGGCTGGCCGGGGGAGCACCGTCCGTGCAGCCGGACCCCGAGCCACAGCCCCCCTGAGACCGCCTGAAGAGCCTGCAGAGTCCGCTGCCCGGGTCTCGGACCGGTCTGTGCCCCCCGCTGCACGCGCGCGCCTCCCCAGGACCCCCAGAGGATCCCAGCAGTGGCATCGGAGGCGCTCTCTGGGTCCAGGCCAGGTCCAGGGGTGTCCCTGCCCCCTCGAGGCAGGCAGGGGGTGGTCTCTGCGGGGAGGCCCCCGGGGGCAGTGAGGGAGACTCCTCCCGTGCCGGTGACACCAGATCTGCATCTGAGTCCTGGGCACTGGAAGAAGAGGGGCCAGGAGCAATCTGTCAGGCACCCACCTGCACCACCTCACCCCTCAGTGCTGCTGTGGGGGAGCCCCTGTCAGCTCCTCAAGGCGGACCACATTGGAGCACCGTGGGTCTCCTCACAATCCGGAGGGTCGACACCGCCTCGAGGCCGAGTCAGGCGCCTACACATGAGCTTCGGCTCCCAGGATTAATGAAGACGTGCTGCGCGCTTGGAGGATATCTTGCCTCCTGCGCTCAGTCCCGCTAAACCTTCTGGCGTCTGGAGACCCTCCCCAGACTGTGGTGAGCTCTTAGGAGTACCGCATGCTTCTTCAAGACCCCTGACCAAGAACTAAACAATCCACAGAGAGCAGACCCCAAACCGTTAACCCTATACTACTCCCCTCCCCTGACCCACTCCTCTTCTGTTGTCTCTTCTGAAGTCAGACCTTTCCTGACTGGAAACTTTCCTTGACATCCGACCTTTCCTTACCCTCCAGACCGTGCCTGATACCCTAGACTCCCCCTGACCCCGTCTCTTGGGCTGCTCCGGACTAGAAACCTTTATTGACCTTGGGCCTTTCTTGACCTCCATCTTCTGAATCCAGGTCCTTCCTTTGACAGACAATCGGAAGCATAACTGGCCATTTCGCCACATCTGGGTTGTGTTGATTGAAAAGTGCGCATTGCTTGGACCTCCCATTTTCAAAGCGGGTGGCCTGGTGTCCTGTTGAGCTGGGCTAGCCAGGCTTTGGTCATCGCATTGATACAACCTGTTGTGTTTGGGATTAGAGGTGCAGGGGTGTGGAATGTAATAACATATCTACTTGTCTATGGGGCAGGTTGCTTCATAAATCTACTTGTCCTGTAACAAAATCCACTTGTCTCTTTTGTGCCATGTAATGTAGCGACAAATTACGGCAGCAATCTCATTATATAAGAGTTCTGCTATAGCCTCTCTAATTATGCCAGGGCTCGTACCATAGTAGGGTTGTATACTAGCAATTCCCTTATGTTGCTACGTTTCTGCAGGTCTACATACTGGGGCTGTAGGTAGTGGTAAGCAATAGTTCCAAGGGTTGGATTGCGCTTTTGAGTCTGTGCAAACCTACTAACTTGCATGTTTTTAAGGGTTTTCACCAACTCTCTTTTCTAATCTTTTCCCATACTGAAAAAGGTTGGAAATTTACTCCTGGCAGTGGCAGACGTAAAACTTCTTCAGGGTAGGGAAAAAAAAGTGGTTGGAGGAAAAGTGAACTTGACACGTTCAGATTTTCACATAAGCAAATCTACACAAGCATATTTGCTCATGCTAAAATGCAGTTCACAAATATTTTCTACGAGTACTATTACTTGGCCTACTACTGTAAATTCTTGTGAATTCACGTAGACTGTATATATGCACTTAATGCATGGATATATACCATGGATGCACTTTTGAGACTTTCTTTAATAATTGGGCGTCTAATTAGGCCTGGGGTTAACCATGACCTTTTGTATTTAGTAAAATGATGTCTCTGTCTCTCTCTCTCTCTCTCTCTCTCTCTCTCTCTCCTTCTCTCGGTCTATCAGCTGGCTTCACTGTGAGTGACAGTATACTGCTCTATTACAAGGAGCATATTGGCACACAAAGTAGTTTTGCTCAGTGCCTGGAACTGCTGTGACAATGTGTGCTTTTTGAGACCAAAAACAGTTTTTTTGCTTTTGCCAATGCTTGTTAGAATGGCAAGGGCCCTGTAGCTCTCACACAGATAAGGTTTACAATAATCATGCCTAAACAAGTCACGCATTGACAAAACCAAATTCCACCAATTTCAGACCTACTGGGTTTGCCAAAGCTTGTTTATTTTTGTTTCCCACAATCTTATTTTAACTGGTTACACTGATTTTCCATTATGAATATTTTGGGGAAATACAAGCATACATCAACATGTTACTAAATGATGCTGCAATGATATGGTACCTAAAATCTTACAGTAGTATAGCAAAATATTTTTTTCCTACTTGCATTTTTTGTGAACATTTTATTTTGCAAGCAAAGAATATTCACTGTTGCTTTCAAGCTTCTGCAAATATTTGCATATAAGAGAGCATTCTGGGAGCATTATGCATAGCCTCATATTACTAAACTTTGAAAATGTGTTTACACGTTTATACTGGAACCACCGTCTGTAGTGCAGGCAGAGCTGACAACATTTACTTTTAGTGCTCACCCTAGTAATAAAGGCTTTGCATTAATTAACCATAAATCCAAGTTTGAACAGTGTTAACACATGGACACACATTACCTTAACTGTAGACAATGCCCTTCCTTGATCCAAAATGTGGTATTGTAAACTGGCAGCTAAGGGGTTTGTGCTGTAGGGGGTTGGGCCTACTTGTCCTAAGGACAAAATAGACATGAAAACTTGTTGCCCTTGACCCCAAACAATATGTCCAGGGCGTCAGGCTATAGGAATTCCACATCCCTGAGGTGTGACCACGAGAAGCAACCGCATGGAGCGACCAAGGACCCTCTCCATTTGTACCCCTAGCCAATGGAAGCCATTGTGCTGACGTGGCCTGCCCATCGCTCCTTGACTTGAAACTTCTGGCTTGACCTTGTCTTTGGGCAACCATGGCTGACCTCCTGGAGCTCTTGACGGAGATGCTGGCGGTAAGCCACATGGTCACACAGGAGGGCCTGAAGCATGCCCAGAAGCGGCAGACCCAACAGCTCAAAAAGTGGGTGCAGTTTGAGAAGGAAGCCCAGGGTAAGAAGTCCAAAGCAGGTGCTAAGAAGAGGCGGAGCAGCAAGGGCGAGCGGCGCGTCTTCTTCCCTGAAAACATCACCCTACTAGAAGCTGCTGCCCTCAACGATGTGGAAGAAGGTATGTGAATTTCAAGTGCTTGCTTGTTGTGGTTTCATGTTGATATCCTATGCATTTCCTCAAGCAACCATAACGTCTATACATCCTACTGCATTAAGCACTCTGCTGCCCACATAGACAGGGCCACCCTCTCTCTTTCTCTCGCTCTCTATATATTGACAAATTGTTTAATGAACCACCAGGAACAGTGCAAGTATTTTCAGCACTCTAGGCATAATAGCATTTTTTGGTTCTTTTTAGCGTTTGCCATGCCTTTTGTAGTAATTTGGTTCCAACTTTAGATGGTGCCCTAAGACTGCTGCCGAAGGTCATCCTATAAAAATGCTGACCCTGACCAAACTGATACTGAAACTAACTTCTGATTGGAAATCCTGTTACCCAATCATGAGAACCTTCTCATATGTCGTGTGGGTAGGGTTAGAGATACAATCACTGGAAGTGGGAGGGATAGATTTAAAACTTTGTAAAGTTCCTAGCTCTATTGGAGACAATGCAATGGCACAGTGCATAACGCAAAATGATGGTACCCCCTTGCAGAATGTGACGAGAGCCCTGAATCACCCAGATCGCAAGGGTAATTATTGGTCTTGGGCTCAGAGAGGCCCCTGGAAGGTTGTGCTCTCTCCTATGCTGCACGAGCCTGTTTGGGAAAACAGAAAGGCTTTTCCAAGCGTTAAACTCTTTCTTATTCCATGCCATTGCACACATTCTGCAAGCCATGCAATGCCATGGCTTGGAATTGAGGAAGCCCCCTCCAAAACAAACGCTGTCCTCCATCAGCACTGTGGGGGCCTCTGTTACGCCCCTGAATGGTAAGGGCTTATAATGAAAGGATGAGGTATAATGCGTCATCTCTACCTGGGTCGTGGTTAAAATTAATCTACGAGGGCCAAAACCCAGAAGACTATGTGAGCGTGGTTAAACCCCACAATCACAGGAAATAGGAGGGGCTAAATTCCAATTAATGCAATTATTGAATGTGGAATGGCCCCCTCCCCCTTCCCCCCCCCTCCCCCCCCCCCCCCCACTAACAATCAGTGGGCACTCCTAACATCCCAGTAAATGCAGGTAGGCGCATTATACTCTACACTTAGTTATCAGAAGAGGTTATTTGTTTTGCATAGTAGCTTTTTTTTTCATTGTTTAGGTCAGTGTTGATGTATAATGGTGTAAGTCATTTTATAGGGATTTACTGACAAAAGAAAGTGGGTAAATCTCCTCCGCTGTAGGTATATTGCGTAAGTACCACACTTCCATTACCTCTTTGTCGGATCTCTCACAACTCCCTCTTGTTGTCAGAATTATCTCCTATTCCAAGCTTTTTGTGTATTTCTTTCAAAGTCAACACTTATAAAATGATTTTTTTTTTTAGTATTTTTTTAACACTCTTCTTTAACGGCAGAGCTTAGCTCTTCTAATGCTGCCTGTTCATCACAGGGACCCTACACTCAGTTTCCATATAGTTGAAGCCCAAGATGTTGTTTCATTATGGCGTTTTCTTTCTTGGACTGCTAGTGCCAAAACTTACAAAATCGCCCAACTATTACTAAATACTTCCCCTGACAAAAAGTCAGTCTGGCTGGATTTACCAATGCATGTTTATTTGGTGCTTAAATAGGACTTTCAGTCTATTTCTGGGAGCTCCTGTTTTAGGAAACTGACATGTGGCACAGGAAGTTAAAAGGTTTTTTTCCCAGGCTCACACAATAGTATAAAGGTTACGCTGTGATTAAAACAGTGGGCCCACAGCTTCTAGTTCAATGTGGGACAATTTTGGCTGCTAAAGGACTCTTTGGGGTCATTTAAGTTTTCGTTTTATAAAACGACCATGTTGTGATGTGATTTTCGGGAAGCTTCAGTCACTATCAGCAGCGCGCCTACATTACCAGAGGAGGGCATTTCTTTGGCTTAAAGTATAGATGAGTTCCCTAAGTTTATTAACAGTTTAGTGGTCCTTTCATGTACATTTTGCTGCTGAGCTCACCATGAAAAATAAACCAGGCCACAGAAATTATTTGTATCTGTGGCTGCTGCATTTTCCGCATAATTATGGATTTGCAAAATTTCCATCATCTGCTGCGTAATCTGCAGATTTTAACAAAATAAATGTTTCTAGCACAAACGGAACAAAAGTTACTTAAAATGTGGTGACATGTCCCGCGCATTGGAAGTCCCTTCACAGAATGAGTGGTCATCTTTCAGTTTCTTATTACTGTATTTGGTAAACTGGTAATTATGAGGTGAAATCTTTGCCCAGACAGTGTAGCCATGAGTAACCACCATTAAAAAGGCAATAGGTCTCGCGTTTTATTAAGTTAAAGCCATTTGCTTTGCTATACAATACCATTAGCAAAGCAAATAGCTTTAACTTAATCAAAGGCGAGACCTATTGCATTTTCATTGCTTGTTAAACCTGGCACCCCTGCTTGATTGTCCCTGGCTTCCCAGAAGTGTCTCCATTTTTAGGTGAATATTGACAGCCTAAAGCCAGTATTTTGTATTTACCTAGTCTTCAACCTTTCTGCGTCATTCAGAAGTAGGTCTAATAGGACTGTAAAGTGTGGAGAAGATAAAAGGTGTGAGCAGGACAATGACCTACTGGGCTGAAGCCGGCATTGGTAGCAGTTGGCAACAGCTGGACTGGAACCTGTGTCATAGGTGGGTCCATGACCTGCCGGAGATGTTCCAGACCTGTGAATACGGTGTTCTGCATCAACCTGACCTACCTTTATCATGCTGGAGTCCATATTGCCCATTTCTGGATGTGAGCCAAAGAGTGATATTCCCTTTTCACCCATGACCTTATGGTAGTGTCCAATGGGCTGAGGCCGACCTCCGGACCTTCGGGGAACTGTTCGGACCATCTTTCAAGACCCTAAAGTTGCAGAGACATTGGAGTATAAAGACTCAATTGGACACCAACCTTAGATTGCAGAAATGTGTTTTTTTTTGTGTGTGTTTTTTTTGTGTGTTTTTTTTTTTGTGTGTGTTTTGTTTTGTGTGTGTTTTGTTTTGTGTGTGTTTTGTGTGTGTGTGTGTGTGTGTGTGTGTTTTTGTTTCTATCCATATTCTTGAAATATGATCCCCTCTACTGGACCCCGAAGTGTTGCTTTTCCTGTGGTTTTTGCATGCAGCATATTACTAGTGCATTATGCGTATTTTGAACTGAGTCGTATCTAGTTGTTTATAGAAGCCACAAATGAGAACTTTGAAAATTTGGTTGACTGCAAAGAGTTTCTCACAGTACCTGTGAGAGGGTCAAAAAGGTGTTGGGAATACATAAACTTCCAATCCTTGGCTTCTCTGCAGAGAGCACAGAGCAATGGCCACGTGTGCCACTTGCAATTGTAATTCTATGCAAATGTGTGTGAAGGAAATTCATGGTTGTCAAAATATTGACAAGGCAACAGTTAAAGAGTGCAGTGCTTGCAGGTGCGTTGTATGTAAGGGGGTGGTGAAGTGAAGGAGATGTGAGAAAGTGCATGTAGTAGAACCTGAAAAGAAGGTGCCAAAGAGGAAAGAGCTGAGGTGCGAGACATGCAGATGGTGGATTTAAGAAAGATTTGGGGAGAAAAGGGCTCAAGTGTCTAATTTGAACTGTAGAAGAAAGTGGTGTGAAGGGGCAAATTAAAGTGATTGGGGCACAGGGAGAGGCACCAATATACTGTTTGGGTGCATACTATGGGAAACGCAGACTTTTTAGTTTACAATTTTAATTTACGCCTTTACTTACATAGACCACAACTCTTGGAAAAGATGCCTAGTTACTCTTTCAGAGAGTCCCCTCTTTTTTCATCCCCACACAAAGCCTTCAGTAGAAGCGAATATAAAGTTAAGAAGTCTCAGAATTTCACAAAATAATTAGTTTAAACTGTCCTATGAAATTAGTCGTATCTGATGCCCGGTGCATAATCTAGAGCTGAAAAAAACTGTCAAACCTTCTTTAAAGCTAACTGCATATTCAAAAACATTACAAAAACACATCCTTGTAGCTTATTTTAATGAAATATGCATGCACGTACAAAATGGTCTTTTCAGTTGTTAATTATAAAATAGTATTTGTTTTTGATGACAAACTGAGGAAAACCAATTCCAAACTGGAAAAATAATCCACTATTATAAAAAAAAATGCCTCGGTGATGATGAGCTAAAAAGGGAACGCCCAAAGACCGGATTAACCAGCATTGGCATAGCCAATAGGTCTCGCCGTTGGGACCTTATAAGTATTTAATTACGTAGCACAATATCCTTGGTGCAGCATCAACTGTTGCATGGCTAAACACATAATGTCCCAAAGGCGAGACCTATTGGCTATGCCAATGCTTATTTTAGAGGATTTTATTATGTGCATTTAGCCATACTCTGGCTAAAATTAAGCCCCTTTATAACAGTGTGGTAAAGATCTAGCAGTAGAAAGGATAGGCTTTGGGGGGGATGAGAGTGTTAGCAAGTGATCGTAAACAAAAGTCTCCGCTGAGGGGCAACAGGAATAAAGGAGAAGGGCTATGTCTGGCTTGTGCCACACTGGCGCCGCTGTTCTGTTTCCTGCTGACACTTCTAACCTCAGCATTCTAATGTAACTGCAGGGAAGCGGCGCTATCTGCATGTTTGCACTTGATGCAGTATTCTGTTTTTATCAAGTTTTAAATAGTGCAAACTCAACACAAAATTATTGGAGCCCTTCCATAAGTACCAGTTACGTAACAGAAGGATGCATTATTTTTGGATAGGCATGGACGACTAAGGAATTTATTTGCAAATTCTTAAAACTGGTGTTTTTTATGTCTCGCCAAAGGTAGAGACCTTAAGATAGAAATGCGTGCCCGTTTTACCCCAACTCATAAACACCTTGCAGTAAGATTAAAAATATTTAAAATTGTCTTAACGCTTCAGATGAATAAATGTTTTCTACACAAATCTGCACGTTCTCACAGGAAAGCGAGGGACAAAATTATAAAGTCCCAAAGCAAAAACCACAAATAAGATAATAAAATTGCGCTAAAAGAAAAAGACATACCCCGTTCCTCCATGTTAAATTTTAATACGGTTTTATTTTCTTTAAAGCATAATGTATACATATCTCCCCGAGACTTTTACAAACACGACAGCACAAAGCAATGCCTCCAACTTAAAGAAATTGGTCTTTTTTTGTTAAAGGGTTGTTTGACTGCTGTCTTTCAGATGAAGATTTATTTAAACCACAGCTTTGGCATTGTTTCAAAGTTCCATTAATTTTTCAAAAGCGCTTAAAACAAACAAAAAATGCATGCACATGCATTTTATGCTAAGTAGCAAAAGTACATTTAAGCATTGTTAGTAAATTATGTCGATGTTGCCTTGTCCTGTGGGGGATTAAAAAAAGGAAAACGAGAGAAAGCGAGAGACCGTGCGAGCAAAAGACAGAGTGAATGGGGGGAATACAAAAAATAAAGAGAAAGCGAGAGAGAGTGCACAAGGGAATGACTAATGCAGCTGTTTTCAAGCACACTCGTGCTTGTGGCACCATCTGCCTTGCGGGAACGAGCAACAGCCAATTAGCATGCGCGCAGATGCTCGCTCCCGCAAGGTGGATGCCGCCACAAGCACAAGTGTGTGCTTGAAAATGAGCAGAGCGACGGCTAAAAGCCCTCCTATGCTGCGCATGCGCGCTGCGTAGGCGAGACCTAAAGAAATCCGTGGGTATTTAAATATCATGTTTTCCCCACACATTTTAGACAAATTAGCATACTGTAATTTTAGTTTTGGAGGACGTGTGACCTTGCTGGACATATTACAGAACAATAACCCTCTTAAGTGTTATTACCATTGTTTAGAGAAGAATTTCTTTCCTATTCTGCAGAACAAGAAAAAATAAATGTCTCCAATTCAACCAACCAGGGTGTCGTATCAACTAGCTCTGTATGTGCCCATTGCTATGCCCTATGTGAGATAATGTTTAATTAATTTTGAGTATACCATTTACTAAATTAGTCTCACCTCAAAAGTTAATACCTAACACATTTTATTTACTGAGTACTTCTATTTTTTCCACACTGTTATCATTGACAAATTATGTATTTGTATCTTGTAAATAATCCTTGGCATTTTTGGTATTCCTCAATGGAATAACTGAGTCCTACAAACTCAGTGAATTGTTAAACGAAGTTTCCTGAAGTGGACATTAAGTACCAGTATGCGACTGCTTTCTGGTTGCTAATTTAACTGGCAAGTAGTCTAAACATTTTAAAAGTTGACCTTTAAGACACCTGTTATTCAGTTCCTTTATGACCTGAACATTAACCGTAAATGGGAGATATAAAATCTAGTAATGCAGGTTAATCCTAGTGTTTTAGAAACCCACAATATTATGTTTGCTAAACTGAAGATAACATGATAGAAGATTCTCTTAAAGGTTGGTTAGACTCCTTTCCCTCTATTTCTTTGCGAATATAATATGTTACGTACATTTAGGTGGAGAGGTGCTAATGTATATGAACTGCATATGGAGTGCATATGCCGGCCTCAAATCTTTTTTTCTCAACATTTTTAATAAATATTTATTATATATAACCGAAACAAAACTGTTAACCTCTCTGATTCTAAAGACGTGCTGGAGCCATCCTTGGCACAAGTGCTGAGGACTGCTCCAGCACGTCCTGGCAGCAGAGGCAGGAAATCCCTCTGATTCTAGCACTAGAGTGATTTTTGTATTTTTTCCTTTCCTTGACGGTAGCCTCAGGTGCTGGGGGGGAAGAGCTTCTCTATGAACCAAGGGTGCACCCCCCCTCCCCCCCACCTCTGAAAAGATTAATGGTACCTTTCCTTAGTGGATCCCTGCTTCGGGATTGCCGCAGGAGGGGAAATACCCAAGCAGGGATCTACCCACTAGACACCAGGAACTTCTTTTGGAGGGGGGGGGGCTGTCCCCTCGCAATTAGCCATAGCCCCCCCCCC